>NW_024386772.1:455000-939160 GCF_900408965.1 Simochromis diagramma
TCATATACTTGCACTCTGTTGCTTTAACAGACACACATAGTGTCTGATAAGAGGACAGCTGTAACCATGCATTTATCAAATGAGTGCATTGATAAAAAAAAAAAAAAAAACCACACTGAGCATACAGAATGATACCATGGAGAGTCACCGTGTGGTCAGCTGTGCTTAAATAGGTTTGTTGTTGTGTCACAGTAAACCCCACCCACTCTTACACACATTCGACCTTCAAAAGGCTCGTCCCACAGCTCTGTTGCATACTGATAAAATCTCAGCAAGTCAATGATACCCAGGCAGGTTCAGGCAGGTTCATCTCCAATGCACTGTTGTACACAGGGCTGGATCAGAATCTGGATCGTTTTATACCCAAGCATCAGTCAGTCAGTTTTCTGTACACTTGACCTTACTGCAGGCAACAACTATACTGTTCTCTTTAAAATGTTAATGTCAGTGTGTTGTAATGTGTCTGTTTTCTGAATGTGAACCATATAAGGCATTCAGTCTAAAGGTCAATCAATAAAAGGTATTAATGAAAGATTAAAGGTCAAAAGGTCAACCAGCCACCGCCCCACATTAACAAAATTTCTGTCAGTCAACTGCTATGTTTGTGCTGGTTTATGATAAACTAGCTATTATTTTGGAGTTATTGTATTAAACTTGAGAGGCTCGACAGGTCCATGTATCCAGTTTGCCCACATTATTCTGATAGTTTTGTATTTTGCAAATAAAGTTTCTCCGACAGAATGCATAGTTTAGTTTAACTATTATAAGTTAACCTAGTTTTTTTACTTTAACCCTTTAAAGCCCGGCGTGGTTTTTTTGTGAGTTTTTGAGACTTCTACATCATCAGTGTGACTTTTTTTTGCCCTCAACAAATGATTTAAATTACATCACACATTTTTAATGACTAAATTGCAAAAATATGGCTTATGTAGCAAATGTGATACAGATATATATATAAATATATTAAAATTTGATATATTCTTATAGATTTTGTATAAAGGTTCAACAAACACTCTATTATCAAAAAATGAAAGATTTCTGGCAGTTATTTCATGTTTCAGGTTTCAAAGGGTTAAAGAGTGTGATTATGATAAAAAATATCCGAATTCTGGTTTATGTTTCACAACCTTTTCACGGTAAAGAAAGGGGCTGGTTGACCTTGGAAGACCTCTAGAAACTTTTATTAACATCTTAAAAACAAAGCAGCACAAATGACATTTTTGCTGCACAAACGTTTGACATCAATTTTGTTTGTTTTGAAGAAGGTGGGGGGGCAACTTCACTCGGGTGAGGCATAAATAGGAAACTGGAAACTAATGTGGAAGTGCAGCGGAGGAAGTAAAATGATGTATGTGTGAAAGTGGGCATAAAAAGACTGTAACAAACCCACAGCAGACCCGGGTGCACGTTCATGCTTTGCAGCATCTCTTTATTAATGGTTGGTTGTTCACACACTGTTAGCTGCAGCTCTCTCTCGCTGCCAGCCACACACACTGACAACAACCCCCCCACTGCAGGACCCATGTTTAAGTCGGCAGGGCATAATTGTGGATGCTAGGGGTGTTCGATATAACGATATATATTGGATGGCGATATAAAAACGTCTATCGTTTCATTTTACGCTATCGTTTGTTTCGTGGTGTCGCAAAATAAACTGTTTACGGCAATATTTTCTCATCATTTTGATGGTCACTGTAGTGGCTATATTAATTTATTAAAGTTCTCTATTTCTCTTATATTTAATATAACCATACTACGGATAGACAAGCGCTTGTTTTTATGCGTTGTCGTTAGCAACAACAACGGTAAAACCATCGCATGTCCGCTTGTTTATTTTCCACATAAACCTTTCACAATAAAGCTCAAGATCCTGTTTAGACTTTTCGTAATAAATGGAATCACATGAAAAAGTATGCAGAGTATTTATGGATGAGAAGCAAACAGGAGCAGTCAGGTGCTAAAAAATAAACCTTAGACTCAAACGTTAGAACAGGCTTTCCCCCGCAGCACGCCGTGTAATAAATACTCACAAAGGAAACAGCAGCCGATACAACTTATGTCTAAAAATGTGTAAATTCATGCATCGGTTAAAACACTCGACTCCAGGTACACGACACCCAGCTGGAAACACTTCAGCAACCCGAGATTCACAAAATTTATAGAAAATGTTACATTTTTGTGATTTATATCATTATCAGATGATAGATATTTTATATCGGGATATGAGATTTTGGTCATATCGCACAGCCCTAGTGGATGCCGTGCAGGTGCGTCCACCTTCCCTGCACGGCACCGCAAGCCACGCCCCGCCACAAAGACTTTCAAAGCTGAGCAGTACCTGAAAATAAACGTTTGTACTTTTTTTTATAACACTGAGACTGAAATACAGAAGCAAGAATATGCAACACAGCTGCATAAAGAGAAGTACAGCAAGTCTAATGTAATCAAACCACTTCATAGTGGGTAAAAGGCAGCCATTCCCCAACTCTCTGTGAATGGTATTCATGGCCTTTGATCAGTGGGTTTTGGTCAGTGGTTGTTGATCAATGGTCATAAAAATTTGCATAATTAAGATTAAGGAACTGACCTCCCAGCCCATTGTTCCTTCAGTGGGCTGGTTTCAGTCATTATGCAAATGTACTGTTTATAAGACTGAGAACTGCAGTCAGCTGAGACTGAAGTGATTGGATGAGTGACAAAACGTTTCTCCCACAAAACGCTACTCCAGATGAACAGAATCAATTTTTGGAGATTTACTTTCCTGGATGATTGAGAATGCATCAAGACATATTTTCTCATCTAAATGTCCACTGAGCTGTGAACCAGGGGGCGGTAAGGCATCTTAACATTGGTTGCTAACCAGGAAGAAGAAGAAGAAACTGTGAGCCAGGAGGGAGGGGGTGAGTGAGTGATTCGTTCATGCTACGATTCAGCACAGGAAGGGAGGGGGTGAGTAACTGGATCGGCAGGCAGAGGCGGTTTCTCACAAGTTAAATAGATTATTTTTTAAAGCGGTTTTTTTTTTCCCGAAGTCACAAAAGTATGAGTGATAACAATGTGATTGGTCACTTGCAATGTTGAACCTGGAACAACATTTATTATGATGATGGGGGAACAACACGACACGAGGATATCAGCTTGTGCAGGAGTTTGCTGTAGGAGAAATGCAGACAAGCAGACAGAGGAGAGCTTAAGTTCGACCAGGTACCAAAGCAAATCATTCATACTGTTCAAATAATGTAAATATGCCGGTCTAAGGAGCTTGGAAAGAAAAGCGTCTGGACTTCTTTAAGTTACTTGAAGACGTTTCACCTCTCATCCGAGAAGCTTCTTCAGTTCTAAGGTCAAATGGTGGAGAGTCCCAGATATAAACCCAGTGGGAGTTTCCCCCCACAGAGGGACAAAAGGACCCCCTGATGATCCTCTAATCGCCTGAGCCAAGGTGTGGAACTGGGTGTGGGTCCCAATCAGCCAGAGTTTCGGGTGAGTTCATTGTGAAACCTGGCCCCACCTTATCATGCGAATTCCTGAGATCAGATGGCCCAGGATGTGAGTGGGCGTTAAGCCGTCTGGGAAGGGATCTCAAAACTGGATTATAGATGGCAGAGAGATGGTGTCGTAAACCACCGCCTCTGTTCAAAGATGGTCGCTCACAGTGGACATAGATGGCTTCTTTCACTCCTCTTTCAAACCATCTGTCCTCTCTGTCCAAAATGTGAACATTGGCATCCTCGAAAGAGTGTCCTCATCAGGGGGTCCTTTTGTCCCTCTGTGGGGGGTTACTCCCACTAGGTTTATATCTGGGACTCTCCACCATTTGACCTTAGAACTGAAGAAGCTTCTCGGATGAGAGGTGAAACGTCTTCAAGTAACTTAAAGAAGTCCAGACGCTTTTCTTTCCAAGCTCCTTAGACTAAGATGACCTGGATGACTGAGAACCTTCACAGACATAAATATGCCGGTGTATCACGAAAGATATCAAACTGATCACTTGACCAGAGGCGGAGCCAGACATTTTATACAAATTATCTATGGAAAAGGAATACTTGAATAATATTGACCCTGAAAATGTCATTGATAGGTTCGCAAAACTCAAGCCTCGAAGATACAGTCTCATGTTACCACAATAAAGAGGTGTTGTCAGTGTAGTGCAGGTCTATGATGATTTTTAGTGCTACTATCATCTAGTTTTGATTGTGGTTCTGTCTTGGTTAAATCCTAAGTAGTCCTGATTTTGAACTGTTGTAGTCCTGTTTTAATTCCGGATCAGTTCTGGGTCTCGTTGAATTGGGGTTTAGTCCGCGTGTCTTGATACAGCCCTGATTTTGTTCTGTCTTGCTGCTTAATTAAAAATCTAGTTTAAGGTGTCCTGCATATGTGATATATATTTTTTTCTTATATGAAGTCAATTCTTTTTTGAAAAAACTCAAAACAGAGCCTAATAAATCTTCAACTTCACAGCATGTTTTTAGTCATTTCTATTTTGCCCGCTTCACACCAGAAAGCAGAAACCAGCGGCTGAACAACAGCAGCGCGTTTAAGCGTGATAAGCTGTTTGTCACGGCGAGTGAGCCGTGTGGAGAAATAAAGGAGGATCCAAACGCAGGCACTTGTAAAGGTGTGAGGGTGGTTTATTAAACACAAAATAAAAATGGACAAATGGCAAACGGAGCAAAGACTAAACAATACTGGGAACAAACTGACTACAGAACATGAACATGAACATGAACGAGCGAGCAGACGCAGGTGACGGTTGACGGTTGACGGTTGACAGCAGGGAAACACACAGACAACGCAGAGTGGATACACAGACAGACCAGCAACTACAAAGACAGAAGACACGACTTAAATACACACAGAGAAACACAGGGAGATTACACACAGGTGGTGGACACAGCTGGGAGTAATTAACGAGACGAGACAAGGGAGGCAAACTGAACACACTCACATGAGACGCAGGCCTTCACAATAAAACAGGAAACAAGAGATCACTACACAAAGACGCAGACTCGACAGACAGACAGACAGACAGAAAATGACACACGGAACTAAACCCACACAAAACATGAGAACACAAATCCTAAACCACGAGTAAACAGAAACATGGAACTCTAATAATACGCAACTCAAACAATAGGCAACAATTCCTTAAACCTGAATAAACAGAACATAGAATTCAAATAGTAACTAACAAATCACAAATAATCAAGAAACACCAGACAACCCCAAAGCACTCCAAGATGCAAAATAAACCAAAACATAAGGAACTCAAAATGCTGGGTAGAACCGACCCAGAACCGTGACACTGTTGTTAGAATTTATTTAACATCCTAAGACCCGAACTCTTCCACGGCATGCATTTTTAATTTCTGTTTGATATTTGGACATATTGGGGCCCAATGAATGTAAAAACAGATTTTTAGATTTTTTTTTTTTTTACCTAATTTTTGTTTCTATGAAAATTGAGCGCCAGATATTTGTTTAAAATTTTGACAGAACAGTAGCAGCATAATGTCCTTGTAAGTGGATATCAGGCCCTTGTAGAGCAAAATTCAGTATTTTGGTCTAAATAACCCAAAATGTGATTTCCACATATGTGGACGCCAGGTCCTAGGAGGTTAATATTACTTTGTACACCAGGATCCTTTTCTACGTAACTGACGGCTGGTAACTGTGCAGGGGCGGATCTAGCAAAGTTTAGCCAGGGGGGCAGGTAGGGCATTAACAGGAAAAGGGGGCACAAAGACATACGTTTCTTTCTTATTCTCATTTAAAATGTCTAGCTTTTATTAAATAATTATCTGAATCTTACACCCAAAGTTTTAATCTCATGTAAAAGGTATAGAAGTCCATTACTGTATATAGTAACTGTTAAGTCTAATATACCCTAGTAAGCTATAGTACTTTTTCCATCTGTGCAGTCTGTAATTTTGTTGAAGATGTTGAATCTATTTAATTATTCTTGAAAAATATTTTATTTCTGTGCATTTTTTCCCCACACTGCATCAAATTAAAGTTGATTACGTCGATTAAGCATCATGAGGTGGAGGGTGGGGGGTGGTTCCCTATTTTTTTTTTTTTGCTGGGAGTTTGCAGCCCTATTAGTTAGGTTGCTTAATATTAATAAAAACCAGAATAGGGAGGATGGAGTAGGTTTAAGTTTATTAGATTGATCAGTATTGTTGAACTATGAAATATTTTGGGTGCAGTGTGTTTTTTACATACAGATATAACAGAATAGCTTTAGTGTTGTTGTTTATTTAAACTTGAGCATGAACTTATACAAAATGCAGCAATATATTAAAAGAACAGTTTTATTGATTAAAAAATACACTATATCAGATTCATATCGGTATCGGCAGATATCCAAATTTATGATATCGGAAATAAAAAAAGTGGTATCGTGCCATCTCTAGTGGTGCCTGTGTAAACTGTAACTGTATTCAATAAAAAGGCTGCAAGGAAGGCTGTTTATTTGAAGTTGGCTAGGAAACAGGTGAGGCGCACTCAGCTCCAAGAGCCTGGTTCTGACCAGCCTCCCTTGCTAGCAAGTAAAATCGATCGATTGCTGTTCGTCTTGCTTCGTTAACGGGAATAAGTCTCTAAACCAGCGGGGCCTGTGGAAGCACAGTGGGGTTTAGTGGGGGGGTTTAAACTTGAGTATGAACTTACACAAAATGCAGCAATATATTAAAAAAACCGTTTTATTGATTAAAAAATACACTATATCGGATTCATATCGGTATCGGCAGATATCCAAATTTATGATATCGGTATCTGTATCAGACATAAAAAATGTCCATCTCTAGTACACACACACACACACACATACACATAGACACACATAAGAATACGGACATAGTTTCAGCTGTGCAAGTTGCATATAATAATCAGAGAAAACCCTGCAGACGGAAGTAAGATACCTATTTAAAAGGTTTTTACTTTTCTTTCTTTGTAAATGTTATTTTAAATCAAGATCAACAAGATTTAAACCTTAAAGTCAGTTATGATTGTTAATTATGTGGCTACAACTAGCTTTATTTAGCGTTTCCTCTCCAGCTAACACAGTTAGTGTTCTTGTTATTTGCATGAAGTCTACCTGTTGTAAACACATAGAGATACAAACCCTGTTCACTGTGTCACCTTAAGCAAAACAGAAAACAAATTTCAAATTTGTTGACTTTGTTCAGTTTCATTTGGAATATATACATTTTCTGAGGCAGAGTAGTGTTTATCAGTGAAAGGCACACATTGGAGAACAGGTTGCAAAGTGCTTGTAAGCAATACAAGGAAAAGTCTCGAAGTCAGTGTGAGAGTGGTCTGAGTGATGGGGCTTACTCAGATCGTGGCTCAGATTGGTGAGGTTGGTGGGCAGGGGTGGGATAGTGTTTATTCTGAATAGCCCAGAGGAAGAAGCTGTTTGTGAATCTGGAGGTGATTGACCTCCAGAAGGCTGCCCTCAGGTCAGCGTCTGCGTAATGGTGGCACGCACAGATGCAGCAGCTTACAGCAGCTCTCCCTATTTGTGCTATTTTTGTCTATTTGTGTGTTTATCGTGTGTTGTACGTTCGTCTACCTACACTACTGTACGTTACAGTTGTCTGGACATATTGGACATCGGTTCCCAAATGAACATGACCATCTTCTGAGACTTTCATCGCACACACAACATTCCGGACAAGATAGCGAGACCAACGGGATCTCCATGGATTGTTGTCGGGTCGAACAGGCGACGCAGATGGTGAAGAGAGAGGAAACAAAAGCGAGGCTGCAGGGCTGGACTACTGGCTAGGCTGAGGAAGCAGCTAGAGGAGGGCGATATCACCTAAAATATTTATTACGATATACATTTGAAAATTTGCGATTATATTGTCTAGTGACGACATAATTGACACGAGACAAAATACTTTACAATTCCACAACTTTATTAGTGCAAAAACGCATCATGTATTTTCACTTAAATAAGCAGCTGTTTATGTGCATTAAAGTTATATAAAAATTTAACAGTGCAAATGCAAATTCCTTGCTGACAGTTTAACCAAAAGGCATTTCCAGTGGAAACTGGCCGACAGCATAACCATGTATAATATCCACAAAACTTAAAAAGAGGTTATACACACACAATACGGTAATATTATGTTGAAGCACAGTACGTATCACTCCGCAAGGCTCCTGCCTACGATAGCCGTAATGCTCCGACAATCCATCAAGCGGTGCGGCTTCGTAGCTTAGCAAAGTTGTACTAAAACGTTTGACAGATTTTTGTGCGCCGTGTACATAAAATCGTTTCGAGGTCAGTAAACACAACCAGAATTCATACATAAAGCACACGGGATTATAAGGGGCACTGTCGACTTTCAGAAAAATCAAAGGATTGATTTTAAGTGTGCCGTATTTTCCAAAAAACACGGTAATAACGACGGCCCGCTAGCATGCGCTACCAAAAATAGTGCTTTGTGGTGTATCTGACGGACGAAAGCTAAACCAGTTCCACACCACTAAAGTTGCAGCATTTTTACAAACCAGTACTGGTTCATCCGTTTCATTCAACGATCCACTTTCGCTCTTCTCATTCTGCGTCGCCGCCATGTGCATATGTAAACAAAGGCACTGTGCATGCGTGTTTTACCCATATTCTATCGCGATATTTCATTTTCCTATCGTTGCCCAACATTACACCGGTATTACCGTGAACGGTATGATATAGCCCAGCCCTAGAAGGAGCCACTCAAACCCCCGCTGCCGAGCCTCTACTTACAAACACTAGGTCCATGGTACACAAGACAGACGATTTAGATATACAGCTACGATTAGATATGCAGCTCGTTATGTTTGGGACTGCTGCGTCCTTATCATCACAGAGACATGGCTACCTACACAAATCCCAGATGCCACGTTGCAGCTTGCAGGCCACATACTACACAGATGGGACAGGAATGGTGACTTCGGGAAGAATAGAGGAGGGAGGGCTATGCATCTACGAGAAGGTTGGTATAACAACACTCTCCTGACCTGGAGTTCATGATGGTGAGGTGCAGACACTTTTTCTTGCCCAGAGAGCTAAGAGCTGCAATAATCACGGCAGTCTATATAGCACTGGACGCTAACATAAACACAGCTTTCCCTCTGCTGCTAAATGCCATCACTTTTCACCAGCGTGTCCACCCTAATGGCGTCCACATCATAGCAGGGGATTTTAATAAGGCAGACCGGAAGAGACTGCAGAGGGTGGTGAACACAGCACAAAGAATCATCGGCTGCCCCCTGCCCTCCTTGTCTGCCATCTACAACTCTCAGCAGGGCCACAAACATCTTGAAGGACATTAACTTCCAGCGCCGCTCCGAGCTGGCAGCCAGTATCAGCGGCTCCGACCTGACCGAGTCCTTTTTCTCTTTCTTTGTTGTTATTGTGTTTCTTGTTCTTGTTTTTCTGTTGTGGACTGTACTACTCCACAATGGACAATTTTGTTTTTTATCACATTTTTTACAGCATCTGTGTCCGGAGAGTGCGTGAAGGTCCGACCTCCCATTGTTTACAGCAGGGATCAACTGTTAGCCCTCGGGGCCTTCACTGTTCTGCCTACCGCCGAGTGAGCCAACATCCCCCACGAGGTGAGGAGGAAGAGAGGTGGCACTCGGGCTGGGATCGGGCGTTGCAGTAAGGTTAGGAGGTACCAGCCAGCGATTCCATCTGTTATTATGGGCAACGTGAGATCTCTCCCCAATAAAGTGGCTGAATTCGCAGCTCTAACCCGACATCAGAGGAGATACAGGGAGTGCAGCGTGATGTGCTTCACCGAGTCGTGGCTAACTGCGCTATCTCCAGACTCACACATAAACATCGACGGTTTACATTTGATCCGGGCCGACAGAACAACGGAGAGTGGTACGAAGAGAGGAGGGGGTCTGGCTGTGTTTGTGAATGATAGATGGTGTAACTCTGGGCATTTATCTATCAAAGAGACGCTATGCTGTAAGGACATTGAGCTGCTAGCAGTTAGCATGAGACCGTACTATCTACCGCGAGAGTTTACACACGTGATTATGATAGCTGTGTATGTCCCGCCCTCTGCTAACGCTGCAGCTGCCTGTGAGGTCCTGCGCACTGTAACCAGCAGACTCCAAACACAGCACCCTCAGGCCCTTTTCCTGATCTCTGGGGACTTTAATCACATCTCCTTGTCCTCCACTCTCCCCACCTTCACCCAGTACATCACCTGCCACACCAGAGACAATAAAACATTGGACTTATTGTATGCCAACAGCAAGGAGGCATACAACTCATCACCTCTACCTCCCCTGGGGGGCTCAGATCACAACTAGGGATGGTATCGTTTAGGTTTTATCCGATACCGGTGTCAAACCGGTACTTTAGAACTGGTGCCGGTGCTTAAACAGTGCTTGAACCAGTGCTTAAAGAATGGAGAACACAAACTTTGTCCAA
The DNA here is from genome assembly GCF_900408965.1 of Simochromis diagramma. Taxonomy (NCBI): domain Eukaryota; kingdom Metazoa; phylum Chordata; class Actinopteri; order Cichliformes; family Cichlidae; genus Simochromis; species Simochromis diagramma. The sequence continues at coordinate 465,445 of NW_024386772.1, forward strand.
AAACCTCTTATGTTTTTATTTTTAGCAGTCTCTTTATTTCTGCAACACGATAACCAAGTTAGCCTTTTCTGTTGATGCAACATACCTCCTTTGGTTGGAACCGGTGCTTTAACAATGGGAAACACAAACTTTATCCTAAAACCTCTCATGTTTAGCTGTTTTTTTTGTAAAAAGTTAACAATGTTAGCCTTTTCTGCAGCTATAGGGCATAGATGATATCACTCTTGGCTGGAATCAGTGCTTAAACAATGGAAAAAACACAAACTTTGTCCAAAAACCTCTCATGTTTAGCTGTTTTTTTGCAAAAAGGTAATCATATTAGCCTTCTCTGGAGCGGCATCGCTCTTGGCTGATGGCATGCCCAGCACAAGAGAAAACTCTTTCAGAAGGCGTTGAGGCTGGGACACACAAGTATTTTTCTGATAGGGCAGATAATTTGGGGAGTGTGTCCCTCTTATTCCACCACCAGGCCACAGGGTCTTGTCCAGAGGGAATTCCTGGCAGTGCTTTGTATATTTCAAGCTCCTTCTGTACCTGCTCTGTGATGGAGGGGACTCTACCTGCTTGAGAAGCAGCCTGTTGAAACTCTGTCCTGTTTCTGGACCTTTCTTAGCTGAAAAACGAAAAAAGAAGTGTGAGGTTTGCAAAATAAATAAAGATCAATTTTAGAATGTAGTGGTAGTGGTTGTGTTAGAAAAACTCTGAAATTACATATTTTTCTGGCTTGTCCATGTCAGCATCATCCACCTCGCTGTGTGCTTTGGGGTCCTCGGTGGGAGGCTATGGACACACAGATAGTAAAAGAGCATTCCTTCAACATAGAAACTACGTCATGATGCAAAAGGACAAGATTGTACACATGCAGTGAAAATACTGTGCAACTGCTGCTGTGGCATTTGCAACTGCTGCTTTCTCCAACCTGTCCCAGATGTCAGTAGCTGCCTCACCATCTAGCCTGCCTTTAAAACGTGGGTCCATCATCGTGGCCTCCTTCAGAAATTTCTGAAGGTTTTCATCCTTTAAGTAAAACAAGATATAACATAGGAGCTGATACTGAAAAAGGTGCCCCTATTTTTCATGCGCATTGATATTGTCTGCAAATACCTGATATCTGTTCTGCAGAATACCCCAGACTTTCTCTTTTATTGAAGAGGTGAAAACACTGTCTTCATCACATCGTCTGAAATGTGCCTCCAGCTTGGCCAGGATGGGGATGATTTGGCTGCATGTGGGAGACTTGTCACTTGGCACACACATGGTTGACGTGTACAGGACTTTCATGCACTTAATAAACTTCTCTGCCTTGAAAAATATTCACAATGTTAAAGGTAACTGACGTAATTTAGCTCTTACAAGTGATGCTGATGTCATTCACTCACTTGTCCTTCTCCATAGGCTTCCTCAGCCGGTGATCCAGAGCAGCTGCCTGGATTGCATCAAACTGCTCCATAAATCTCTCCACCATCAAGAAGAGAGAATTCCAGCGTGTCTTAACTTCAAGAATGATATTATGCTCTGGCAAATCTAAAGCACAGATAGACACAAACATATTTTAAATTACTAAAAAAAAGGTCATATGAATAACAATACTTCTTGATATGTAACTGCATGTGCTACTTACTCGGGATTGTGTGGCAGCAATTATTTTCCCTCCCAAGTGAAATTGCTCCACAACGTTTGATATTTCTTTAGCCACAACTGGACCTGTTTGTGACTCATAAACTGCTTCAGTGCTGAGCACATTCTGCTTCATTTTGCCTTTGTAGATGTAGTGAACAGTGACTGTGAGGAAATGGTCCTGAGCAACACTGGTCCATCCATCACAGGTGATAGCGACCTTGTGCCAAATTCTGGATGAGGTTGCTTTTCTCCACGGAATACCAAGCAGGTATAAGTGTGTTGGATAGATCATCCCTGGATGGGGGCTGATACCTGGGATTAAGGGCAGTGGACATCTCCCTGAATTAAAAAAAATAAAAACTAAATTTATAAAAAGAAAGTGTTTTTGACTTGAAATTTAATTCTTTTTTCCACATAAAATAAATAAAACATATAACCCATCTCCCTGAATAAACAGAAAATACATTTGAATTTGAATTCAATTTTTTTTCTTCCAGATAAAAAAGAAAAAGTAAAAACATATAGCTCACACTTTATTCAAATATAGTTTACCTATAAACACCTACATCAGTCTGCCCCAGGGCAGCTGTGGCTACAACTGTAGCTTGCCTCCACCAGTGTGTGAATGTGTGTGTGAATGGGTTGATGACTGGGTGTGTAAAGCGCTTTGGGGTCCCTAGGGGGGCTAGTAAAAGCGCTATACAAATAAAGGCCATTTACCATTTACTGACATATTTACACCAATAATTTAGAAAAGACTTACAAAGCTAAGCAGCTATGAACATATTAACTTATACAGTATTATACAGTCTAGAAGATACTATTTTTTATGTCAGAGTAATACAACATTTTTCACCTGAATGATGGTGACTACTCCGTTGAAAATGGATGGGGATCTTTGACTATAAATTTTGTCACTGCCCTATGAATTTTATCCACTTTTTCTTTGGTCATTTTAGCCTTTTTGGCCAGGGTGAAGGGAGCATCTGCCATCAAACAAGAAGACAGCCGCATGTAACTATGACGGTGTTTGCTAGTTCACCTTACGTGCATTAATTTAATAACGTGGTTAGCCTACTCAACGTAAATTACACATGAACAACATTAAGCTACTCACCCAGAGAAGAACGGCTGCTGCTGCTGCCATCTTCATCCGTCATCATTTCTGCTACACTGGCAGGGCTAGGGGCCAGGACTCTACTCTTCAGGTTCTTGGGGGATGTTGCTAACTCCGGGTCCGATAACCAAAGATGGACCAGTCTGTCGGATCAAAGCAGTCCTGTAGCTGGAGGATAGCATCATCTGGAGGGGTTTGTTTCCTTCCTTAGGGTAGGGAGGGATGAGGAGCAGGTGAGGTGGTCATATTGTCTCAGGTGGGGGAGGGGTGTTGCTCTGTAGGTCTGTTTGATGTTGCACATGGTCCAGTGTCCTGTCCCCCCTGATAGAACATGTTGGTGGAATTTGGGGAGTCCCCAGCAATAATATGGACTTCCTCCAGGAGCTTTCTCTGCTGTTTACTAATGGACGTGGCCTCTAGATCTGGTGGCCTTTAGGTCTGATTAGGGATGGGTATTGATAAGATTTTCACGATTCCGATTCTATTTTCGATTCTGTTTAACGATTCGATTCTTTATCGATTCTCTTATCGATTCTTTTGAAAAAAGGAGAACACTAAGGTCGAAAAGCTTAGAACTTTGTTTTATATCTTCTCTTTGAACAAGATAGAAATTTAGGAGTAACATGACCTTACAAACCCAACAGTGAGATCTTAAGAGATCCAGCCTACGGCTCTTCAATGGGGTGTTACAGGGTCCCCAGGAAAAGAAATTGTAAATGTAAAATAATAAAATAAATATTCTTCTGTAGCAATAACAAAGTATAACATAAATTATTCTGTAGCAATTACACAAGAATATCCAGTAATGTCCCTGCCTACAATTAAACACATTCACTTACCGAAAATCGGGGCATCTGCTGTGGCAAATGGGTGCAAGCCTTTTACCACAAACTTAGTCACTGCTCGTGACATTTGTCTATCCTGGCCTGAGAGGAGACGCTACCGGTAGACTGCAGCGAGAACTGCCAGCATCTGAGCCAGACTCTGTCTGTCTCTCTCATCATGGTCACCTAAACGCACAGTAATGGCAGGTTTTGTAATAAGGCAGATCGCGCTAACATAATATGCACTGTTAGTTAGTTACCGCTGCTGCTGGGTTGAGATTCACGAGTCCGGAGCGGAATTAAAAACACGACATTCATTTAAGGTCATCGTGTGTTTTGTGAGCAAATGCTTTTGCATATTCGTAGTGTTTCCTCCCTTAAATGAAATATCTACTTTGCAAGTATTGCAAGTTGCCCTGTTGTCATCCGTTCTCGTAAAGTATAATCAAACTTTTGAGCGTTTGAGCCGCCATGTTTCCTGCCAGGTAAATGATGCTCCGCAACGTGGTGACGTCTTTCGGGGTGACTGGAATCGATAAGGGAATCGTTTGCAAAAATGGCAAACAATTCCAAGGAATTGAAACAGTGGGAACCGGTTCTCAACAAGAACCGGTTTTCGATACCCATCCCTAGGTTTGGTGAGCAGTGACTGTCTATAATTCTACTGTTATGGGACCTGTCCTGAAGCACATAAGCACAGAGCCCACCACCGTTTTCCTTATGGCAGGGGTGGGCAACTCCATTCCTCAAGGGCCAGTGTCCTGCAGGTTCTAGATATCACCCTGGGTTAACAGGGTTAACCTGAATCACCTGAATTATTTTATTACCAGGCCTCTGGAGAACTTCAAGACGTGTTGAGGAGGTAATTTAGCCATTTAAATCAGCTGTGTTGGACCAAGGACACATCTAAAACCTGCAGGACTCCAGGACACTGGCGAGTTGGCCACCCTTGCCTTACAGAGACTTTTGGAGTCCTGCTAACTCCACTGAGGCATCAGGGATGTTTGGATGGAGCCAGGATTCAGTAACAATCAGTAGACAACACCGCTGTCTGCATCGCTTGCTGATCAAAGCGTTGCAGGAAGACACAACGAAAAAGAATAAAAAGCACAAAAAAGATGCACCGTAGTTGGAAGCGCTGTGCTGCCTCATGTGTCCATACGCATCACTATCTTATAAAAATAAATAAATAAAAACAAATAACAAAGTTTTACAGTTGAGAGAAAAATTATCATCATTTATGATTAATTTCTGTAATATTCTGGATATTTATAATTGAGCTATTTGTATATATTAAAGCAATTTCTTACATTTTGTAACTCTGTAATATATTTGCTTAATTTAAATTAGTTCAGTCTGTTACTGTTCTTAATGTCTTGGAGCTTGTGTAACCTTACTTAGGGAACTTAGGGAATAGTAAACCTGGTGTTACTATTGACTTTGGACGCTCATGTTAAATCTCTGGTCCACTCCTGTTTTTATCACTTGAGAAACATTGCTAAGCTGAGTTCCATTGTATCGCGCTCCGAATTAGAAATTGTCATTCATGCATTTGTTTCACCTCGTCTGGATTATTATAATTCTTTATTTACTTGTTTATGTAAAGCCTCTTTGAAACATCTGCAAGTTGTTCAGAATGCTGCTGCAACGCTTCTGACCAAGTCAATGTTCCCTCTAATTTTTCACGTGTCTGAGCGAACACACAAACTCCCTGAGTGGTCCCTTTGACCACTGTGAGCGACATCAGACGTGTGCACTGTGGTCACGCCGGCATCTTATCCAAACATGGTTTATTAAAATAATCAAATTACAGTATTTACATTTATGTTAGACTACTTTTAATGCTTTAGCCCACTTACAGTAAAAATTAATAAATAAATCTTGTTCATGAGCTGTGTAGTATGTTAACACTATTGGAAGTAAAAATAACTGAACTCCAATTTCGAAAACACAACTTACTTTTTTTTATTATTTTTTTTTATAAAGCTCTGACTTGTTTTATGATGATAATAATAATAATAATGGATTGCGTTTATATAGTGCTTTTCAAGAACCTCTCACATTCACACACTGGTGGAGGCAGCTACAGTTGTAGCCACAGCTGCCCTGGGGCAGACTGACAGAGGCGAGGCTGCCATATCGCGCCATCGGCCACTCTGGCCATCACCAGTAGGCGGTAGGTGAAGTGTCTTGCCCAAGGACACAATGACTGAGCAGGGCTCTAGACTAACTTTTTGCCATGGGCGTACCGGTACGCCTAACTTTTTAAAGTTAGGCGTACCGGCACAAAAGTTAGGCGCACACAAATTTTATAATAATTTATATAATATAATGTGTTTTTCTGGATACACTGTGCTTTTTCAGCATTCAAAGATTGATGACACCGTGTCAGAGCACTGGCTATGAATTTCAGAAGGATCAGGCCTTAACAGAAAAGTTAGCAATAGTTCTTTTCCTATTACAGCTACATCCACTTCTGTCGTGCCTAGGCTGCTCACTAGGGCTGGGTATCATCACTGATTTCTATAATCCATTCGATTCCGGTTTTCAAAGTCCCGATTCGATTCAACTTAGCCTCAGACAGTCAGAAATATTATAATTCTGATCATTTATCAGTACTGACTTCATCAGAATTGTGAACATCACAGCAGAGGCCTTTGTGTGAAAGTAACTGAGAATAAAACACAGAAAAACATGAAGGAGATTTTCCTGGTCTGGCTTTTTATAGCAGATAACCTTAAAAATATTCTACAATGTTCTGCATATAAAGTTTAAATTTCTTCAGTATTGAACAACAGAAAAAAATAGGCTTTCTTGTCCGAGGTCATTTAAGTGAAAAAAAGAAAAGAAAAAGACAGCAGCCGACAGCGCTGTAAACAACGGTAGACTGGTGGGTAATAAGTGAATGAATAATACAGAAAACAGAGATAGGAGACGGGAAACTGTTCTTGAAGTACAGAGAGAGAGAGAGAGAGAGCTAGCTGTGCATGAAGTGTGATTTTAATAGTCGTGGAAGCAAAACAGCAAAATTCATGACGACATTGATCAAATGTGAAGCGCAGTTTGCTGCTTCTTTTGCTGCTGGCTCAGCGAAATTTGGTTGGAGAGAGACAAAACCTGCAGCTCAGAATCAGCACAAAAAGACGCAATCACAGCGCGGACCGGACGCATCAGGATCGCTAAGCTCCGACAGCGTGTCCGTCTACGGGCCGTCGGGTGAGAAAGCCGAGAAAGACAAAGTTGATTCTGATGCGTCGGTCCATTCTGTGTTTACGTCTTTGTGTGGAATCTGTGTACCTGCTCTCATTTGCTGTTTGGTTGTTGTTGAAATGGTTTTGTGAGCTTTAATCTGAGAATCTGGCGTTTCTGGCAAAACACAGTTATATTTAAAAGTCGATTCAGGATTTAATGAATTGATATCGCTTTATTCAAGCTACTCACCTCCCACTTCCACCTGCACTTTCAACTGGACCACGGCCAATCAGAGAGGTCCCGCCCCATACTATCTCTGATTGGTTTAGTCCACGATAGGGGCATAATGTGTGTCTGTTGTTGACCACAGGGAAGGTTGCAGATTTTTTTTTTTTTTTTTTTTTGCTACCCGAACAGTTGGTCGCACAGGTGCAACCAAATATTTTTTTTTAGTCGCACCACTGAAAAATTTGGTCGCATTTGCGACCAAATTGGTCGCACTCTAGAGCCCTGCCGAGACTGTCCAAGCCGGGGCTCGAACTGGCAACCATACAATCGTATGAGTATGAGTCTGTGGTCTGGGAGAGAGTCTGTAACTCTCTGTCTGCAAAACACAGTATATAATGACCAATTTTGGGCAATTAATTATATAGTTACTTCTTCAAAAAAGTAACTCAGTTTGGCAAATAAAGTTTTTTGCAGCTATTTTTTTAAACGCAGCCAATGCGTTTTTAAATAAACATTTCAAACTATTTATAGAACAATCAGCTGTTCTGCATCAAATTTGATGTCACACAAATTATTTGTGCCACTCCAAAAAATATTTCTGTCCACTATGAGATAAAGGAGAGCAACAGCCTGATACCTGCAGGCCTGACAACAGGAGATGTATCACTGCTGTAACACCTGTAACATTCAGAAATTGCCTCATTGTTCTGACGCACACAACAAAACTATTGCCTACACTACACACTGACTACACAAGATTTGCGCTAAATGTCTCAAATCTCTCACATCTCAAAACACCGCCGTCACTCCTAAAACTTCCCCCCGTTTCTTAACAATTAGATGCCACGTCACCATATCATTTTTTGATTTGTTGACATGGTACTTTTTTTGGACCAATAGGAAAGGTGGGGGGTGGGGTTTGTTTTTGCTCACAGGCTTTCGAGCCTTTTTTCTTATAAAACGCCATTTTTACCGTTTCTTCCTGCAGTAAATATAAACAACGACAGTATTCAGGAAGAAAACCAAACATTGCATATTTTTATCACAACTCTGGTTTTACGTGGCCGATCAACACAATTTAAAAGCTGGTATAAAGTCCACACTTTTTCCGTCAATTGTTACGTCTGTCCTGCTCACATCTCCAATGGTTGTACACGTTGTCATTAACGTGGCTTCACTCCACATCAGGCACGCCACTTTGCTAGCTAAAACACCGGTGTCGGCACATAAGGACGCTGTCATAGCCTGTCAATGACGTTGATTCGCTGTGTATATATGCATCGGCTGAACTATGGGAAAAGGTGGCATCATTCTAATCGCATATGGGAGCAGCCAGTCACTTACTGACTAACACTGCAAAACATGATTGTTGAAGTATTAATTTTAATTTCAATTCAGGTTAGATTTTTTTTGTGTGCAACGCAGATTTTCTGTGCCCAGAAACCGTGCCAACAGTGCGCAATTGCGCACGTGCGCAGCTTAGAGGGAAAATTGGACCAAGTCCTCCAAGTACTCCCATGTCACACCCCTGCTGATCCAGCTGCACTGGCTCCCTACTAAATTCAGAATCCACTTAAAGGTTTTGACCTTGACTTTTAGGGCTCTGCATTGACAAGCACCACCATACATCAGTGAACTTTTACATCCATACATTCCCAGCAGGTCCCTGAGGTCATGTAATCAGGGCTTGCTGGTTGTCCAACACACGAGGCTGAAAACAAAAGGCGACAGAGCTTTGGCAACTGTGGCCCCCAGACTGTGGAACTCTCTCCCTGTGAGCCTGAGATCTGTGGACTCAGTGGTCGCTTTTAAAAAACAGCTAAAAACTCATCTTTTTAAACTTGCATTTGGTTGATTTTGATTTTTATGTTTTAGCTTCTGTGAAGCACTTTGTGATTTTTATCTTGAAAGGTGCTATATAAATCACATTTTACTTACTTACATACTTTAAAGTATTCTGATTAAGATTCTTCTCTGGAATAGGAGTGTGACAACTGATTTTTCCTCAAATCTATTATCAAGTTCTTGCTGTTTTTTCTTTTTTATAGGACGAGTATATATTTTCTCTGATTTTAATCTAATTAATTAGGTGCTTCCAAAAGTCTTCCTTTGTTTAAAAGGCTTTGGGATGGCCTGTTGGGCTGTGTTTAAATCCATTCAGTAGTGGCTGTAGCAGTAATTGATATAATCCTCCTGTTGTGTTAATTCCTCCAATATATTAGATATAGTAGATTATAGACAAACTCCAGTATTTACTTGTCAAAAATTACATATAGTTTAGTTTTCTCTCAGTGCCTTGATGAATCTCCTCCTCAGAGTAACATCTTAGGATGCCTCTGATCCAATGTGGATCAAACGTCCAAAACAAAAAGCTGCACCTCCACAGAGCCCCTGGAAGTCTTGGAAAGTGGCAGTTTTCCTTACATTATCTTTTTGAAGGACTTTACTATCTAATTTGTGAGGTCACAGTGCCTGTCACCATCTTTCATATACAGTCTATGGATAAGTAGCTTTGTTTTTGCTTGTTGTTGTATTTTCACTTATTCTTCGTTGTTATTGTTTTTAAACTGAATACCGTTATTATTTGTGTGAAGACAGCTTTCGCTATGTAGCTCATGGCTAAGGCTAATGGTGCTTAGTTGTCATAGTTGAGGTAGCTTGATAGCTAATTTGTCAGTGGATTCCATCTGGTTCCCGTCCCGTCCCTCTCCGCTTTGTACGTAATGACGCAGGAGAGCGTCATGGACGGCGTACACTGCGTGACGCGTCAAATCTTCCAACTCAACCGCCGCTTCCTGGCCGGCCCAGGCAGCCGCCTCAGGCCCCGCTCCTCACTGAACCGCTATCCGCTTATTATTGTTATCACACCGACTGAAGAGAGCTCCGCTCCGGCTGCGTGGAGCTGCCGCCGGGATGAGTGGACGGAAAGGCTAAAATTTGCACATCCTCCGCAGAAGTCTCGCCGCTTGGTTAGTGTTTGACTTCTTTTTATTTGTTTGGGTAGTTAAAGGCTTGCAGGGAACTGATTTTTTGTATTTGTCTTCCTCCAATAAGAAACGTTACTGTAAAACTCTAATGGCAGCTAACTCCACGGAGAAGCTCTAAACTGCTTATCACAAGTTTTATTGTCGCAGGAGCTGAGCGCTGCCGTTTTCTGTTTTTATTTTTTGTGTGTGCACGGATATCATCTGCTGCCACTCATTGGATCAACTCTCACAGCCCCATTTTCCTGTCCTTTCACACCCAGCAACATGAACACACAGTGGTACACTCACACATTTATCAGTCTCAATGAAGAAGCTGGAAACCTTCGTTACATTTGTTTTAAAGGAGTTTAGATACATGATGATGGGATTTTTGAGTGGTTGGTTTATTGGCTCTTAGTAATAAAATTGGGAATTTATGTTATTTCATTTCATGTTTCCAAATATTATTTTTCCATATATATGGATTTATATGTCCGTATATAGGCTTTATTATATGCTTGTCTATAATAAGAATAATACGTCTAATAAAATGAGTGGTGTGCATTAATCTTGCTATTGTTACAGCAGCGCGGGGCTGAGCGAGGTGCAGCCTGAGGAGCAGCTGCTGTGGTGATGGTGTTGGACTTGGGCGCAGTCTTCATGGATCGGGTCGAGGGTGAAAGAAGTGCTGGGGACCTGTTGAAAACAGACGCTCGAGAAGATCCACCCAAAGCTGTTAAAAGGTGCGGCGTCACAAAAAGGGAGACTGTGTCACACAACGGGCTCGCAGCCCCGACGAGCTGCAGCAGCCAGGTAGTACAGAGAAGATCATCAACATCATCGTCTTCAAAATGTGGGACTGCATCCAGAACGCCACTCCGGAGGCCCCTCAGCCTGGAGGTGACATCCCAGCGCATGAGAGGGTCTCAGGAGCAGATGGTGGACCGGAGGATCCTACAGCCTCCTTGGCGCAGTGGTACGGCTGCCCCCTCCCCCCCGGCTCGTAGCCTGACCAGCCCCAGCCTGGGAGTGAGTGGCTGGATGCGCCGTAGTGAAAGCACCTGCTCCGTGAACTACTCCCTGGGGCTGCGGGGCAGTAAGGGGCAAATGCGACCGGCCACCTCCCTCCCTCATATTGCTAAAGGAGTGGGTGGTTCAACACTCCCTACAGCCACCAGGCCCTGCCTGCTCGTTGCCCTCAGACCTCTAAACTTGGAGCAGGAGAAGCAGGCTTTCTTCCAGTCTGACTACAAGTATGAGCCTCAGTTTGAGTATGCGCAGCCTGAGCCCAGGAGCGTGCTGGACAAGTACAGAGAAGGCTCGGGTCTCTTTCTTGAACAGGTGTGTCACATTCAACCAGTCTAACAGTCAGCTCTGAGCTCATGAGATCATGAGGATGATGATAATGATGATGATGTGTTTAACTGCAGGCAGTTGGGATCATGGAGTGCGTCCTGAGGAAGTTTGGCTCCTATGAGAACTTTGAGGAGGTGACTGGTGGCAGCGTTCTGCCTAAAAGTCAGGTGTGGGCTGCTGTGCGCAAATACCTGCAGAAAGAGGGCTGTGTGGGGGAGGTGAGTGCAGTAGCCAGATTTCAGTATATCTCTGCAGGAAAGACTATAATGTGTCCATTGGCTGAATGCTGAAAATGCTGAAAAAGCAAACAACCCCCCCCCCCCCAGAAGTGTTTTTGGTGAGACAGTAATGTGACAGAACAGCTGCAGAAGTGACAAGCTAACAGTAAACCTACATCTACAGGATTACTTGAACCCTGTGACTGATTTAGCTGAATGACTTTCCACAAAGCAACCGATGAGCAAAATCTGATGATTTTGTGTGCGTGTTTGTGTCTCCAGGTTGTTGTGCGTCTATCTGAAGAGCTGCTGTCTCAGGCTGTGATGGTGGTGGAAAGCTGTCGTCCTACTCTGACCATTAACCTATCTGGGGCTCGACAGCACTGGCTGGAGGGAATGCTGAGACATGAGATCGGTGAGCAGATAATAATACGTAAGCTTGGTAGGAGTCTTTCCACATGGTTTCTATTCCCCATAGCAGTTGTGACACAAAGAGGTAATTGATTATTATTATTGTTATTGTTAATATGGCTGACATCATTTATGGTTTATAACAGTGGTCCCCAAATCCCGAGCCATGGAACAGTACCGGGTCTCTGAGTAGTTTGGTACCGGTCCGCGAGAGTTGAGGCTCGGGTGTGAAATTTATGGTTTTCAAACTTTTCATGGTTTTTATCGTTAACTCGGTTTCCCTGGGTCTTTCCCGTGTTGTAGCTGTGCATCTTATTTTGAAAGAAATATTTATGCGTTACCATAGCGACCGGAGAACATTAAGGCGCAGAGAGGAGGATGTAACTCTCAGTGTTGTTGTCAGGAGGACGCTGCTAATAAAGTTACACATTTACACAGTGAATTCATGTTTATTATTATATTTACAAACTACCACAAGTTTTTGTCTCGGTCGTATCATTTTATTTTGCTGTATTTATCTGCCACACCGGTCCGTGGCACAAAAAAGGTTGGGGACCGCTGGTTTATTATAAGCTCTAGTCAAATGATTTGATTGAGCTTGAGTTGCAGCTCCCAGAGCAGAAAAATGAAGACTGTTCTAACGTGTCAGAAACTGCCACCAGAGCCTAGCCACGAAAGTGAGTCGGTCCTTAAAGACTCCTGTGTTAAAACACCCAGCCTTACAGGAGAATTAAACATGTGTACACCAATCTATATTTTGGTGTTTATAACAAATTTTCAACTTCATGACAACAGCACGGGGCTGCGTTTTCATACAGTTAGCCTGGCGGTGTCAGAATGGTAGACAACAAACTGACAAATGGTGTCATGCTGGCTATACTTTAATAAATGTCTGTGGTTGAATCAGCAGTCAGTTGCTAAACTTCAAGTGGCCTTGAGGTTTCCATTGATGAAGAATGGACCCACTATCTGTGTACCCCATATACCACACCAAACCATCACTTTTGTTGTTCCAACAGTCTTGGAGGGATCCATCCAATGTGGGTTAGTGTCAGACCAATAGCGGTGGTTTTGTTGGTTAACTTCACCATTCACATAAAAGTTTGCCTCATCACTGAACAAAATCTTTTGCGTGAACTGAGGGTCCTGTTCCAATTTTTGTTTTACCCATTCTGCAAATTCTGTGCGCCGACAGTTTTCTTGCGTCCACATTTTGGCAAATCCAACACTGAACCAGTTTCACGAAACTTAGCAAGCAGTTTGCTAACTGTAGCATGGGAGATGGGTGGTCTCGTAGGGTGTCTTGTATTGAAATCTGCTGCAATGACCCGGTTACTGCGTTCACCAGATATCAACACAATTTCGATCCGCTCCTCACGTGTTAACCTCTTCGACATGTCAATGACTGTGAACAAAGAGAAACTTGTAAATAACTCATGAAAGAATAAAGTTACGTTGAAACCGAGCACACCATTGTTTTTCTTGTGACATTACCAATAAGTTTGATGTGTCACATGGCCCTCTTCCTATTGGAAAAAACAAAAGTTGTATCCAAGATGGCCGACTTCTAAATGGCCACCATGGTCACCACCCATCTTGAGGAGTTTGCCCCCTCACATATACTAATGTGCCACAAACAGGACTTTAATATCACCAACCATTCCCATGTTATTACGGTGTATCCATATAAATAGCCCACCCTGTATATGTATACAAGTGTGCACATAGCACTGCAGCAGACTGCTGAGGATCTGATTGTTAATAAAGTTGTATGTTCTCTATGTCAAATAAAGTTTGAATTGATGGAGCCTGTGATATTGGGAGTTACAGTGTGCCTGCTCCATACCCACCCATGTCTGTTCAGAGATTTCCTGCTGTTATGAGAATCTGTTCTTCTCACCGGTCTGCACCTTCGTGCTGATTCCTGAAAGAACCAGATTTTTGCCAGATTACAAATTAATCTGCGGGAGAGTTCAGTGTAATGCCCTCATCAGCCCTGGGCTAAAAAAATCACTGTTACTGTATGCCAGTTAGCATGCTGATAGCATTTGGGTCAAACCACAGTGGTACATCTGACAGAGTGGTTTTTAGATATGTGTTTTATCAAACTACAGTGTGAAGCATGTGCAGACAGCATGGAGGGGCAGCAAAGTGACTGCAGCCGCTTTCCTTCCTCTCAGGCACACATTATCTGCGAGGTGTGAACAACAGCGTGCAGCCATGGGCCACCGCCGAAGGCAGGAAGCAGTTTGGACTTAAACCAGCTAATCCCACAGAGGAGGGCCTGGCCAGCCTGCACAGTGTGCTGCTACGGAAACAGCCCTACCTGTGGCGCGCGGCTCTGCTCTACTACACAGTGTACCACGCCACCAGCATGAGCTTCAGCCAGCTCTTCAGCCACATAGCACGGTTCGTCCAGGACCCGGACGTCCGCTGGGAGTACTGCCTGCGAGCCAAGAGGGGACAGACGGACACCTCGCAGCCCGGTGAGCGTGCACGCACAAACACACACAAAAAACATGCAAAATTAATAGACTTGGCATTTTCCTAGGCAAAACCTATAAGATTGAATGCAATGAAATGTAACAGTATCAGGTTAGGATTTCATGCAGTGATTAACTTTGACTATTTAGGATTTTTTTTCTTCTATAATGAGTCTCTCCTGAGTGGGGAAAAAGTCTAAAATAACCTGTAATATAATAATATGAACACCGAAACATAAAGCCTGTAATCCAAAAAATGATCCCAGCGAAAAACTGTGAAAACGTATTTTCATGATGTTTGTCATATTGAAATGTTTCAGATGATCAAACAAATTTAAATAGTAGACAAAGATAACACAAATAAACACAAATTACAACATCAAGTAACTGTGGTGTATCGCATCTTTGGAAGCATTTACGAGTTCAGTTTCCCAGCCACACCCAGGCCTGATTATCGCCACACCTGTTCACAAACAAGCCCGGCTATAAAAGGTTATAAAGCCACGTCTAAAGCTGCCAGATAACATTCTGCTGATCCCCGAGACTTTTGGGAAAATTACTCTGTAGACTGATGAGACAAAAGCATGAATTTTGCTGTTTGCCAAAAAATACTCGTAAATACTCTAGGAATTACAAGTAAGCTTGCAGTCTGAGAGCAAAGAGCTCTAACGGGGTGGCACGGTTAGATACGGCCTGATTATTCAAGACCTTGTATGTGGGAAGCCAATACAGGAGAAATCTGCTCTCTCTTTCTAGTCCCTGTCAGGACTCTTGCTGCAGCATTTTGGATTAACTGAAGGCTTTTCAGGGAGTTTGTAGGACTTCCTGATAGTATAAATGCACAAACTAGTTTTTTAACATCACTCTGAGACAGGAAGTTTCTAATTTTACATGTTACAAGAAAAATGTTTTTATTTCTTTCAGTGCCACTCCCTATATAGGTTTGGACTTTCCCCTTGATAATAAACACGTTCATTTAGGAACTACATTTAGTGTTTACTTGTGTTAGCATTGTCTAATATTTAAATTTGTCTGATTATCTGAAACATTTAAGTGTGACAAACATACAAAAAAAATAGGAAATCAGAAAGGGAGCGCACACTTTTTTTACACCACTGTAACTTAACACAGCTAATTACTAGTGCTGTCAGCGTTACTCTCGTTAAAATGACGTTAATGCCATAACCGCATTAACGCGGCAAATCTCCGTTAGCGAGTCGCCCCGTGCTGCATGCTGTCAACGCGTTAGTGTGGTTAGCTTGTTAATGCGGTTATGGCGTTAAGATCTTTTTAACAAGAGTAACGCTGACAGCACTAGTGATTAGCTGTCAAGTGTCAGTGTAGCACTCAAATACACCATGCCTCTGTGGACTGTGGTGGTGGTTTTTTGGTTTCATTAATATCAGTTTAGGGTTCTTTTTCAGCAGAGATAAATGATAAAATGAGAATTATGAAAACCTCAACTTCAATGTTCAGATTGTTCACATTTAAATTTTGGAAATATGTGCAAATTGGCTAATATGTAGATATTATTAAAATCCTATTTCTGAAAACCTAATATCCCATAATAGTCTTAACTCTTTAGTCCTTGAAAGGCATCCATCCATTTGCTTCCGCTTATCCTTTTTAGGGTCGTGGGGGGGCTGGAGCATATCCCAGCGGTCTTAGGGAGAGGCGGGGCACACCCTGGATAGGTCGCCAGTCTGTCACAGGGCTAACACACAGACAACCAATCACACTCACATTTACACCTATGGGCAATTAACCTATCCACACTAACTGCATGTCTTTGGACTGTGGGAGGAAACCAGAGCACCAGGGGAGAACCCACGCAAACACGCGGCGAACATGCAAACCTCACACAGAAACATGCCGGCCTGATGGTGGAATTGAACCCAGGAGCTTCTTGCTGTGAGGCAACAGTGCTAACCACCAAGCCTACTTGGAATAACCCTTGAAGTAGAGCAGGGCGATATGACCAAAAATATTTATCACGATATACATTTGAAAATTTGCGATAACGATATAACTGGCGATATAATTGACACGAGACAAAATACTTTACAACTCCACAACTTTATTAGTGTGAAAAACCCCATCAATGTATTTTCACTTAAACAAGCAGCTGTTTTTTATGTGCATTAAAGTTATATAAAAATTTAACAGTGCAAATGCAAATTCCTTGCTGACAGTTTAACCAAAAGGCATTTCCAGTGGAAACTGGCTGACATATCCTCAGCGTAACCATGTATAATATGTATAAAAAACAATAATTGCTATAAGAAATTTAATTTGTAGTAAATTCTAAATGCATTTAGGACATTTTTTACTCACTTTGTCTCTTCAACGATGTTATTTCTATCTCCAACAACGTAGGTTACAATTACATTAGCATGACCTATTATGCAAATTAGGCAATTACGTCATTTGGCGACTTCTAGCGACTTTTTGGACAGCCAATAGCGATTTTCCTTACTGAGGAGTTGCCAACACTCTAGACTACGGTAGCCGTAATGCTCTGGCAATCCATCAAGCAGTGCGCCTTCATAGCTTACCAAAGTCGTACTAAAACATTTTTTGACAGATTTCTGTGCGCCATGTACCACATAAAATCGGTTCGCGGTCAGTAAGCACAACCAGAATTCATACACAAGGCACTCTCGATTTTTGAGAAAATTAAAGGATTTTAAGTGCACCTTGTAGTGTGTAAAATACATTATACAGAAGAAAAGAATATATCGCGATATATATCGTTACCGCACATGCTTCAAATTATACCGTGATATGGATTTTAAGCCATATCGCCCAGCCCTAGTGCCATAGGGCTCCTTCCATTTCTGAATGATCGCTTGAACAGTGCTCCGTGGGATGTTCAAGGCTTGGGAAATCTTTTTGTAGCCGAAGCCTGCTTTAAATTTCTCAATAACTTTATCCCTGACCTGTCTGGTGTGTTCTTTGGACTTCATGGTCCAAAGAATGTTGCTCCCAATATTCTCTTTGGCAACCTCTGAGGCCGTGACAGAGCAGCTGTATTTGTACTGACATTAGATTACACACAGGTGCACTCTATTTAGTCATTAGTACTCATCAGGCAATGTCTATGGGCAACTGACTGCACTCAGTCCAAAGGGGCCTGAATAATTACGCACACCCCACTTTGCAGTTATTTATTTGTAAAAAATGTTTGGAATCATGTAGGGCAGGGCGATATGGCCAAAAATATATATCATACGGTGGCCCTGAGAGGCCAAACGGACTGCAACTTCAGAAAACACTTGCAAAAAGAAAAACGCTGCAAAAAGAAAAACGCTGCAAAAGCACACACAACACAATGGAAATGTTTCTGGGGAGACAATAACCGGACGGACCAGTTGCACGAACCAAAACATGTATGTACGGCTGTATCAAAATTCAGCCTTCTGCAGCCTTAAAGTACGCAGCCTTAACGGTCCTCAAGGGCCGCGTACTCAAAGACCGCTGAGGCCGGAAGTGCGAGGCTTGTAGGCTTGTGAAATGGGATGGTCTAGCCTCCGTCGCGCTGCCCAGGTTGCCTAGCAACCATGATACTAACAGCTGGAAACGTTTTATACAGCTTTGTTTGACAGAAATGAAGGAGAACATATTTTGTACATTTGTTTCTACATGAGCTCTGTGTGATTTGATAAGTATCTGAGGCTGAGACCACAGGACTGTAAAACATGATTTTTGGGCTTCATTTCTGTACTGAACAGTCATTTAAGATTAGCTAGTAAATAACAATTAGCTAATGTTGTTCATGAGACTAAAGTCATCTCACTTTGGTAATGTAAATATAATATGGCCAATATGATAGTTATTATATTAATCATTATTAGTTATTACAGCAGTGAACATGAACTCTGAGCTTCAGTAAAGATTCAAGTTGCATTTATTTATATTTCCTATCACCTTAAATCTTCACTTAAAGACAAGTGTATCTATAGATGTATTATATATAAGAGACAAATATTGTTCTTTTAATATGTTGGCATTATTAAATTTGGCTCAATGCTTATATATGTGTGGAAAAAGCAAATGTGCGAGCTGTGATAACTGTTTCTGATAACATGAAGAGTAGACTGATATATGAAATATTCCTTTATTGGGTGAGAAAATCAGACCATGTCATAACTGCTTTAAGTCATACAGAATAGATGTCAGAGCCTTAAACAGGCTGACTTCTGCCAAACACATAACATCCTTATAGAATATGATGTAACACTATAGATCAACTTACCTCAAAATATATAAAGCATATAAACAATTACAGCAATATGATGCAACAAACACAGCAGTGCTACTGATCCAAAATACTCAAAGCTTCATAGAACTGAAACAAACATTTATTTTTAGCTCCATTCTGCTGCTGATACATACTTTAGGTTTCTGAACATTAAACTTGTTGCTGCCTTTCATAGTGTGTAACTTGAAGGCCCTGAGTACTTTCTCCCACACTGAAAACACTGGGATGATAAAATTATTTGAACATTACCTAATAAGACTGATTCAGGACAGACAATTAGTTATGTTAAACTTTCCTAGCAGTCCTTCACAAACAGGGAACAGTCTGTCTATTCTCTCCATCTGTCAGCTGCTGCTGGCTCTTCCTCCTCCTCTTCCTCACACACTGCTGAGTTTGTCGTGGTGGATCATCAGGGGTGCAAAGCCTCACACATGATGTGCAGCAGTGGGTCCCTCAGTCTGTCCTCACTCTGGACACTTGCAGTTGTCACACATGGAAATCAAGTGTGTGATAAGCTGCAGGATTCAAACACAAGTGTAACTTATAAACACATGTTCATACTTTTATTACACAATCAGAGAGAAAGAAAAAGAGAGAGAGTGCAGGACAGACAGACAGGTGACAGTCTCAGGTGTACACACTGCTACACAACAGCACCAGAGAAGCAGGATTTAGTGTTTGTGTTATTACGAGTGCTAAACAAGAAGAGTCCCCAGATGGTGCAGTGGACACACGTGTGACTCCTGTGATTAAAGCATCTTTCTTTCAGCTTAACGAGTGAACCGTCAGCTCATTCAAACACACGTTAAAGTCCGTTTGGCTCGACACCACCGAACAGAGGCAGCAATATAACATAGCTAACATTAACAGTGCAGTGAATCCTGCTTGTGCCGTGATATTCAGGACTGCAAACCGAGCAGCATTCACTGACTTTCAGCTTGTTGTGTTTGTGGATATATGACTGACTCCACAAAATCATCAGATTCTCTGTAAGATTAAGGTCGACTATCTAACGGCGTATAAAGTAAAGGCTTTAAAACAAAGTAAACACTGAAAGTACAAACATCGCTAATGTCACATAACTTTGCCGGCATGTGGCCAACAGTAATGTTTTAATGTTCTTCATTATTAAACATTTGCACATAAATAAGTGACATCATATTCAGAACTTACTTTTGAAAGTTTACTCTTTGGCCGCTCCACTTCCACTTTGAAGTGTCTCCCAGTCCCAGTGCACTTGTTAGCATGTTTTGGTTCGTGCAACTGGTCCGTCCGGTTATTGTCTCCCCAGAAACATTTCTGTTGTGTTGTGTGTGCTTTTGCAGCGTTTTTCTTTTTGCGGCGTTTTTCTTTTTGCAAGTGTTTTTCTTTTTGCAGGTGTTTTTCTTTTTGCAAGTGTTTTCTGAAGTTGCAGTCTGTTTGGCCTCTCAGGGCCACCGTAATATCACGATATATATTTGAAAATTTGTGATAACGATATAACTGACGATATAATTTCTGCGAGACAAAATACAACTCCACAACTTTACTAGCACAAAAAATCACATTTCTTTTTGTTGCATGTTGAAGCTGTACTTGGAACCTTGTTAAGATCTAAACATGCAAAATATGATTTTTTTTAAAATATTTTTTCTACATTTTTCAAGTGTGAATTGAATTGGGACTGTATTACAGGTACTGCGCTGCAGTGGTTTGTATCATATCTATCTAATAGACTCCAATTTGTTCATGTAAATGGAGAGTCCTCTTCACTCACTGAGGTTAATTATGGAGTTCCACAGGGTTCAGTGCTAGGACCAGTTCTGTTTACACTACACATGCTTCCCTTAGGCAGCATCATTAGAAGACATAGCATACATTTACACAGCTATGCAGATGACACCCAGCTCCATCTATCCATGAAGCCAGGTAACACACACCAATTAGTTAAACTGCAGGAATGTCTTAAAGACATAAAGACCTGGGTGGCCTCAAAGTTTTGGTCATCTTTGCTGCTAAATTCAGATAAAACTGTGTAGGGCTGCAACAATTTGAGTAATTCAAATTATTTAAGTTAAAAAAATTCTCCACCCAAATTCTTAGCTTCAATGCTTCGTTAAATCCGCGGCTGTGTAGTGCACCATTGTGTTAAACACAAGTGAGACCTGCAATAGAAACATATTTAGGAGCAACACATGAATAAAAAGTTTGACAACATTAAGTCCACGCAGCCCTCAGTTTTAAACAAGCAGCAGCTTTCCTGTAACCACCATTAAAACTTTACTGGGAAAAAGCTCGAAGGAGTTCTTTGTTATTTTACTCAGCCCTAAAAAATCTCTGAAATATGGTGCTTTTAATGGGGCTTACACTGGATAGCATTACTTTGTCCCCCAGTAACACTGCGAAGGATCAATCAATCAATCAATCAATCAATCTTTATTTATAAAGCACTTTTCATACAAAAAAAAATGTAGTACAAAGTGCTTTACATGGTTAAAAGCAGCCCACCCCACCTTCCAACTCACTCCCCACACTCTCATTAACATAAACGATGTGAATACACGCATAATCCCCCCCCCCCACACACACACACACACGCACACGCACACGCACACTTAAAGAGTAAAATTGGGCTGGGTTCGCATGTGCCAAGTGAAGAAACACTATAACAGGGAGCCGTCTGCACCGGGAGCCGGTCACAGACCGCAGCCTCCAGGCTGGGCACACAGCAGGAGGGAGGCAAAGAAGCCCCCCAACCAGGCTGAGAGGACCCCCAGAGCCCCAGCAGCCACGGTCGATCACAGCCCCGGTGCAGAGAGCGCCCTCCGAGGAAACACTGGAGATATGACACAATAGGATATGTACAGGGTAAAACGATAAAATAAATAAGAACGGGATACAATATAAATAGAGTAAGAAGATTAAAAAATTAATAAGAATAAAATCAATAAACATTAGGTAAAGCCTAAATTAATAATAGAATAACCGGATAGAATAAATAAGCATAAAATAAATAAACGTTAAGTAAAAGCTAAATTAAAAACGTGGGTCTTGAGCCTGTTCTTAAAAACATGTACGTTCTCTGTGGCCCTGAGCTCCTCCGGCAGGCTGTTCCACAGACGAGGACCATACCACTGAAAAGCTGCCTCTCCGTGAGTATGTGTCCTGACTTTAGGGGCAATCAAAAGGCCAGTACCAGAGGACCTCAGGGTCCGCGAGGGTTCATATGGTAAAAGCAGATCTGAGAGATAAGAAGGCCCAAGACCATTAAGACATTTAAAAACCAATAAAAGAACTTTAAAATCGATCCTGAAACACACGGGGAGCCAATGCAGCGATTCTAAAACCGGTGTAATGTGGGCCCGCCCTCTGGTCTTCGTCAGCACACGAGCTGCCGAGTTTTGTAAAAGTTGTAAAGTTGAAATATTCTTTTTAGGAAGACCAGAGAGCAGGGCATTACAGTAATCAATGCGACTGGTAATAAAAGCATGCATCAACATCTCCGTGTTGGCCCGAGAGAGAATAGGGCGGACTCTGGCTATATTTTTTAGATGATAAAATCCAATTTTGGTTACATGTTTAATATGTGGGATAAAACCAAGCTCAGAGTCAAAAATAACACCCAGGTTTTTCACTTGTAGCGAAGGACATAGTGAAAATGCCTCTAATTTAGACAAGAGTTTCTCTCTCTGAGCCTCAGGACCGACGATTAAAACTTCAGTTTTGTCCTGGTTAAGCTGTAAAAAGTTTTCTGCCATCCAAGATCGTATATCTAAGATACAGTTAAAAAGGGCATCCATTGGTCCGGTGTCATCAGGAGACACAGAGATGTACAGCTGCGTGTCATCAGCGTAACTGTGGAAGTTCACTCCATGCCTCCTGATGACACTACCGAGAGGGAGCATATACAAATTAAAAAGTACGGGGACGTGGTGTGCCCTTGAGGCACACCACATGTCATTTTATGGATCTTAGAGGAGCATGTATCCATACTCACCATAAAAGTTCTGTCTGAGAGATAGAAAGTGAACCAGTTGTGTACATCACCAGAGAGGCCCACCATGTGTTTCAGTCTGTTTAAAAGAATAGCGTGGTCTACTGTATCAAAGGCTGCGCTTAGATCCAGTTGCACCAGGACTGAGAGCTTTTGGGAGTCCCAGTTACATCTAAGATCATTTAAAACCTTTAGGAGAGCAGTCTCTGTGCTGTGGTTCACCCTAAATCCAGACTGGAATATCTCCAGGATCTGTCTATCATTGAGAAAATCAGTAATCTGAGTAAAAACAAGTTTTTCCAAGATTTTACTTAAAAAAATCTTAGAAAAACTTGGAAAAACTTAGAAAATCTTAGAACTCTTGGAGTTCTTTCTGACCAGGATATTTTCTCAAGTGTGTGTATCAAACAAATATGTAACTGCTTTCTTCCATTTTATGGAATATCTCTAAAATGAGAAACATCCTGTCTCAGAGTGACGCTAAGTCTTTACCTTACAATATAAGTACGTTGAGGCAACTGTTGTGGTTTGGTGCTATATAAACAAAATTGAATTGAATTGGAAAAAATATTTAATTGTGCAACATGACAAATAATCGTAATTGAAAAGTTAGAGGCTATTTAAATCCTGTAAGCATCATTTTACAAGCTCTTCTGTTAATCTCGCTAAATTAAAGAGCTAAACAATCAGAAGTGTCAGTTGACCTTTAAATGAGCAAATCAAAGTGAACTCAAAACTGTAATCTGTAACTTTGATTATTATTTTTGTATATTTCTGTCTTAGGTTGCTTCAGCAAAGATCAGGTGTATCTGGACGGGATCCTGCGGATTCTTCGGCATCGAAGGACAATTGACTTCAAAATGTTAACTTCTTTAGGCAAGGTCAGTCAGACTACCCACAAAAAAGACTTAGAATTAGATTTAGAAGTATTAAATTAAATCATAGATGGCATTGAGCTCCCTTCATTGTGTTGCAATATGTGATAATATGTACACTCTCTGCCCTCCACATGGTTTCTACAGTTTGGTCAGAAGTATTGAATAAATGTAAAACTCAAGGACTGGGTACATGAGTTGGAGTTTATGTTGAATGTGGTTCCCCATCTGTTTTGGGGATAACCACCTCAACAGCTACCAACCACCATGCTCCTTGCAGCAGCCTGGAACCCTGCAGAACTAGGCACCAACTCTTTATCCTCTCAAGGATATTTGAGGGTGCATGGCAGTTTGCACATTCAGTTCACATATGTTCTGTGGACTTGGAGAAAGCATTCAACCACATCCCTCGGAGTGTCCTGTGGGGGGTTCTTTGGGAGTATGGGGTGTCTGGCCCGATGCTTTGAGCCATTTGTTCTCTGTATAACCATTGCTCCCCTTTGTCACTGATTCTGTTCATAGTTTTTATGGACATAATCTTTAGGCACAGCAAGGTGTTTGAAGGTTTCTGCTTTGGTGGCTTGGGCAGTACGGTGGCATGGTGGTTAGCACTGTTGCCTCACAGAAGGGCGTGAGTTCGGTTCTACTATCAGGCCGGGAGCTTTCTGTGTGGAGTTTGCATGTTTCTTCCCCGTGTTTGTGTGGGTTTTCCCGGGTACTCCGGCTTCCTCCCACAGTCCAAAGTGGGGATAGGTTAATTGGTAACTCTAAATTGCCCATAGGTGTGAATGGTTGTCTGTGTCTATGTGTTAGCCCTGCAACAGACTGGCGACCTGTCCAGAGTGCACCCTGCCTCTCACCTTTAGACAGCCGGGATGGGCTTTAGCCCTCCCACAACCCTGAAATAGATGCTATGGTGCCTTCAGAATCTCATGTCTGCTTTTTGCAAGTGATGTGGTGCTGTTGGCTTCATCAGGTGGTGGCCTCCAGCTCACACTGCAGCGGTTCAAAGTCTTAGGCCATGGTTCTCAGTTACAAAAGGGTGGAGTGTCTACTCATTGCAGGGATAAATTGCTGCCCCAAATGGAGTAAGCTTTTTATCCATTGAACAACCAGCTTTGATGCATGGTTGGGATCATTGTTTTGTGGAACATCCTGTTGTTTACAAGAGTCAATCACGTAGCTGCAGATCTGAGGTGAAGTTCAAGAAGTGGGTGGTAGTCCTACTCCTTCATTATATCATCCTCTTTATGCAGTGTACCACTGTCAGCAAAATAGCTCCAGAGCATAATGCTACCACCACCCAGTGCAATGTTCTTAGGTTTGAAAGCCTCGCTTTGCTCTTCCAAATATATCTCTCGTCATTGTTGGCAAATAACTCGGTCTTTGTATCGTCTGACCATAAAACGTTTCCCCAGTAGGTATTTGGCTCGTCCATGTGGGCAGCTGCAAATTTCTATGTAAAACTTGCTTCACTGTGGACAGCGATCCTGGTTTTCCACCAGTTTCCAGTTAATGGTAGGCTTGAGCCTGTGTTGTTCATGAACATACTAACCAGTTTTCAGTCATTTGAGGGTACATATTGAAAAAAGTGTGGGAGCAGTGCTTTATGTTTGGACGGTTCATGAGTCCTTTCTCCCTTGACATTTGTAGGTGTCTTATGAAGATGTGGAGAGACTCCGACATCTGGCAGTGCTCTCCAAAACTAGAATCCCGCATTTCATGCGAGACCAGGAGCGGTACCTGCAACATCTGGACCACATCATCACCATCAATGAGCTCGAGGATTCAACTCTGGAGCACCTTCTACCGTGACCATCCCACCCAAAGAGAAGAGGAACTGGAGGATCTTCAGACTCTACCATGTGGTGACCCAATTCTTGCTTAAGAGATCCAGTATTACTGATGCTTTATTGGAGCAATTTTGTTTTCTTAAAACTTGAATGACATGAACAAAAGGGACATACACACTAACACCTCTATCTACATTTCACCTGTGTCCAATGCATGTTTGTGTGGCTTTTCCACAGAGCCAAGTACAGTTTCTGTGCGCCGTCGCCTTTACTGCTATTATGAAATTACCTCAGTACTAAAACTTTATGATGTAATCAACTTTATATATGTAAACTCACTCATAATCACAGAAATGTTCACAATCACATGCTTTATTTATGCAATTATTTAAGTTTTTCTTTTTTTTACTTTGAGAAAACAGACTGAATGTTTCTGGTATTAGCTTTATACGTTCTTTTTTTAGACTGCGTTGTTTTTATGCCTTTGATTATTTGCATTTTAAAAAGAAGACACCAAGGACACATTTCAAAACTGAGACCATGAATCTTAAAGATATCAAGTGCCAGCAGACTCAGTCTGACCTTCCACCAGGGATAATTAAAATATCAGTGTTATTAAGAAGATAATCAGCTCTTTTATCACTGTCTTAACAGTGTCCTTGGTGGTCTTTGATTATCAGTATGCTACTGTGATGTGTGCCTGAGACCCTGACCCCAACTCCACCCCACTGCGCAACAACCAAATTTTCCTTTGAAATGTCGGAGGAACGGTTGAACATTTTGGGTTGCTTACGTTTATTGAATAACTTGCAGAGTTATATTACGATTTATAGGATTGTCATGTCTTTGTAGTTAAACCGCTTCTATGCTTGTGTTAAAGAAGGCAAATAAGGGTTTGCTTACCCTGAGCTGAGTCTGTCTAAAAATACTTTATTTCATTACTTGGCACATCAGCCTCGTCAGTCTGGTTTTTGCTATGTGCTAAAATTACAGTCTTTTCTAAACAAACAGTAAAAACGTCCTGGCTGGAAAAATGAAGTCACTGCAGAACTTGTGACAATAGGTCTCTGTTTTGACCTCTGCAAACACTTTGCTGCTGAGCTGATGGGCTCAGTCACTCGTTTGGGGTCATAAATGCAAACTAATTAGGTCTGTAAATCTTGGTCATACCATAAAAATCTATATCAAGTGAGTCATGACAACAAAGTCCCTGATATTTCAGTTGAGCTTTGCAATGCTGCTTAATACCTTAATGACTCATAGTTAGTCCTGTGGCCAGGAATCACGATCTTTATTCCCGTTGTAGCAGTGAAACTGAAGCTCAGTTCTCTCGGTGCAAACAAAGAGTCACACAAAAAATTACATTTAAGTTACAGTTCCAGCCAGGCTAAACGTTCCCTGATTAGTGTGTCGCTGTTGGTGGCCTTTAGCTGTGGCTTTATATTTAACTGAGTCTTTTCTGTGATGGAATCAGTCTCTTATGACTCTGCAAGAGAGCAAATGTAGGTATTTCCCCTAAAAGTCTGTCTTTATTGGAAAATGTGCTGAAGTAACATTTTTAATACTGTGTTGGGCTTTTTGAGACAGTCTCATCCAGACTGAGTCTCTTGTTAAGGAGGAAACAGGGGTGTAGTGGGTGTGCCTTTAATGGGTGTAGCGCTCATCTGCTGTAGCTAGCCATGTGTTTTGTAAGCTGCTTTTATTGTGTTTGACACTTCAAACTTTAGATGTGAGTCATTTTGGGCCAAGCTGTCAGTCAGCACAGAGAAACCAGAAGAACCAGGTCACAGCAGCATCACGACACTAGCCTTGAGTTTTTAACTTGAAGATGAAAAGACCGGGCCAACATGTGAACTCTACGAACACGGTGCATTTTAAACACTTGGATTTGAAGATCAACATGTAACCCAATTATATTCTGCTGTGTTTACGGTTTTAGCCACGTGATAAGCTGATATTTAAGATCTGACCTTAACGGCAGCCTGGTTTCACCTAAACGAATGCACCGATTTATAAACGCACGAATGTTGCAGAAGTGTTATTTTGTGGAAAACAACTTGAATTTCCAGTTTATTTATTAAAATGTACATACACTGTTTCTGGTCTGTTTCATGTTGCACATCACTCACCAGGACAAACCAAACTCTAATCAGGATTTTTAATTCAATTCAATTCAATTCAATTCAATTTCTTTATTGTCCCACAAGGGGAAATTAGTTTAGCAGCAGGATATAAATAAACAGAACAATACTATAAAATAATAATGACAATAATAGTGATAGAAATCCAAGGACAGTTATTTGCCATTGAGGAGACAAGATGCAGTGGGGATAAAAGAGACCTGGAGTCTTTTAGTCTTCCTCACAGGTACTCTAAAACGGCGGCCGGAAGGCAACAACTCAAACTCACTGTGAAGTGGATGGTTCAAACAATTAATAATAGAATGAGCCTTTCTAAGCACATTTCTATTGTAAATGGCCAAAAGTCCATCTTGCCAGCGCCCTGAAATTTTGCTAGCAGTTTTTAGCAGAAGTCCCAACCGATTCTTATTCTTCACCGTCAGGTTACCAAACCAGGCAGCGATACAAAAGGACATCACAGATTCGATAAAACTTCTATAAAACAAGGACAACATCTCAGATGAGACATTAAAAGATCTCATTTTCCTTAAAAAGAACAGTCTTTGTTGAACTTTTTTAGTAGTGGCATCAGCATGAGATTCAAAACACAGTTTATGGTCAAGTACCACACCTAGATATTTATAACTCTCAACGATCCCAATATCAGCGGTTTTAATTATAGTGGGTGATGAGCTATAAGAGGACTTCCTAAAATCAATAATCATGTCTTTAGTTTTTGACACATTAAGTGAAAGGAAGGACTCATCACACCAATTCACAAAATCATCTACAACCTGTCCATGGCCTGACTCGCCCCCACAAGAAGACTGACGATTACTGTGTCATCACCAAACTTCAGGATGTGTCTGTTCGTGAAATTGCTGCAACACTCACTCGTGTACAGAATGAACAGAAGGGCAGAGAGGCAGCATGCTGGGGTGATGCAGTAGAGGAGGAGAGCACATCAGAAAACACATGATTCACCATCACGCATTGTGACCTATTAGTCAGAAAGTCTGTCACCCAGCCGACCAGACTAGTGTCAAGCTTGAAATGATTGTAAAGCCTGTCAGCAAGTAAGAAGGGTTGAATTGTATTGAATGCCGATGAAAAGTCAGCAAATAATAATCTTGCATGGGTGTGAGGGGCCTCAAGATGCTTATACAAGAGATGCAGGAGTGTGACAGCAGCATCCTCCACACCTCTCCCTGCTCTACAGGCGAACTGGAAGGGGTCAAGATGGTGTTCAACATGCATTAAAATCTCCTTCTTAATTATCTTCTCAAATGACTTCATCACTAAAGAAGTCAGAGCCACGGGCCTGAAATCATTCAGTACCTTAGGAGAACTGCCCTCAGCAACAGGAACAATGACAGCATGTTTCCAAATCTTAGGTACCGTCTGTAGCTCTAAAGAAAGTGAGAAGATATGGTGAAAAATCCCACTCAGCTGATCAGCACAAGTTCTCAGTACCTGTCCACAGATGTTGTCAGGTCCAGGACTCTTACTTTTAGTGTGTCTAAAGAGATTAGCTACCCCCTCTCATCAATACAAATAGATGGGGGAGTGATAGTCTTTTCCCTCAGTGTGCTGGTCTGCCTAGAACAGTCAAAGTTCTCAAAATGAAGGTTAAAAACTGTTAAGACTGTCTGCCAGATGTTTGTCAGAGGTAAACCCCTCTAAGGTAATATTACTTTTACCTTTCGTCTGTAGCCTTGCCATTGTTTTCATACCAACCCAAGCTCTTTTGAGGTTTTTACTGCTGAGTTCTGCCTCAATCTTATTTCTATACCTCATCTTGGCAATCTTTATTGCAGCCCTCACCTCCTTCCTCAATATTCTCATAGTGGGAACGTCTCCCTCGTTAAAAGCAATTTTCCTTTTAAGAATCAGATCCTTAATATCTTTAGAGAGCCACGGTTTGTTATTAGGGAAAGTCTTAAATTCTCTGACTGGAACCACAGAGTCTTTGCAAAAAGAGATGTAGCTACACACCACATCAGTGAGTTCATCCAAATCAGAAGTGCTCTCTTGAAACAAGGACCAATCAGTGCAATCAAAACACCCCTGAAGGGCAACACAACTGTCTTTTGTCCAGACATTAGTCCGCTTCACACAGGCCTTCTCCCTCCTAATCACAGATCTGTAAGCAGGGAGGAGGTGAATAACATTGTGATCCGAAGAACCTAGCGCAGGTCCGGCCACAGACTTGTATGCCCCCTTAATTGGTCCATAACACAAATCCAGCGTTTTGTTTTGCCTTGTAGGACAAGTGACATATTGAAAGAAATTGTTCAGTGATTTCTTAAGATTACAATTGTTAAAATCACCAAGAATAAAATTAGGAGCATCCGGTGAGAGTCTGCAGATTGTGTACCACTTTAAAAATGGCATCGGCAGCAACTTTAACGTCAGCTTTAGGATGAATGTAAACAACAGTGGCAAAAATTTGAGGGAACTCCCTCGGTAAGTAAAATAGCCTGACAGATACTGAAAGTCGGGAAGACACAACCGCTCCCGCACAGTAAAGTTATTACACCAGCCCTGGTTGATATACAAACATAGCCCTCCTCCGTGGGATTTGCGTGTTACTCCACAGTTCCGATCCAATCTGACAGGGGTCCCAAAGCTGCTGATTTGCAGTGAAGTGTCACTGTCCATATCGGTCAGCCACGTCTTGGTAAGCGCCATCAGACAAGCCTCCCTGTATTCCCGTACATGAAGCACATTTCCTTGTAATTCATCCGTTTTGTTTCTAAGAGATTGGACATTGGCCAGAATCATAGAAGGCAGAGGAACACGATTCTTCCTCTTCGGAGGAAGAATCGGGACTAACTTTTTAGTTAGTCAAGATTAGTCTTAGCGTTTCTTATAAACAGTTATTTTAGTTGTCACGTCAGGACTCTGTGCAGTCCTGTGAGAAACAAAAATAAGGTACAGTAGCCTCCAAGGACTGAGTTAGTTACTGGCTACTGGGGCTGTTCGATATAACGATATATATCGGATGATGATATAAAAACGTCTATCGTTTCATTTTATGCTATCGTTTGTTTCGTGGTGTCATAAAATAAACTGTTTACAGCAATATTTTTTCATGGTTTTGATGGTCACTGTACTGGCTATATTAATTTATTAAAGTTCTCTCTTTCTCTTATATTTAATATAACCACACTATGGACGACAAGCGCTAGTCATTGTTGCGTTAGCGTGGCTCTGCTGTCCGCTTGTTTGTTTTCCATGTAAACCTTTCACAATAAAGCTCAAGATCCTGTTGACTTTTCAAAATAAACTGAATCAAGTGAAAGAGTATGCAGAGAGTTTATGGATGAGAAGAGAAAAAAAAAGAGCCGTCAGGTGCTAAAAAATAAACCTTAGACTCAAAATTTGTAACGGCCACCGTTTTCTTTCAACTTACGTCTAAAAATGTATAGTTTCATGCATCGGTTAAAACACTAGAGTCCAGCTACACGACGCCCAGCTGGAAACACTTCACGCAAGGTAAGTTGCCCAAGATTCATAGAATTGACAGAAAATATTACATTTTGTGATTTATATCGTTGTCAGGACGATAAATGTCTTATATCGGGATATTAGATTTTTGTCATATCGCACAGCCCTACTGGCTACACTAAACTTTAGAAACCAGGTCTGAGCGATGTGGACCATAGTGTTTGAAGATAAATTTCTGTTCAGAGACAATAAAAGTCCAAAAGACACACCTTTAAATAAAAATGGTTTATTCTCTTTTAATATAGCTTTTGTTCTATCCATAGCAGAAAAGAGCCTCCACGCCACTCAGTGCTTAAAACCTGCAACTGGATCTGAAGTCGTCGCTGCAATAACCGACAAAGGTCTTCACAGCAATAACACCAGCTTGATACCCATCCAACAAGTCACGTTGCTCATTTTAAAAACAAGTGGAGATGTTGGCAGGTAGGAAGAGGAGGAGGAAGAGGAGGGTGAAGGGGTCAGATCTGATTCCAGATCTGATTTATTTGTGACTCAGACCAAGCAGCGCAGATTCCCAGGGTTTTGTTGGGAGGAGTTTATTCCGTGCGTGTTTGTTTGTGCTGCAAAATTGACATCTTGCTCCAGTATGGCTGTTGATGTGGAGGCAGAGGTTTCTGCCACGAAAAGGTCACAAGTTGAGGTAATAAAGATTCTTCCTGAATGGACAGAAAAACAAATACTGAAAACTCATCCTGTAATCACAGAGGTGTGAGCAAGCAGAACACAAGCAAAAGGATACTATTTGATATTCATAACAGGCCGGCTTTGTCCAAGCAGGTTCTGTTGCAGCAAATATTTCATACTGAGCCTGTCTACAAATGCTGATGCACAGCTGCTGCTTTTTATTTTAAGGAACAATAACTTTGGCTCGTGAAGGATTTTATTTTGAGTCAGGTAGTTTAAAGTCACCCTAAAATTTTCCAGTAATGTTCCGCAGTCTTTCCCGGGTCACCACAGGGTGTCTGAGTAAATAAAGAAGCTCCATTTAAGACCACCAGAGTTGTCTCAAATTTGAGACAACTCTGGTTGTCTTAAATGGAGTGCGTGAAGGTGCCGGGTGAAGAGGAAAGATAACAGTGATGGTCAACATGAGGAGCAAGAGGTGAACGAAATCATCAGATTTCAAAACAACAGTGTAGACAGGCTGTTGGCTGCAGTTTCAGTTTACAGTGTTTGAATCTTGGTCTCAGGCCTTATGCCAGCTCACAGAGTGAACAGGCTGAGGTGCACCTTCCTCCACTGCTTCCTTTCTACTCTTCACTGCGCTCGCTGATTAAAATGTCTCTGTGGCGGGGCGTGGCCTGCGGTGCCGTGCAGATGAGGCGGACGCACCTACACGGCACCGCAGGCCACGCCCCGCCACAGTCTCCAAAAATAAAAAACATTAGTTGTACATCACCCCAAAGTAGTTGTTTTGTCTTTATTGATTACTGTGCTCACTGTGGTAGGAAATAAACTAAAGGAACACAAGAACATACATCGGCACCCCTGGTGATGCAACATGTTCTAATACTGCCCCCTGGTGACAACAAACTGCTACCACATGCAGAAAACAGCCTGAAGCACAAATGCACGACCACGTTACGTGCTGCTAGATAAAAATTCAGGTCCCTTCATTCGCACACGCATTGGCATGGCATGTAAAGTGGCACATCCAAGCTTTTGCATACCTCTACATCTCTACATATTATAAATAGAGTATTGTTGTGTGTCTTACCTGTTCTCTGGGTATCATGTTGCATTGGAGCTGCTTATTGCCTTTGAGCCATCTGTGTTGGCATTTGCTTGTTCCTTCACCACAGGATCTGAGACATAAACACAAAATGTTTTCCGTGAGCTTTCTTGTCGTTTGTTTAGGCCGTCTTCAGGCAGGAGGACAGAGAGAGGGAGAGAAAGCAGACGCAGATGTGGCCAAACACAACTTTCTGACATGACTTCTGTAAACTCTGCTGATGAGTGCACGGGCTGTCACTTGTTATGGGTCACGTTAAATTTTTAAAAATGACGTCATGTTTAAAAACAGCACTTCCTCATCACAACCTGATTACCAGTGGCCAAAATACCTGGAACAACATCAATCTTTTATCCTGCCTACAGACACAGAAAGAGCAGAAGCTGAGAGACGGAAAGAGACGTGAGAGAAACCATAACTCTAAGTCACTGTAGCTTTCTGTGTTGATGGATTTTTCTAACCCAGTTATTATTCTCTTTTTTACTTTTGTCCTTGTTTTCAAATTGCACCATCTTTCTTAATGTTTTTATAATGAATTCAGATGATGTCACCCCTTATTTATCCCCCCCCCCCCTTTTTATGTATAATTTATGACCCAGGTAAGAGTGCAGATGTGTAAGGATGAAAAAGGAAACCCTGGATGTGAAAAGCTGTACTAATAATCACGCAGTGCACATGCATCTGTAGTCAGTACACATAACAGACAGCTTTGATGTGGACTGAGACATTTTGCTTTTTATCTTTTAAAAAGCAAACTGAAAAGTGAATTTCTACATGATCAAAAAAAGAATTCTCCTGATTTTAAGCAATGATTCTGGAGGACGAGTAAAGTATTTTAATATAAATGTTGCTTTGTCAGCATCATAAGGAGTATCAGCTGATCGAGTGAAAATATCAGATCAGGTCTACAAGGCTGAAGACGAACGGCCTGCTGGTGCTTCAGGTTACTGTGTGTTTGGCCACTGTGGTCACACATCGCTGCTTTATATTTGGTGAATGGAGTTAACTGATAAAATGGAAGAAGAGCTTGTATAATCTTGAGAGTGAAATCAGATTTGTGACTCATTATTTCAGCAGGCAGCTGTTGTTGCAGACGTGCTGCGGCTCGCGCGGTACTAACAGAAGTACGGGTGCTGCATGGCCTCGGCCGCCGTCAGCCTCTGCTGGTGGTCGTAGCGCAGCAGCTTGTCCAGCAGGTCCAGAGCCTCTGGACTCACCAGGTGCTGGTTCTCTGATTGGATGAACTGCTCCCAGCGTTTCCGTGTTTGCCTGGAAACAAGTGACTATTAACATCTAGTTAAGCTGCCTGGGTGTGAGCTGCTTTCAATACATTTGAATATGTTTCAGCAGTTTTACGGGAAGTCAGCGATACTCACTGCCCCAGCATGTCTTTGAAGCGAGTGTCCAGTTCTATGTGATATTTGTGCAGGTAGCCAAAGAGCTCATCGGTGCCGAGAACCTTAGCGATGCGGACCAGCTGGAAAACAAGATGTATACCACGTCAGTGCGCCCCCTAATGGCTCAAATATGTCAGTGCACTGTCACAGCAGAAGACACTGTTTATGAAAGCAGAAACAAAGACAACACAGTCAGTCAGTGGCTTTTTACATCACTGTTCATCGAGACCTGAACTCTGACCTTTTAAAAATAAAATGTTATCTGTTGGCCGTTTTATCCTAATTGAGTGAACTGTTGTTACAGTTAGTGTAGAAGTTTGAGTTACAGCTTTCAGAGCATGAAGTGGAGGCTGACACAACAAGCTGTCACTCCTTTTAAAGCAGCTCCTTCGACTCACTGCTGTCTGGATTTTTCTTAGAAAACACACGGCTTATATTCAGGTCACTACTATGTATTATTATTGGCTTACAATTTATTATAGTTCAAAAGCATAAGTATAACCCACCAAAGCATTTTTGTGTCTGACCTGCAGGATCACACATTTCTGAAAAACCACTTCATGTTGTCTCTCTCACCTGGTCATAGTTGTCCTGGCCATGAAAAAACGGTTCCTTCAGGAAAATCATACTGGCCAACATGCAGCCGAGACTCCACATGTCCAAACTGTAATCATACATCTGAAAGAACAACACACAACTAAAAATGAGCTCAGAGAAAGCTGAGACGGGCAGGTGACCGTGTTCTGCTGAGTGGAAGCATACCTGATAGTCCACTAGCAGCTCGGGGCCTTTGAAATAGCGCGAGGCCACCCTGACGTTATATTCCTGAGCGGGATGGTAAAATTCAGCCAAACCCCAATCTATAAGACGCAGCTGTCACACACAAACAGAAATGACAACATTACACACAGTGTCTTGTTGAACCATTCTGAAGGTTCACATTGTGGTTTGACAAAGTTACAGCTCAAGTATTAGCCGTTCTCCCACTAGTACCTACTCACTTCAGCTCGGCAGTGCTCGACATGGTTTTTAGGGTTTTCTATTAGGGGCCAGTATCTGGTACTTTTATAGTACCCACTTGGCCGGGGTTCCAAGCGATCAACAGACAGCATGTGTTTGACTGGTTGGTCAGTTATGTCACTCGACGGGGTATGGGAGTGTTTCCTTCACGAAAATGAAAACCGCCATTTTTTTAAGGACTCGGAAACGATGGAAAGCCTCACAAAAATGAACCCGTCACCCAAAAACTCCACAGACTGAGCAGCAGGTGTAACATCGCCTAGACTACAAATGACGTCTTGTGGCTAGCACTCGATTGTAATGGAAAATGAGTTGAGCCGAGTACGTCCTAATGGAAAAAGGGCTACAAGTGTTTGCAGACACACAACTCGCCAACATTCCAGCATACAAAACAACCCATAGAAGCGTCAGTAGCACCTTCCTCAGCTGGTGGTCAATCATCACATTGTGCGGCTTCACGTCCCTGTGCATGATCCCCATACTGTGACAGAAGTCCAGAGCCTGGAAGAACACACAGAACAGGCTTAGTGAGCTGCTTATCGTGGTGGCGTTCCATTCAAATGTACCTCCAAAAGTCACTTTTCCCCTCCAGGTCCGTCCCATTCAAATGCAAAGGTTGTGCGCATTCAACATTTTCATAGATAGCATTAATAAAAGCACTGAGGCCACTGCTTTGTCTGCTAATGCTCAGGACAGCTTATCTGAATGAATGTTTAACGACGTTCTATCA
The DNA here is from genome assembly GCF_900408965.1 of Simochromis diagramma. Classification (NCBI taxonomy): domain Eukaryota; kingdom Metazoa; phylum Chordata; class Actinopteri; order Cichliformes; family Cichlidae; genus Simochromis; species Simochromis diagramma. The sequence goes on from NW_024386772.1 coordinate 501,271, forward strand.
TCAGTGAGTATTCCCGGAGCAGTCCATATGGACTCGTATGTTATCATGTGACGGTGCAGGCTGTTTAACACTTACAAACTTTGCTTTCGTTTTTATTAAACTAAAGTGTTCAGCAGTCGTTTTATAACTTTACTTAAAACGTCCTGCATAAACTGTCCCAAGGATGCTTTCATATTTGACTCGTGCTGTGTCATTAGATATAATCCTGGCTCTGCTGCTGGCCCCTTGTGGCGACAGATTCACACTCTGAATTAGGAAGTCCCTCAGTGACCGCAGCACATTTGAAGAGTGGTACTCTGCACTTCCACTTTGAAAAGTGAGGATCAGTTTACATGTGAAAACAAAGTAATATTACCTTTAGAAGCTCATACATGTAGTAACGGATATCGTAGTCTGTCAGCTTCTGGTAAAGCTCCTGTGGACCGCACGAGAGACATCAATGTATAAAAAGTGTTCTGATGTGAGCAGCTGGCCTCTACACATGTGGAGCAATAACTGGAGGGTTATGCATGTTATTAATAATGGACATCAACGTGTTTGCATGGATGGTAACCCTGCTGGTAGTCCAAACTTGAGTACCTTAAAATCTGTGTTATTGATGTACTCAAAGACTAGCGCTGGTGTTCTGGACTGCAAAGAGAGGACAACACATGGCTTCACTGAGGAGAACAGCAGGTATCACTGAGTTACAAGCATGACTGGATTACATGGCTCACACGCACGCATGCAGCTGCCGGTTTTCACAACTCACCACCGGGTCTTTGACCGTGTCCACCAGGCGGATGATGTTGGTTCCTCCTCGCAAGTTTTCAAGAATTTTGATTTCCCGTTTGATCTTCTTCTTCTTGACAGGCTGAGTAGAGATGGACACTCACAGTCAGCACAATGGAAATAAGTGGAAATGAAAATAGGGCGCTGCTGAGAGAATCCATCTTTGGGCATCCAAACACACACACACACACACACACACACACACACACACACACACACACACACACACACACACACACACACACACACACCAACAGTATTTCCAACATTATGCTGCTCATTTAAAATGTTTAAATGTTCTGTGGATGACAGAAATAGTTACAATAAAGCTGCTACAATAACCATAAAGTGATACCACATAAACACTAAACTTACCTTCATTTGCATCATGTGTTAATAAAAGCTTGTCACGGCACAAAAATATCTACTTATTAAATATTCCTGCTGATTTTTTCTAGATCTTCAACAGCTTCTTTATGTTCTTTAGCTTCTTTACCTTTATATTCTACTTAAGGGTTTCTGTAGCATTAACTGCATAGTTATTTGGTAGGGGTGCAACAATACTCGTATCGATATTGAACCGTTCGATACAGTGCTTTCGGTTCGGTACGCATATGTATCGAACAATACAACATTTTTAATTTATTTGATCAACTTTCCTTCTGACGATGCTGTCTGTGTTGAGAGCTCAGTGGATCTGCATTCGACTACTCCGCCTAGGCTGCACTGTCGAGCACAGATCCACTGAGCACAGCGCAAGCTAGCAAGACAGAAGCTAAGCTTGTTGCAACATGGCAAATTGAACCTCCCCCACCCTCATTCAGATCTGGCCTTTGGAACTATTTTGGTTTTCATGTGACGTATGACCCTGAAGGTAAGCGCGTCATGGACAAAAGTAAAACAGTATGTTGGATGTGCCACGCAATGCTCAATTACATGGGTGGGAACTAGAGATGGCACGATACCACTTTTTTATGTCCGATACCGATACCGATATCATAAATTTGGATATCTGCCGATACCGATATGAATCCGATATAGTGTTTTTTAATCAACAAAACTGTTTTTTAAATATCTTGCTGCATTTTGTATAAGTTCATACTCAAGTTTAAAACAACAACTACACTAAAGCTATTCTGTTATACCTGTATGCAAAAAAAAAAAAAAATTTCATAGTTCAGCAATACTGATCAATCTAATAAACTTAAACCTACACCATCCTCCCTATTCTGGTATTTTAAAGAGTACTTAGCATAAATATTAAGCAACCTAACTAACAGGGTTCCAACTCCCAGCAACAACAAAAATAAATAAATAAAAAATAGGGAACCACCCCTCACGCTCCACCTCATGATGCTTAATCGACGTAATCAACCTTAATTTGATGCAGTGTGAAAAAAAATGCACAGAAATCAATTATTTTTCAAGAAATATTAAATAGATTCAACATCTTTCTTCAACAAAATTGCAGACTGCACAGATGGTACCTTCCCAAAGGAAAAAGTACTACAGCTTACTAGGGTATATTAGACTTAACAGTTACTATATACAGTAATGGACTTCTATTCATTTTGCATCAAATTAAAACTTTGGGTGTCAGATAATTATTTATTAAAAGCTAGACATTTTAAATGAGAATAAGAAAGAAAAGTATGTCTTTGTGCCCCCTTTTCCCTGTTAATGCCCTATCGGCCCCCCTGGCTAAACTTTGCTAGATCCGCCCCTGCACAGTTACCAGCCGTCAGCTACGTAGAAAAAGATCCTCGAGTAGAAAGTAATATTAAATAAATTCTAACAACAGCTGATCAAGCTTGAACGTGCTGCTGTTGTTCAGCTGCTGGTTTCCTCTTTCTGGTGCAAAGTGGGCCAAAGACAAACAAGAAAGACTGACTCGTGACAGAAAAGCCGATCAGCTGATCGTTAAGCAGTTTCATGATTGAAGTAGCAGCAAGAAGAGGCAGTCGCTCCATATATCGTTTGTTAAGCTTAACAAACATTCAGAGATGGACTTACACACTTGCTTTACTTCTCTCGGGGATAACTTTGTCGGAGATGAAATACCGGGTTGCTAGCGAAGCTCCAAATGCTATCCAGACCACCGACAGGTCCCGCATGCCACAGCCGCTCTATCACGTGATGCATACTGCTCCTACGTGCTAACGTTCTGAGGTGAGTTACGGCGTGTTGCAAGTTTTGTGAGGTGCTTTCGTGATATTTAATGGATCGGATTACATTTTTTATTTTTCTCCGATATCCGATCCAGTAATTTAGGTCAGTATCGGACCGATACCGATACGTAATATCGGATCGGTCCATCTCTAGTGGGAACTAGTGCGTTAGCGCAGTTAGCTCATTAACGTGTTGACGCCGTCCAGCCCCACGCACGGGACGATCCGCGGTAGCTCGTTAACGGAGATTTGCCGTGTTGTGGCGTTAACATCATTTAAGATTAACGCTGACAGCACTAGTGAGAACACAACGAATATGACTGCACGTTTATGCCGACATCATACTAGTGCAAAGACAAGTGGAAGCAGACAAAAGCAACAAGCACGCATGCTACAAACTTTACCCGAGTCATTTAGACAGCCGTTAGCACATGATTCTCCTTATGGGGACCTGATATGTTTAATATGCTGCTGAGAATATAGCCCAGAAGAAGCGTATAGTATAGCTTTTATTTTGGAAAGAGCCATTTCTCTGTAATAAACTCTCTTTTCCAAAGATGAGTGATTTCTCGATCAGATAGATTTATTATTTTATCCCTTTGTTGTTTCAGCAACATTAAATTTAAAAACTGTACGTTTGAGTTAAAATATATATTTATAATTTTAATAAATGACAAATTAAAAAAGCATGAACATTTTTTGTATCGAAAGTATTGAACCGAACCGAACCGTGAATTTTGTGTATCGTTGCACCCCTATTATTTGGTAAAGTGTTGGGTATCTCATTCACTTGGCTGTTGATGCCACAGCCTTTTTTTTTTTGTTAACTCCTGTCCTGTCTGGCAGCTTATGCAACCAGAGTTATGATCTGAATGCACTGTTGAGCCAAACAACTTGTTTTTCCAAGATCAGCTCTATAAATTCTCTATAGGCTCCTCTGGTATACAGTTTGATAATGTATAAGACAGGACAGGTAGTAGAAAGGGAAAAAAATGGGGTGGGGTGTAATAAAACGACAGGGTACAAACAGAAATGCACAATGCATCGCCAGTTAATGCACCTTAAAACAAAAACAATAATACAGCACCTGGAACAAAATCTTGAAAATCCACAGGTAAATGGTAAATGGCCTGTATTTGTATAGCGCTTTACTAGTCCCTAAGGACCCCAAAGCGCTTTACACAACCAGTCATCCACACATTCACACACTGGTGATGGCAAGCTACATTGTAGCCACAGCCACCCTGGGGCGCACTGACAGAGGCGAGGCTGCCGGACACTGGCGCCACCGGGCCCTCTGACCACCACCAGTAGGCAACGGGTGAAGTGTCTTGCCCAAGGACACAACGACCGAGACTGTCCAAGCCGGGGCTCAAACCGGCAACCTTCCGATTACAAGGCGAACTCCCAACTCTTGAGCCACCATCACCCCGGTACATAAATCAATCTTTCTTTGGTGTGTGTGTGTGTGTGTGTGTGTGTGTGTGTGTGTGTGTGTGTGTGTGTGTGTGTATAAGAGCGTGAAAGTTTGTGAGTGCGTATGTGTCACAAAATACACTTGAAAAGAGTGTGAGAAGCAATACTACCCCCCAGCAGGGGTGGGAGTCCAGGACCAGAGGCGATGGGCAGCCAATCCCACTAGAGGCCTGCCACCCCGGTGTGAGTTCAGGATCCCAAAGCAACAGCAACGTCCAGTGGAGAGTGGTAGGGGAGGTGAACCCCTTCCTCCATGACCAGGCTCAGCAAATCCACCCATATGACTGCTCTACTCACTGTGACACTGTATGAACAATGTGCCGTATGAGGGAGTGCTGGGATATGCAAGACCACGAAGGACTAGAGCACTAGCCCAGAAGGAGAGAAGCAGCAAACAAGTGGCTCAGTGTGCACCCCATTTCCCACGCCCCACCACAGGGGTGTGCAGATGAGCCCAAAGAGATCACTCAATTACAACAGACACACAGCAAAAGGGACATGGCAAACTCTCATCTGGGTCTTGGACGAGCTGCACCCAGCAACGGTTGCTCCCCTCACACCTGGACACCCTACCCCACCCAATGGGCTTGTAGTTACCCACGAGCCCCATGGTGCAGACCGGACATCCCAACGTGTGCTAACACACACTACACTGCAAGGCAGTCAACGGGGTGCAGACCAACCCTGTGCAAGAAGGTACTCAGCCGGACACCAGGCAACCCCGGACACCTGGGCAGCCACCCAGCCTGGGATCAGGACCCGCCACCACAAGGACCCCAGGCCCCATACCCTAAGATTGCTAGGCAGCACCCACCCCAGTCCCCACCGCTACCAACTGAGGCAGAGACCCAGACACCCCAAAACAGCAACTGCAGCTCCCAGGGAGATGCCAGATCCCAGTAGTCCCAGAGACCGCCTTCATCCTGCTGCAAGTCATACAGGGAAACAGGACTACAACCGACCATCCCCACTAAGTAATGGAACTGATCAGTGGGAACCAGAGAGAAACACATTCATCCAGCTGGTTTTCTGAGGGGGAGGCATTCTCTCCAGACTGATGGGATCCAGAAGTAAATTGATGCCACAGTCTGTTCATAAACCATTTGACCAATAGATGATGCCAGAGTACAATGTAAGGTTTGACAGGATTAAAGAAAGTAATCTGACAAAGAAAAGTCAGCAAGTGCCAAGAAAAGCTTTAACAGAAGACATTTTAAAAATGTTTGTGGATTTGATGAGGTTTTCAGAAATGGATAACTGCCAAAGCGAGAAGACTCATGTTACCACAATACAAATTAGAGATTGTAGGTATAAAAGGTAAAAAACAGACACACACACACACACACACACACACACACACACACACACACACAGCCCTAGCAAAAAAGTCAGTCTAGTGCTTACCTTGAGGATTTTCACCACCACTTTCTCGTTATTGGTCACATTTATGGCCTCAAACACTTCACTGTACTTCCCTCTGCCCAGTTTACGCACCAGCTGATAGTTGTCTTGATTACTGAGAAAAGCAAAAACGCAAAAAAGCAAAAACACTTTGGCAGTGATTAAAAATTCATTAAAAAATCATGCTCTCACGAAGAAAACATGTATATATATACCTCCAGTTTGGCACATGAGCATCATAGTCCCAGTACTCTCTGTTCTTCTGTGTATTAACGTCGGTGTAAACCCGAGCTTTGCTGAGGGTCGGTGTGGGGCCAGGCATTGCTAGCTTTGAGGATCCGAGTCGAGGACCTTCACCTCCTTCTAAATACTTGCTGGCTCGATACTGGAAGGCAGCGCACCGACTCTCCAGAATATGCGGCTCTAAGGTCCCCGAGCCGTGCTTACCATTGGCTTTGGCTGCTCGTGGCCTCTGATGAAAGCTGTCAGGCTGGTCTGACACAGTCGCCGTGCAGACTGACAGAGCTACAATGACTGACTGAGTGAAGCCCCTGAGCAAGGTGTTCAGTAGGATGGGATGAAGAGCCGCCAGCTGCAGGAAGACAGGAGAGGAGCATAACTATGGGTCAATGTCTTTCTTCAAAGTAAAGCTCAGACTCTTTGGAAATGTATGAACATTTCCATGTGGTGGCAGATAGCTGCATAACATTAAGAACACAATAATACAGGTCAACAGGTCAAAGTCATCAGAGATAAGTTTATGTGGGTTTTTCATGCCGATTTCAAATCTGTGTTTAGTTTTTTTTAAGCGCGTAGCTTCTGTGATGATAGTTGGAATAATTAACCATAAGCGTATTGCCAGATTTAATGACAGTTCCCTGTGTTTTATGTTACAGACTGAATTAACTGTGATTGATTTCAGTTGTTACCATGCATAGAAATTGTATCAATCATCCAGACAGTTTCTGTTACGTGCAGTTCATTCACAACGTCGCCCAATTACCACAGACCTTAAGAAGATGTACAAGTTGTACTTTATCCACTGGGTGACCAGGATAAATCTTGGGCTCCACATGTCATCTGCAACAGTTATTCCAATGGACTGCGTGACAGCCTAAATCTGCGAAATGCCACTTGCAATCCCGATGGTGTGGCGGGAACAGTGAGATCATCTCAGCGATTCCTATCTTTGCCGCGTGAATACAACAGGATTCTCAAAAAATTGTATATCCCAGTCTGGAATCTGCAATAAGCCTGTTCCTCATGATGACTTACTGCCTGTTCCTGTACTGGCATATGATGGATTAGCTTCTGTAGAAGGTGACGAGGAACACGGTCAAGCTGGATCTGGTTACAATCCAGAGTCATCAGCTCCTGATTACATGGCCAGCGATTCTTTTACACAAGAAGAGCTGAACGATCTTGTTTGTGCTCTAAACCTGTCGAAAGACAAAGCAGAACTTCTTGCTTCGAGGTTTAAGCAGAAGGATTTGCTTAAACCTTTGTGGACCCGGCCCACGTAGACCGCGAAGGCCGGGTCCTCCGAAGGATGCAGCCGACATTTTGGGACACAGCTATAATGTTGTGCTACGTGATTGCTAGCGACACAGCTATGTTAGCATAACATTAGCACAGTGAAGCTGGAGGATGAACGCCAACTTTTTTTCCACTCGATAAAAGTTAACGTGAGGGATTGTGGTGGTTAGGGACAAATGCAATCGCATAGCAGGATGCATGTTTGCAGCGGGCCAAACTTCAGTCAGGAGAACAACTGAGATTATTCATCCACTATAGAGATTGACAGACCACGTGACTTTCGCGCATTGCATGCCGGGAACTCAGCACCGCAAAACGTTCATTCTCTGGCTCCAATACCTTCTTGGTTTTTCTTTGCCCCCCAAAAAAGGAATGTACAAAACGAAGGAGAACAATGCCGGTCCATACAAAGACAGACTTGATGAAAAGTCAAAGAAAATATACGAGGACAAAATCAAAGGAGTGAAAGGGTCAGACCCTTACGAGCACACAGAGTGGACAAAAGACGTTAGCGTGCTGCCCAACTTTCACCACGCTCATATTTATAATTATACGGTTCTTGGAGTGAGTGCATACACTCATGAAGGTTAGGAACTTCAGGTCACTGCGACAAGCCCAGGTACAGTTTACCGACGGATGGGTGCAGGACCTTGAAATGCACCGTGTAGAACGAAAGACCATCGTACGTATCATAAGTTTATCAGTCTCACAAATCGTCTTCATAAATACACATTTGTTAACCATTTATTAATAGAACCTTTGAGCTCAACGGTAATTAATTAGCAGTGGAAATAATTTCTGGTTTGCATTACAGAAATTTAGCGGTGACAATAATATTGTATGCTGTAATCGTACTGGGCAATTAGTGATACAAAAAAAAACGTTTTACCCTGTGAATAAAAGTATATGTTTTTATCAATGTACCATGGTAATAAATGAAGCGAAACGCAATATTGTGTCAGGACAATTCACTATTTATGCACAATAAACACAATAAATAAAGGAGCATAGCGCGACAATTTCTGTTCAGCGCCAGACTTGCTTGTAACCTATATCACCAATTACGTTATGAAAAATGACGTATTAACTACTACAAAACACTGACCTTTGTGGAAATGCTTGGAGCAGACTAACATGTGAGCTTGAGTGTTCTGGGATGTTATATTTGGTCTTTGAATGGCTGCAATCCAGACCATCCGTCGGCTCTTTGTTACTTTGGAAACATGACTTGAACGATTTCTCTTCAACGACGTAATCCGATAACAACCGATCTCTTCCCGTGGCTGACATGCGACTGGCTATTGCAGTTAATAATACAACAGCTTCTTGCCATTTTTTGTGTTTCTTTTTATCGCTGTGTAACTGATTTCAATTTAAAGCCTGCGTGCGCTAGTACCTCTTGCCACGAGTTCCCAGAATTCTTTGCGGTTTTGCCCCTGAATGACGTCACATTTTCAATCTCTATACAAGGTTAGTTATTAATATACTGCAACAACATGGGAATAGAGCAGCTGCGAGAGAATTCAACATTAATGAATCAATGTTACGGAAGTGGAGGAAGCGCAGTTTTTGGCTTTCCCCATATTTCAAAAGTGCTTCATCTCTTTGCTATGACTTTCGGCATAATTTGCAGATGATAATGGTTGTAGCCACTGCGATGCTTTCGACCAAAACAGGCGCAGCTTGATGGCATCATCAACATGCGCTATCGCGATAGAGCGGTATAGTCAAAATCTCTATTGTTGGCCAAATTTATATCGTTTCTATCGTATATCGTTTCTATCGCCCACCCCTACCACCAACCTTCCGATTAGGGGTGGGGGAAAAATCGATACTGTGTAGTATCGTGATATTTTGTTTGCTAATAATGTATCGATACAGGGACAGCAGAAATCGATATTTTGTTACAAAAAAAGTTTTTGTGGACTCTGACTTCAGAGCATGTTGATCAGCTCCTTTTTCTGAGCAAGAATCCTGACATTCCTTCACTGTCCAAATGTGTTTAACTTTTTTTTGGCAGCAATAAACATGACAGTTTACCTATTTTAATTTAAGACAAGTTTTATTTTAATTAAGTTTAAAACTTTTTTATTTAATGTAAAATTATATTTTGTTTTAATTTACTTTCAAATTCTTCAGTTGCTGAATGGGCTTCATAGTTTTCAGAAATTGCATAGTTCAGAATAGCTATAATTGTACCAGATGGTTGCATTCAGTCAAGTTGGACTAGACTGTAATACAAACTGTTCAGTTTGTCAACAATAAAACTGACTGAAATGAGAGAAAGACTGAGTGTGAGACTTTGATATTAGATATGAATATTGATAAAGTTTATCTTTATGTACAGAATCTGAATATCACAAAATATTTTTAAAAATTGCAATAATATCGTATCGTGGGATGTATGGTGATTCCCACCTCTACTTCCGATCAGTATATGACCTGCTCTACCACCTGAGCTACAGCCACCCCATCAGCTTCTATGGCTTTGGGGATCTCAGCTGGGCTCGGTGGGACCAGCTCCACTCGGGCGTAGTGCCAGAAAGTCGCTAGCTGGGGTTTGGAGTATGTAAGAGCGGCGCCGACTAATGCAGGAACTTTATTCACAACTTTCTTAACTGCCTGCGCCATGATGAGAACTTCCCAGGAGGTCACCAGAAGAAGAAAGCAAGTCTGTTTTGCAGGATGAAAGGTACAAACAAACTCTCTCAACAGTTGAGTTTGAAGCTTGGGTGGTGTTCAAGTGGCTCTGCGAAAGCTTTCTGGACATCCACAAGTCTCCTGGATACAAGGAAGGAGTTCAGCATCTGCTCAATTCCTACCAGAAGCTGGGCTGTCGCATGTCATTGAAAATACACATCCTGCACTCACAATTTGAGTTCTTTCCAGAAAATGTTGGCATGGTGAGCGATGAACAGGGAGAGGGTTTTCATCAGGATATTCAGTTAATAGAGCGTCACTACCAAGGTTTCAGGAATTGTAGCATGATGGCCGACTACTGCTGGATGCTGTACCACAACAATCCAGACACAGTATACACAAGAAAAATCACATGCTAAGCGTTTTTGAAGAAACTGTGGTACACATATTATTTGATCTTTGCATTTACCAATTTTAGATGTCTTATGTGCACCCCCTCCCTTCTTTTTTATAAAGTTTGATATAAAAGTAAACGAGTGGTTTCTTTTTTTAAATTTTGGCAGTTTCAGTCATCCACAGAGGAAGAAAATCACCTGGACTAGATTAAAGCAGCGACTACAGCTCCATGATTATGGCCAAAATATAAACATAAGAATTTTAACATATAAATGCTTCCACATCCACGTCACGCTACATTCCAACTAATATACAAATCATTACTTCAAAATAAAATTCATCCTCCATCACGTGAATATCTTAAAAAAAATTTATGTATATGTGACAAAAAAGTTTATCACAAAGGCTTCCAATTTTATATTCTGCTGCATTCGTGATAATTTCTTTACAGACATATAAGGTGTTTATTCACCTGTTTCAAGCAGATCTTCACAAAGCAAAGGTGAAAGATTTTCACTCCCTTCACTGTACCTGCCTGATGTGAATAAAACTTGCAGAAAAGTACTCAACAGCTTTGAGTTCCTTCTACAGTTCCCCATGTTTTGCGCAGTAACAAAACCTGCACAAGACTTTCACATATCTTTAGGCAATAAATCTTTGTTACCTGGTGTTTATTGGACACGTCTTTGGCCAAATAAAATCCGAAAGCACTGTTGACTTCAGTATATCTTTGGCATTAATTTAAGAACCACATGATTATCTTTTGCTTTGCATTATATTGGTGAAGTATGCATTTTCAATATCGGTTAATCAAGTTAATTTAATGCTGGGAGGCCAAAATTGTGATTGAAATTAAAGCTGATTAACAATGGAACCCTATTAAAGACTTATCAACGTGCTATTGAAAGTGATTTTCAGAAAAAGTCTGTACAATTCAGGTTCAATCAGGTCAAATAATTGTGTGCAGTTGCCTTTTCTCACATGTAACACATGACAGGACAGCGCAATGCAGGTGCACTGTAAAGAACTGGAAATGCCACATTTGCTTTAGGGGAAAGTGCTGCCTGAGTAAAACACGCAGGAGGAAGGACTTCACCAGACTGTGACCTGCTCTAATTTCACATGCAAGTACATTGTGTGATACATACAAATGTTCAGTGCTGCAGTGTGTGTGTGTGAGAAAAGATATTCCCGTCAGCATCTCTCAGGAGTAAGAGCAGTTTATAGTCATTTTCTGACTACTGGTCATTTTGTGCCCTTTTGTATTATCACTGTGTATCCATTTGTGGTTTTGGGGGTGATTTTTACATCTTACTTTAGTTGTTTTTAATTTATTTATTTAAATCTTTAGTAGTTTTGGTTAATTTCTTTGTGGTTGTTAACATTTTGCTTCTCTTCACTAAGAACAGCAACAAGAACTGGTCTTAAGAATTTCAAGAATGAGAAACATGCCTCCCAGCCTGTCAGTCCCAGCATGCATTTCTGACAGTTGTGCATTGCTAAACAATGATGTCACGCTCATAGCAATGGAACCTTTTTCTCCTTGTTATGTTTCTCCCCTGCATTCAGAGTCACAGATAATAACATAATTGTACTGATGTGAATCTGTGCAGACCTTTGTTGTCTCTGTTCATTTTTGAGTATCTGTTGCAGTGTAATCTTTTTGGGGGGTGTTTCTTTCCTTTTCACCATGTTCGCACTTTTTGTGTTTGTGTAGCTGCTCTCTCTGCAGTGGGCAAAGGTTTCGATTGAGTATTGGGAGAAACACAATTTAAGATGGGGAAATGAGGGTCCTGCCTCAGAAATGATTGAACATCAGACGATTTCAGGAGATTTTTGTAGATATTTTACTTACTGGGGGTACAGGTCTCCCGCGTTCCCCCTTTAAATCTACAGCTATTTGCGATTTTGCAGGTGCAGTGCTGGGGACCCTCGCATCCCTTGGGCTCATGCCCAAAAGGCCTGTTTTTAATAATCCATCTCTGCCTGTTTTGAACCAGCGCCATAAACACCTTCCTCTTAAAGACAAACCCTGTGGATTTTTCACCAACCACATTTACACTGTATAACAGAAACTGTAGCATCCAGTCCAGCTGGTCACCACTAAACTACCGTAGCATATCTGAAACATACGCCTAACGCGAACTAGCAACGTTTACCTAGCTAGCTTCCTTAGCATAAAATCTTAAAACGTCAACAATAATGGAGCAAGACAAAGACGATGGATGATGATTGTTCTGTCTTTATGCATAAGGGACACATACACGCCACAGGCTGTGTGTCAGTGTGACATTTCTGTGACGAGAAATCAATAACGGGGCTAAAGTTAGCTTGCTAACCTCGTCGTAGAAATATCCGAGCTCGGAGGAAGTCCGCCCAACATCAGAGTTAGCTCGCTGGCTCCGGTTATACGTCGCTCTTCGTGGACCGAAGCCGCTGCTGCACGTCTGAAGTTATTGAAATGGGTGTGATAGTCACACTGTCAATGATGTGATAGTTATTTCACTGGAGGGGTGGTGGTGATGATGGGGGTACATCTAGCAGCGGTTCGTTAGCAGAAATAGGATGATCTTCCCTTAGACAGTCAATGTCACCCGGAAGTAAAGCAAGCCTTAAACGACATAATTTAGATGTGAAAAATAAGACCCCGTTTAAACGAGTAATTATTACTAAATATTTTCCCACGTATTATTTTCCGTTAGTAACTTTTGAAAGCTGCTTAACATTTACCTGCATTTATTTATGTTTGTTTTTAGTAGCAGATTAGGCAAGTACTGCAGCACAAATCTGCTGCAATTTTACTTTCTTCTTGCAATCAACATCAACTATTTTGTCAGTCTTTACTAAACGTTATTTTACAAATACATGTTAATATAATATGTGCATCTAAAATAAAGCAGCGGATGGTGTGACAGCAGAGTATCTGCTTTTTCGTCCTCTTCTTCTCCTGCCTGGCATCTCCATGTTCAACATGCTTTGTCCAATAAAGTCACTATCCCTCATCTCCAAACCATCGCAGCTTCGCCTCAGTTTCTCCAAACTGCTCAACCCCCATGTCTCCCTAACATCTCTCTCCATAACTCCCAACTACAATCTTCACATCTTCAGCAATGCTGCTGAATTGCTTTTTGTCAGAGCCACTGTCCCCAAACGACACATCAAGTTCAAACCACCATCTTGTAAATTTATCCAAACTACAAGTGAAATGATTTTCAGTTACCAGATTACTAGTACAAGTTGATCTAATCAAATTTATAATAATAATAAATAACTAGTAGGGATTTACTGTTGATTGTACTGCAGAATTTTCCAAATTACATTAAAAACAGCTACAATTACAATTCCTACAATACCTAAAAAGAATGCGCTGCTCAACTAAGTTTAGTAAATATTAGCTATTTTATGTAAACCCTCATATCCCAATTTGTTCAGTGGTTAAAAAAAATAAATGGAGTTCTCCCGTGTATTTGTTTATACCCAGTTATTCTTTCCCTACTGACAGACAACCTGGCGTTTGGCTTGTGTACTCTAAACATATTCAACTTCAGGACATTTATGTTAGTACACGAGGAAGAACAAGACTGCCAAGACACATAAACAGCAAATAAACAAAAAACAAAATGACAGAATATCATGTCAATTTTATTTTTTCATATTTAATCTGAGGAATGTAATGGGATATATCTCTTTTCAGTGAGCTACTGTAAAGGCTTACCTGTCTTAATAGCAGGTCAATTATAAATTAGTAACAGTTGCACCTTTGTCCCTAAAAACTCACCTCAATGTCCACGTACAACCATCAACGCAAACTTGACAGTACAAAGCAAATTCAGTTTACATTGGAGCTGGAATATTATGATTCAGTTTTATGGTAAATGGACTGATTCTTATAGCGCTTTTCTACTCTGAGCACTCAACCTCCTTTCAAACGCCAAACGCTGCCGTATTTATTCAAATAAATCTGATTATAAGTAGAATGTACGTTAACCTGCCTTATGTATGGTTGGCTTGAAAGGTCACACCATCCCTGATGTCTATCCTCTTTAACCTTCATCATCATCATCCATTCATTCTCCTGATAATACAGCTGATGAAAACACTGTACACTTTAACTGTCATAAGGGTGGTTTATTTTAATTGTCTGTATACAGTATGAACAGGAGCCTATATTTGATATCCATATGTGTAAATCAGTGCTCCATTACAATTGCTAACCCCATACTGCAGCGTGAGGCAGACTCACCAGGATCTTTTAACCATGGCACACAATCCATCCATCTCACTTTCCCATTGCTAATCCCAGTTTGTGATCTTTTAAACCCCCAAATCCTTCTTTTAAATATACTGCAAAGATTGTACAGAATATAGAAATCCACACAGTAAACTAAAGGTACACACACTTTTTTTTTTTTTAAACTTTATCCCTGGTACAAACCAACACATAAGTGGCAACTTTGAGGCTAGTCATATTAATCTGCTGAACATCTGATCTGGACCAAGGGGAGGCTACAATCCCATGAAAACATTACAAGGCCAATTCTTGAAAAATAATAATAATAATAATAATAATAATAACAATAAAAATAATAATACTTTTGTTAGATCTATCATACAGTAACTAATGCAGCTAATTTGTGGCAAGTGAGCAACATAATGCTTTGAAGTCCTGTTGGGTTAAACATCCTTCTGGAAATGGAACTAAGGTGCTTGCAAAATACAGCAAGCTCATTCATAGTAAATAGAAAAGCAGGTAACGTAAGCACTATACAGTTCTCAATGTTTACATAGCGTATACACACAATCTATAATATAACAGAGTAGACTATGCCATTAATCAGTAGTCATAAATATTACATTGTGCATGTTCTATTGCACATGTCAAGTGTTCGTATGACATAATAGGTATAGGTTAGTTACCTACATGTCATCTGTTTTAATACAAAGATGCAACAACACACATTTCATAGGACACTGGCTATACATTTTCACAATCCACTTGTATTTTTTTCCTTCTTCTTGGATGTTTTTCTAAATAAATCAAACCTATAATACAACAGTGATATTAAAGTGTGATAAATATTCATGCACAAACAGATGATACTACCTAAGACCTAGCATGTGAAAAGATACTGCAGCTCAAGCCAACTGCTGGAAGGGAGGACTTTTCTTTGCGTTATACTGGACATAAAATTAAACACCACAAAATGATTGATTGATTTTAAAAAAAATAAACGAAAAGAAAACAGAAAAAACAAACAACAGAAAATGAAGGCACACGGATTGCAGAGGAGCCTACACATGTACTGGAAACAACTATCGGGACGTTCCTGCCATCTTTCTTAACAGAATCAAACGGGTACAAAACCGACGACCACATGCAACCACAGGATAAGGTTCCACACAGTATTAAACAAAATCAAGATCTTTCCACGTTTGACATTACACATCTTTCTCTTGCATTAAAAAAAAAGAAAAGGAAAGGAGAAGAGGGAGCCTAACCCCCTCTGGCGATTTACCTTTTACTCAGAGGATGAATCAAGTCTTAACATTACTGATGCTAAAACTCATAGTTAATGGGGGCATGTTCTAAAATACAAATGAGCAAGTGGAGGCTGGCACATTTCCTGCCCAGGGCTTGGCAGCAGCTCAGCTCACGGGATGCAGGGAGCTTCAGGAAAACTCTCGCCCTCTGCGGTGTGCTGGACCGTGTGCTCCTGCAGGGCTGTGAGGTCAACAAAACGCTCGCCACACCACACGCACTTAAACTGCGTCTCACGCGAGTGCACACTCTGGTGCTTGGCCAGGTGCTCACGCTGCTTGAAGCTCTTGTCGCAGCTTGCGCACTTGAAGGGCTTCTCCCCCGTGTGAACGCGGCGATGGCGTTGCAACTCGGACGAGTACCTGAAGCGCTTTTCACAGTCGGGGCATTTGAGCGGCTTCTCCCGAGTCGGGTCACAGCGGTGCTGGACAAACTCGGAGGATGACACGAAACGCTTGTCGCATAGCGAGCACTTTAGCGGCTTCTCTGTGCAGTGAGAGTTCTGGTGGCGCTGCAGCGTTGAATTCTTTTTGTAACCTTTGCCGCACACATCGCACTTGTAGGGTTTCTCCACTTCGCCGCCGCATTTGTGCCGCAAAAGTTCTCCCGACTGACTGAACGACTTCTGGCAGGAGGCGCACTTAAAGAGGCTTTCCATGCCATGAACCTGCTGGTGGTACAGCAGGTGGGATGGCTGGAGAAAGCCCTTATCGCAGAGGTTGCACTTGAAAGGGCGGTCAGCTGGGTTCTTGTGAGTGCGACGGTGGCGAACGAGGGCATACTGCTGTTTGAAGCTCATCTGGCACTCCTCGCACTGGAAAGGTCGCTCCTCAGAGTGGGTGCGCTCGTGTTGTCGCAGGTCAGACGGCCGCTTAAAGCTCTTTCCACATGACCCACAGCGGAAAGGCCTCTCGCCTTCTGGCTGGCATTGATGGTGCAGAAGCTCAGATGACTCCTTAAAGTGCATCTCGCACAAATTGCACTTGAAAAGGTGCTCGCCTGAATGAGCGTACATGTGCCGCACGAGGTGGGAGCGGTGTTTAAAGCTCTTCTCGCATACAGCACATTTATATGGTCTCTCTGAGCTGTGCGTACGCTGGTGGTGTGCCAGGTGTGAAGACTGACTGAAGCTTTTATCGCACGTGTCACATTTGTATGGCTTTTCGCCAGTGTGTATCCTTTCGTGACGTGTCAACTCTGACAAATGGCGAAAGGACTTGTGGCACACGGAGCACTTATATGGCCTGTCTGGTGCAGAAGCCTCAAATGCAGGAGGAGACGAGGCACTGATTGCTGCGCCTCCACCGGATGTCTCCCCGGTGGAGGGCTGCTGAGGGTTGGCAGCTGACGAGGTGGGGGTTGCGTTCCCAGAACCTGGCCGGTAGGTTTTCTCACAGATGGAACATTTCATTGGATTGTTTCCGTTGCCATGTGAGTTGTGATGCTGAGCCAAGGAGGTGAGTAATGAGAAACCCATCTTACATACACCACACACAAAAGGCTTCTGTTCCACCTGCACACACTGATGCTCTAAAAGGTCTGTCGCCTGACTGAAGATCTTCATGCACTGCGTGCACTGGAAGGATCTGTCTTGAGTTACCATACACTGGTGCTCATGAGGGTTGGCCAGGTGAGATATGTCGTGGCCACAGGCTCCGCACTTGTGCCCTCTCTCGCCCCCTACCTGCAGCGAAGGCTGCTGAGCTTGAACAGCATGCTGCTGGCCATGCTGGGGCTGCTGCAGGGAGGTGTCTGGCTGCAGGACGACTCCATACACAGCGCAACCCAGAGGGTTGTCAGTCCCTTGGGGAAGCGTGTGCACAACAGAGGGTGGAGCCACTGCATGCTGTTGCTGTTGCCACGCCTCCGTCATCTTCCACTTCGCATGCAAGGGCTCAGCACTCGGGAGATGACAGGGGAATTTCAGTCCCAAACTGAGAGAATGGTGGATGTGGTTTTCAAAAATGGAAATGAGCTCACTGACAAGAGCTCAGTGCAGTATCTCTGTTTACACGTGTCCTCTGAGACTAGGAGAGAAAACCTGTTTGGATAGAAGAACATAGATTTAAGTATGATTGGCCAGCGAACACACAAAAGGGAGTGTAAAATATTAAAGCATGCAGTTACCACAGTATGTAACACTCAGTATCGACAACAATTTACAAAACTTACTATTGGCTACAAGAAAGTAATACAAGCCTGCCTGAATTTCAGGTTTAGACTGTGGTGAGGAAAAACTGAAAAATACCCCAAATTTGAGGCCTAAAACTTGTCCCATACTTATACTAGAGACAGAAGTCAAAGTACTTCGTACATTTAGTTAGCTAATGCAGATGTAGAGTGCATGTATGTACTTCTCCAGAAAACCCTAAAACCCTCAGCTAAGCTAGCTTTGAGCATTACCATAACCACAATTATTTGGCTCTGTCTAATTCCTGAAACGTAACTCGGGAAATTAACAGACGAGTTTTTCCAATTACAAGTATGTTTTAAATGCAAGTGGTTTACGATTCAAGGTTTTGTCTACTTGGCCCTGAAAATAAACGCTTTCTTACAACGTATTTCATTATTTTTTTCCCCTCGGTTCCAGGGAGTAGCTTGCTACCCGACATTAGCTTGTCAATTGCGAAAGCTAACAGCTAACCACTAGTAACAGCTAACGACACTAAACAACTGGACTTCCTTAGCAAATAATACCGGTTTTCTTTCACTAGAAAACCACTCTAACTTCCCAGATTTCTTGGTCATAAACTGCATATCGTGTCGTAAGTCAAACATTGCAAAAGCGACTCAAGTACCACGGGCTTTAAGCTATATTTTTTGGCTTCATAATACCGCTTCATGACAGGCCACAATAGCGTTTATACTGGTCTAACATTTGATATGAACCTTCACTGTATGCAGGACCGATATCAAACTAGGCCTCCCCGAAGCTGCGGGAGGAAATCCGCCTCCTGCAGCGGAGTCTCGCACGTTTGCAAAGAAAAAAAATCGCATTCAGAAAAAAATGAATTCACGATAACTTACTTGAGCTGCTTAGCATTGCTTTTCACGGCCGTCTTCGGCCTCTGGTCGAAAACCGTCGGTGTTTTCTGGACTCGGAGGACCAGCGGTGGTAGGGATGCGGTTGAAGCCGGACGCCATCCTCTAGCAGACGGACGGACACCGGAAACCGCCACGCAGCGAGCTGTCGTCGCTGTTACTGCGATACTATGTTAGAGAAGCACCGAGGAACCAAAACGCGCTCCGGTGGAGATAAAATAACTCTCGCTGATTGTTGGAAGAGTTTACAATCCACCACAAAGCTAAAAGGTGTTGTTAACGTATCAGAAAGTCTACTTCCCCGTTTTGACAGTAGGGGGAGTGTTTCAACTGTACGCTGTCTCACCAGCTCTGTCGTGTACACCACGAACCCCCACAGTCTCAACTGATACCATCGTTTTCAACCGACAGACAAAACCGCACAAGTTAGGTGAAATTCTCAGCAGCGATACTTTTGTCTAATATAAAGCTCATTTCACTTAATGTCTTCCCTCAAAAAGCACCGTTGCCCAAAATCAATATTAAAGGCAACAATTTTAATAACAATGTATTCATATTTTTCAACATTGTTGATATTGTTCACTCACCAACAGGAAGAACATGTTTCTGTGTGTCACAGGAAGCGAGAGGCAGCCTGTCTTTTTTTTACATTCTACATTTGCTCAAGTATTTTTAAAAATTAAAATCCACAGTTTTATTTCTAAAGTAATAACGTGGGGAAAAAACCTGTCTGTCTAGATAGATAAATAGACAGATGCGAGAAGCATTCTGTTTATTTAGTAAAATATGGTCTTTATTACCGCCAAAGAGGAAGATAAACATTGTTATAACGATGAGTTTGATGGGTTCCTTGGCATCACGGTGGGATCCGCATGCAGCACAGAATTATCACCTTCTGTGTCCTATGGGCTCAAAATGTGGTCATAAATATTTTGTACTTGTAAATCAGGATTTGTATGTGTAAAAAATATTTGTGTGTGGACTTAGCCAAAAAAAACCCTGCAAGTTACAAGTACGAATTTTGACCCCATTTTTCTTCCTTTCATCTGATTGGTCAATGTTATGTCAATCACAAATGTAACAATCCAATCAGAGAACAGATGGGTTTGGCAGTCCAGGGGCACTTTTTTTGAACTGCAGGTCTTTGAAGGGAATAAATGCCCTTTTATATGCCAACCCAGCGTTTTCCTTCATCACCACGAAGGAAAACAGTCTGTGGTCGTCTGACTTTGGTGATTTTTGTGTCACAGGTCTATGTGTTTAATACAGGGACTTCCACAGCCTTTTCAACAGCGCTGCGGACCGCGGGGTGGGGGCGGGCAGTGTTTTGGAAATGACAGTCTTCATTACAAAGCTTTCTTCGTTATGAATTAGCATAGATGTTTTTATTTAACATTTGAAGAACCAGCAAAAAAAACAGAAACTCTTGTAGAGGACATAAAGTCAGAGATAGAAATGACAAGGAGCAGGTGCATCTAGTACAGGTAGAGCTGCTGCAAAAACCCACAGAGCTCAGCAGCCAGCACAACAAATTCTGGATCCTTTGCTTGTAGTTAGCAGTTAGCATTAGCAGCACATCCTGCGTCCGATGTGAAAGGACTTTTATGCTGCGCACTGTGACTCACAGCAATGGTCCCAGGTCAGCCCTAACTTTGTGTTAAACTACTCTTAAGTAATAATGGTATTTCTAACCACTGATATACCACAACTTTATCCTTTCAACAGCTACTGAAAGTTAGGGGACCTAGCTGCTATCGGATATTTATATAGAGATCCTCCAGCTTCAAACTGCATTACCCTTCAAGGACCTGCAGTTCAAAAAAGCGCCCCTCTGACAGCCAAACCCATCTGTTCTCTGATTGGATTGTTACATTTGTGATTGACATGACATTGACCAATCAGATGAAAGGAAGAAAAATAGGGTCAAAATTCGTACTTGTAAATTGCAGGGGTTTTTTTTGGCTAAGTCCACGCACAAATCTTTTTTACGCACGCACACATTTTTTTTACACACACAAATCTTTTTTATGCACACAAATTCTTTTTACACATACAAATCTTTTTTTACACACACAAATCTTTTTTACACATACAAATCTTTGTTACGCACACACAAATTCTTTTTACACATACGAAACTGATTTACAAGTACAAAATATTTATGACCACATTTTGAGCCCATAGTGTCCTTTTATCAAAACTGAAAAAGATCATGTATTTTAGTTCAAAGGTGGCAGACTTTTTAACATGGGCTTCAGCTTCCTTAAGCACTTTTCAAACTGTTTCTTTGGATATAGGCGGCTCACTGGAAGCATGGCTGTCAGGAAGCAATCTGAAGGAAGTGAAGTGGCAAGAAAAGAGTGAGTTATGCCACATTATATAAGAACTGGACTGGAAATCGTTGGCAATAGGTTTTGTGGAGTGAGGAATCCAACTTTTAATTTAAATCATTACATTGTTCAGAGGAGGTCAGGACAGAGGTATGACTGTCTCCACCTTCTATAAAACATGATGGAGACTGTGTCATTTCAGCCAGTGGTGTTGGGGATGTTGTCATAATTGATGGGATTATAAATGATATTGATCTACCATTCAATACCATCTGGAAGGCAACAGCTTCATTCTTCAGCATGAACCCAAACACACCACCCATGCAGTAAAAGCATACTTGGGTAGAAAAACACTCCGGTGATGGAGTCGCCTCCTCAGAGCCCGTCCTTCAACACCGTGGAAGCGGTGTGGGAGCTTTGAAGCCTTGAGCTATGGAATTTGGTTGTTTTGGGGGGGTTTCTGACAAGAGTCGACCAGCATCCAAATACGAATGCTTCGAATGTACATCAGAAAGACTGGAGAAATATTCCTGAAGACAACTAAAAGAAATAACTGGAGAGGCTTCAGGTTCAGACTGTAGCGAAGCCTCAAAGTGGACACACCAATTATTAACGTTCAAGTCTGTTAGAACAACACAAACTGTTTGTGCCTTATATAATGTATTTTCACAGACTATTTCCCTGTTTCAATTAATCAGTTATTTAACATTTTCATAGCAAAATGTAATTAAAAAAACTGAATAAGTAAAATTAAATTAAATTAAATTAAATTAAATAAATAGGCTGCATAAGCTTCATTTGGGCCAAATGCAAAACAAAAACTTGCTCCACATAAAGATAAGTGTTGCTGGAGCTTTAGACTTAACATTTTTTGTACTGACTTTGAGCTCATTATTATTCAAAATCATTGTTTTAAAAACTTTTTATTATATCACCCACCATTATCATATGACCTTTTTACTTTAACTCTTAGGTGTCAAACTCTGGCCCGCGGGCCAAATTTGTCCCGCAGCCTAATTACATTTGGCCCGCGAAGCCATACCAAATTACTATTAGAGCTGGCCTACTGGTATTATACAGCTAATATATATATTGTTTAGTATTAAGCTTTGCTTGTTCCATATTCAGTTTTTCAGCAAAACGTGTTTGAGTCCATAAGAAAAGATTCATTCTTATATCTGGAGGAATAAATATATTTCAATAAATATTAACGTTAGCCCGCGACTTTGTTCTAGTTTTGAATTTTGGCCCACTGTGTATTTGAGTTTGACACCCCTGCTTTAACTGATCCAATACAGTGATAGCAAACTGGATAGCCGTATAGGCTAATGGTTCTGTTAAATGCTGGGTTTTTATTATATTTCACATATTGTATAATAAATATTGCCACCTGTGCTCCTACAGCTTTGAACTATGGAATTTGGTTGCATTTTATTTTCACCACATTTGGATGAGCGGGTTGAGTTGGGAGGTTATCAGACTAGCTAGCTAACTAACCTAACTAGCATTACTTACTGTCATATTAATGGAATGTTAATATTGACTAGAAAAAAAAAATACAAAAGCTTAAAACTCAATCAATAAACTGCAACACTGATTCTTCACAGTGTCTTTTCAGCCCATTTGCATCCCCAGGGCATGACAAATTTGGCTGTTTCAATTTGACACTTTCAAAAGTGTTACTGTTGTATGACAGTGCATTTTACACTAGAATCTGGTCTTCTCTTAAACTTAACCACTTACCTTTTAATGGCTAAGCCTAACAAAGCTCTTGCTAACAGATGAGCAAAGTTAAAGTAGTACCCCAAAAAGCAGATTCTGTTCATCTGGAGTGTTTTAAGTGGGAGAAATGTTTCGTCACTCATCCGTGTGACTACTTCAGTCTCATCTGACTGCAGGTTTCCCCAGCCGTAGCAAAGTAGTAAGTAAAAGTGAAAAAATAAAAGCGTGTCCCAATCAAATCTAAACCAAAGGCTTATATAAGGCTTTTATACCTGCAGCTTATTTCACTGCTTCACCTCTAAGGTCCAACCGTGGGCTCAGAAATGGAGAAGACTTCTCATGGCAGACAATAATGCTGCAGCAGTTGCATCAGGACAACAACACCAGAGGACACTTTGTGCATAACATGGCATTAAGGAGAACGTGTTGGTCTTTTAGTAGTCAGACAAAATACACCAACTTGTCAGAGCAGCCATGCCAAAGATTACAGCTGTAATATTCTTTAAAGAGGTGAGTTATCCTTAAATTGCCCCACACGCAGTTGGCATCGATGAGGATATGAACTCTATAGACTGACACTGTTCTAGACTCTAAACATGTTTTTTTCTGCTGTAAAGTTGGGCATTTTAACATTCATGTCTATGGGGATTGTCTATAGGTGGCCACTTGAGGAACTGGAATTTTAGTAATGGGGCGTCAAACATAAGGCCCGGGGGCCAGATTTGGGCCAGCAAAGACTCCAATCTGGCTCAATGGATGGCTTCGGAAAATGTGGACATGTTAGACTTTTAACTGTATTTTCACAAGTTTTAGAGCTTTTCCTACAGTTAAAGGCCTCCCTATGGCCATTGATACGACACCAAAACAATTAAGTGATATATTTCTATATTTTACACATTTAGTTCTTCCAATTTAAGTCCAAAGAGTCATGTTGACAGATTGCGTTCATATACTACAGCAGTCTTTCTTTACCACATGGGAAAGTTGCACTTCTTTTTCTTATATACTGACAGAAAGGGAAGTTGCACTGGTCCACTTCACATAAGGCCAAAGTGGGCTGTATGTGTAAAACCATGTAAAATGAGTTTGACATAAAGTGCAGGGCAGATAGCTTTTAGACTTCCTGCTCAACATGTAGTCTGTACTGGCTGTAGTATGGGCTGTAGATAAAATTACTTTCAGTAATAACCACACCAAGCTCTTTAATTTCAAACATTTCATTATTTTCTCCACATTAACTTTGAAACAACCTCATAAACCAAAGAGTAAGAAAGAGCATGCTCGGGCATGCAATGATGTCACAACATGATGATGCCACTGGGTGCGAAGTATAAAACATACAGTAGCAGAGAGTTTCTTTTATATCATTCATAAACTCAGGACATTTCAGTATCCACTGAGAGTTAAAAGCTAGCGTTTATTTTACACTGCTCTCCATGTCTCACGTAGCCTTGTGTTGCTGGATAAGAGAGACAAGAGGGAGAAATTCACAAACTGACACCAGATTGAGCAGGCTAAACAAACATGCTGGAAACAAAAATCTCATCCGGTCTCAAAAAAAAAAATCAGTTTTCTGGAAATGACACCGTAGAAACCCCATTTTTCCCTTTTCGACTGGTCCAAAAGGGGCGACTGGGAGAGAGAGACAAAACAGTGCATGCCATTTCAGGGTGAAGAGGGAAGGGCTGATTGTGTGGAGGGCCGAAGGATGGGGATCGCTTTTTTTTAATTTTCAAGGTTATTTGTCTCCTCTTAGCCTGCCCGTGTGGGGTGTTTGATCTAGGGTTGGCTTTTAAATCAATTTGAGAACCAAAATGAATAAATACGAGGCACTCAGCATTCTCTCTGTCTTGCAAACTGCAAAAAGTAACAAACTTGAAGAATAATGACACATACACTTATATATTAGAATTAGTGATTATAACATAACAGTCTCAAGGCTGTACAAAGGGGCAAGGCTGATACCTCCTCAGTATGTCAGCAGTTAAATGTGTTTTTTTTCTTTTGCTTTTTGTTCGGTTTATTATGCACGCAAACGTGTGTTTATGTGGTTCCACTTTACTTGTAATGAATTCAGAAAGTTCCTCTCGGATTAGACCAGGAGGGCTTGGCATGTGTTGGTCGCTGGCATTTGATTTCGCAAATCAAATATGATTTGGTCATACTCTGTGATTTTGGTTGAATGTGAAGTGTCTGACAATCGAGAGGTGACCATCAGGATGAAGTGCGCACAAATGAAGACAGAACAGTGATGTTAAAGGGATAGAAAAATGCACTTTTTAAAATCTCACACAGCCTCATGCAATGGTTGCGCGTTTATGTAGTAGAGGGGAAAAAGAGAAAAGAATAATGACGGAGCCCTTTAAAATGGATCTACTCTTGCAGCATAGTTCTGTAGCGCATAGTGCGAATAGAGACTGATGGATTTGAAGGAAAGGAAAAAGGTTCAAAGGCAAAAGGGGGCTTAGGACTGAGTGTGTTTCTCATGATAACCAGGAACATGGGTTGCTATATTCTTTTCTAGACTGATTTTAAAAAATGGGCAACGCTGCCTGTGCCATCTCCAGTCCACTGATCTGTCAGCGCCGGGCATCCGTGCACGTGAGCCCGAAACAACACGCTCGTCTAAAGCTGCATTTTCTTTCTTTCTGGTGACTCTAATTCAACCGCCTTTTATCATGTGGACGTTCTATGGAAGTTATATCGAATGAAAGTTCAAAATAAGCATTTGAAAAGAAATGGTGTGTTTGTAGAAACTGAAATGGGCTTCAACAGAGGTGAAAAAGACAGTAGCAACAATAGAAAGGCTCTGCTGTGTCCTTCACTCGGGCTGCGGGCTCCAGTCGAATAGACAGAACGTCCATCTCATTAAGTAATCATATAATATACCGTAGTTATCAATAAGTCTTAGTAGATCATACCTGTATAAGCTTAAATAAAGAAGTGAATGAAAAGAATGGCTACTCCAATATTGAGTAAAATGACCATAACCACCAGAATAGAGCTGGAGCCCTAGGAGACAAGAGAAGAGAGAAAAAAGCAATTAGTCCAGTTACAGCACCAACGATCTCAGTGGAAACACAAACACAGACACTCAGACTCTGGTCAAGATTTAACAATGGACATCTGAGTAACCCACCAGGCTATCAACAAACAGGTTAGAGGTTAGAGTTGGGCTGCACTTTCTGCTCAGGTGCCTTAAAGAGCACAATAACTGGGCAAAATAACGTAACAGATGTGAGTCTCGATTATATTTTCTGCGTCCGTGAGTCTGCTTGGGTCCGAGTGACATAAAGTGACAGCACGTTCTCACTCCCAAAGCGTAACATTTTACACTAGGTGACCAATCGTCAGTATATTTATGCCTCGGGAGTGAAAATGAAGGTCCATGTTGTTGCTAGCCCACAGAGGAGTCCGCAGTGACTTAACTTTTTTTTCCCTACATACACTCAAAACACAAGGAGGTTTAGTTACTTATTCTTCAACTAGTTGTGTTTATGGTTTTCCTAACATCTGTTGAAAGTTAACATCCTAAACTATCTTATGTAAGCATGCACTCTGTAAGAGGAAGAAGAAAACCCCGCCCAAAAAAACTGAAATTTGAAGAATTACAAAAGTAATACCCTAATACCGAAGTGTTTTTGTGAAACTCAAAAAGAATACTTGGTAACTTGATGTTATGCTGATTATTTTAAGGCTTGTTAACAAAGTTAACTATGTACTGATCACCAGACAACTTTGGTCCGTCACAGGGCACGCTTAGACCTCACTGGTGCAAACTACATGTAAAATTCAT
The DNA here is from genome assembly GCF_900408965.1 of Simochromis diagramma. Taxonomy (NCBI): domain Eukaryota; kingdom Metazoa; phylum Chordata; class Actinopteri; order Cichliformes; family Cichlidae; genus Simochromis; species Simochromis diagramma. The sequence continues at coordinate 528,088 of NW_024386772.1, forward strand.
GATTTTTGTAAACACAACTTCCTCATGATAATGCCCACCCCACACGTGTCCACGTCTACCTATGGAATAAGAAGGCAATAACAACGAGTGTGTCATCTAGTGGACACATTACAGACTCTGGCTCCTTGGTGTCGTTCTTACAATCATCCACCATGACTGATGCAGGAAAGTCTTGTACTGAAGACACTGTGTAAAGAATGCATTTATATGGGAACAGAAATGAGGAAATGCTTCTAAAACCAGAGCACTTCTGGATTTCGGTTCCATTTTAGACCCTTTGTGGTGATGGACTTTTGAATTGTGTAGTGGGAAAATTTTAGGCTAAACCCAGGAGTTTCTTAGCTAATCTCACAGCTGAGTCAGCTGAAGGTGGTTTACCCCCTTTTGTTTTGGTTTTGAGAGTATTCATATTTTGCCTTCATACAGAATCTTTGTAGTTGTTTTCAGACATTTTTCAGTCTTGAGATCCTTTTGAGTTATTTTTTTTTTCCATTATTTTACATTTTTGTAGTGTTTGCTCTCCTTTTGTTGTTTTGTGAATCTGCGAGCATTCAGTTTCACTTTGTGCTCGTTTTGAGTCTTTCCGTAATTGTTTTAGGAATCTTTTGGTTAGTTTATACCTTTTTGTTGAGATGCTGTTTTTTTTCGATTGTTGTATTTTAGAATCTCTGCATGCAGTAACACCACATGTTAGCAGTTTTAGGGAAGCTCTTGGATCAGTAATCTGTCCATTGAAAGTTCCTTTGTTCAGTGTAAAAATTGAAAATGTAACATTGTGGAGTTAATTGTGATAGTTTCGTACCTTTGATTCTTATCACAGTGATAGATATTTTCCAACACAGGCGTCTGTGCAGGTTCTCAGTCACCCCGAGTCTTAAGAGCTTGAAAAGCTAGAAAGGAAGTGAAACGTCTCCAAAAAACTTCAGGAAGTCCAATCGTCTTCTTTTTATGCTCTTAATAATTTCAAGACAGACGTTTATCTGCTGTGCTGATGATTCAGCAGTGACTTTCATATCTCACTGTCGTCTAACACTGAGAAAAATGATTTTTCTTGAGTTGTTTTAAAATTTCCTGTCTAATACATCTTGGCATTTTGTGAGCTAAAAGTCTTTTAATCTGAAAAATCATTTGATTTTTATCATTGAGGCACTGTGACTAAAACGTGAAGTTTTGGTAAACACATAGCTCTTCCTTTAAATATTAACTCTACACTAGTTTTGTTGCATTTAACCGAAATATGTAGGTCTTATCACACAGCTCTTTTTCTTTTTTTTTTTATCAGTGTGTTGTGGTAACAGCAAACATTATGTTATTATGTGTTAAAAAATGAACTGTTAGCCTGACAGAGCACTGCAGACTCACTGAGTTTGATTTGAGGGTGAATTGCTCTCCTTCCTGCTCCAGAGTGATGGGCTGAGACTTTAGAGGTGGGGAGAGGGTGAGGTCCCTGTGCAGTGGCCACTCCTCCAGCTCTGCCCCCACATTCAGGTTGTCCAGCATCTGTACAGAGTCCATGGATCCTTCTCTGACCGGTCGAAGGCTTCTGGATCGCAGCCTGTTGTTCTTGGGGGCCGGGGACTCTTGTCCCAGCCCCCGAGAAGTCTGCGAGTCCGGACAGTGCAGCCTCATGTCGACTGTATAGTCATTCATCTTCTCCTCGTCCTGCTCTGTGAGGCGCGAGTGGGCGGGGCTCCACCTAAGGGTGCTTTCAGCAGTCCAGCCCCCGGTGTGGCCGTCTAGCCTTTGGTCGATTACAGCGTGCTCGTTAAGCTTGTGGTTGGAGTGGTTGTGCTGCTTTGGATGGTGGTTGGAGTAGACATGCTCTCGAGGATTGTAACAAGAAGAAGAGACGTGGTCCTTGGCATTGTGATTGGACAAGATATATTCTTGGGGCTTGTGATTGGAAGAAGCATGCTCAGAAGTCTTGTGATTGGACATGTTGTGATCCAAGGCCTTGTGATTGGATAAAATGTGCACCTGTGGCTTGTAGTTGGAAGAGGCATGCTCGCAGGTTTTGTGATTGGTGGACGAATGATCCCATGTTTTGTGATTGGACGATGAGTAGTCTCTTGACTTGTGATTGGAAGAGGTGTGCTTGGAGAGCTTTTGGTTGGACAAGGAATGCTCCCAGGCTCTGTAGGAGGAAGCGTGGTCCCGGGACTTGTGATTGGAAATGGATTTCTCCCGTGGCTTGTGGTTGGACAAAGGGGCTTGTTCGTGGCCATTTAGTTGTCCCTCCTGCTCTTCCAGAAGGGAGGGCGTAGTGGAGCGACTGCTACACGCTCGATCCGGATACATGTCGTCGCTCCAATTGTTAGCCCCGCCCCTCGGCAGATCCATCCCCCGCCCTTCTACCAGCACCTGGATCTCAGCCCCGCCCTGATCGTCCACGGCGCTCTGGCGCATGAAGCAAGCATTCCTGGGGCGATGGGTGTGTTTGAGTGGACTGTGGGGAGGTGAGGTGGGTACGCTCAGCACGGGGCTGAGATCAGGTGTTATCACAGGTGGCGTGGTGTCAGGAGTGCACAGCTCCGGACTGTCTGTTCCTGTGGAGATGACCTCATGGTCTTTGTCCTTGGTGCCCTGGTGTTTGGGCCGCTGACATTCGAGCCCTATGAAAACAGGAGAACAGCACCAGTGAGGTGATTTGGCACCCAGAGCAAAGCCTACAGCGCGAGTATGTTTGAGTGTCATCGGCACACAAAAGGAGGAGAAGAGCTGCAAACAAACGGAGCCTCGTGCTGCCAGCTTAGAGAGGATTATGAAAGTGAATATACTTGATTTAATTTGAATTCTCACAGGCTAATCCTTTGTAGTTTATTATGAGATTAAAATGTGTGTAACACTGGGCCTACGCTTAAAAGCAAATTCACACTTACTTTATTAATCTGTAAAGGTTCCAGTAGGCGTACTTTTGCATGTAGATTTTAAGAAAATTAGTGCATTTGAATCCTTTAGCTATGACTCATAATTATCTCAAACAAATTTCTGTGGAAAATCTAAAAAATACAGAGTACTATAGAATCAGTGAAGCTAAGAGAAAAGCCTGAAGGCAAAAAACAAATAGAAAGGTTGTTATACCTTTGTTTTATCTTTATAGGTTAATTATTTTGCCTCCATAAACAAATAGTTTGTTTATGGCTTTAAAATTGAGATAAAATATACCATATACACAAATATTTAAGCAGTCAATTTCTACCATTAATTGACTGCATAATTTGCCAAATGACAAATTCATTTACAGCATTTATTACAAAAAACTGCTTTTTCTTCTTCTTTCCTTTTGCAATGCTAAAATTGCGTTTTTATGGTTTCCAGTTCTATAGAGGTCTGTGGAAAAATGTCTTTCTGTCTTGACCTCCATGAGCACAGGCACACATCTGATGTCATACCGGTCATATTGAGAAACACTCATTTTGCGGCTTCACAACAGGGCCTCAGAAACCAGGCATCCATCAGATGGGGAGGCCACTCATCTAAGCTAAGCTAGTTAGCATTTAGCTCTTATTTATGCATGCTACATATCATATAACTCATTTGTAAAAGCAGGATCATAACAAGAAAATGTAAAGTGTGAAATTAGCTTAAGCTAACATCATCTAGCTACCTGTTACTTGCTACAGACCCTGTTGGTTAGTTTTGGTAAATGGTAAACAGACTGATTCGCACATAGTGCTTTGCTTTGTTACATTTAATGTACTGACACTTGTGCACCTACTAACCATTGCCATAGATGTGAAAGGAGGGTGAAAGCTCTTTGGCAGCTATCCGAGCCAGTCGACACTCCTCCGTGGCTTTCTGCGCCACACCTTCTGCGGCCTCTGCCTTCCCACGAGCGTGGCTCATCCTGAACAGAACAGGCAGAAACAGCAAAGTCAAAACGTGTGTGTATTTTAAGATAAATTACTTTGTATCTATGAAGTAATAAAAATGTTCTCCTAAACAATATCCAGGTATTTGTAATATCTAAGTGAAACTTTCATACGAGACTGCAAAAAATATGTTTTATCGAAAAGAATGCATGACTGTCTCTCAAAAGGTTTGCAGTTAAAAAAACGTAGCTTGATTAGCCTTTGAAGGGCTAAATATGTGCTGTGGCTCCCTATGAAACAATATAGACAATATAAAGCACTACCCCACCACACAGGAACAGATAATTGGTTAGTAATGCAAAGCACACCATAGTTTGTAATATACCACTTGTTCTTTTATTCACGTCTCTGGGGAAGGTATTTGACCAGATTTGAATCCCAAATTTGTGAGGTCTAACGCTAGCTCATTTAAAAGAAATCATCCCCCGGTAATCAGGGGACAAAGACAGTGATTATTGTACAACACACGGACACTCATCAAAAACAATTTCTCCAAAAAAGCTAGTTTTGTCAAACAAAGGGCGACGATTAGGCTTTGGACCGAGGGTCATCACCAGTGATGTCTTAGACTTCAGAGGATTTAATGTTGCTTAATCTTGCTGGGTGCGCAGAGGTGTGTCACCAGCTCTATCTAACGAGATACGTTCAAATTATTCCTACGAAGCGGTGACCAGAATACTGGAAGATCTAACCTCGACACAGCAATCTCTGCTTTCTGCTTGGCGATGTCCGCGGCCTTCTCTGCAGCTTCCACAGCTCGGTCAACCTTCTCTCGGATTTTACTGGCCCTCAGGGGGATCAGGTTCTTGCGTTTTCCGCTCACCAGCACATTCTGCTTGTATTTTCCCTCCTCCTTGGTGCCATCGGGGAAGGTGGTGCAGCCATATCCGTGCCTCTTGTTGCCCGCCCATTCGCCTGCATAATGCAGGCCATCTGAGCGCCTGCTCACGCCCCAGCCAGCTCTCTGGTCACTCCTCCACTCTCCAGCATACATCTCAGTGACAGTGGCATCCACAGGAGCGCCCTGTTCACTCTCACTGGTGTTGGAGTGGATGTCAGATGCAGCAGAGCTGACGGTGCTCATGCCGGCCTCGCTGCAGAAGGAGCTTTGCTTGCTGAGCTGACTGGCTAGAGAACTTTTGGACTCAGAGCGCCGAAGCTTCAGGCCACTTAGGATAGACTGCCGAAAGCGGCCTTTTCTCTTCCTCTGCCGTTCGGCCTCACTCGGTGCCACAAGAGCAAACCCACCCCGGCCCACTGGGCTCCCAGCCAGTCCGGCCACCACCCCATCTGTAGGCGTGGTGGCAGTGCCGTCCTCCAGCACAGCAGGAGGGCCATGGCTGTGCTCAGAGCGGAGAGAGTTTATAGATGTTCGCAGAGGGAAGAGGATGACAGCTGCCATGCCGTACGGCACACTCTGTCGCACACCATAGCCGTGGCGCATCCCTCCCAGCCACTGGCCTTGGTAGGTTCCTGAAAGACAGACAGACACAGCACGAGTCAGACATAAGAACTGCATTTTATTTGAGTGTCCAAATATCTATGTGTAAATTCATTCATTAGTTAGATCATTAATTGAATTCTCAGTGGACCAAACAGGAGAGTAGTATGCATGAGGAATACACTAATGTATGCTAACTGTTATACAGTAATTGCCAAAATGATCTTTGCATTACTCAGTGGAAGGTCTTTGCAATCTCAAAGTGCTCACTGAGTAGCAAAGTTGGTGTGCAGGGCTAATTTCAGGCACAACAGGATGGATTACTGAGAACTGGTCAGAGGGCTCCCGCCCACTTCTAAATTGTCAAACTGCCAAGTTTTCAAAAGATGTCAAACCCCAAACTTCACATACTCACATAGCACAGGGTTAGGAGTTAAGTTAATTTAAGCAAATTCCCTTCAAATGTAATCAGCCAGTCGCCTCGTGCATCAGCCTCATAGGTAACATTGTTCTGTGTTTAAGGCCGATTCACATGTGTTAGCATGCTAACACTTGAGGCTAAAAGTGAGGACACGGTATAACACCCAGCTCTGTCTCACAGCTCAGTGTTTAGCATGACCTGAAACCAGTGGATGAAACCATAAAGTCATGTTAAAGGTCAAAGCAAAAGGTAGTTTCCCTCCACTGGGTATTAGAAAGAATGCAGTTGCAGTTTAATTGATTGGGGTTTTTACCCGAGCATTATGCTAATTTTTGTCACCAAGTAGTCAGAAATGCAACAGGAAAATGCACAGCTGTCTGTCAGAAATGGCAACTAACGTCTTTCATTCTGAAACAGGAAAAGTCCTGGTGACGTGTATGACAACACTGACACTTCTGAGAAATGCCACATATATTTAGTTTCTGTGTTGACTGTTTATGAAAGTTTTCAACAAGGTACAAATAAATCTGCCATAAAATTAAAGCTTGACAAAGATGTGTCTGGACTCACTGTGAGCACACCAGAGCTTTGCATACTAATTTGCATCTGTATGTCAGTCTAAAAATGCCATCCCTGCCTCATGTGGATGGAAGTGTAGAAAATATTCCATAATGTGAGGAGGCTGCTCAGCATCCGATCTAATATGTGATGTGTTTGTGCATCTTTGTGTGAAAACTACACGCTGCCAAGAATAAAATCTTTAAAACACAGCAGTGCTAACTTGAAGCAAAGTGGAATGGTATTAAAATAATAGAAACACTTGAAATAAACCATAAATAACACTTGTTTTTTGGCTTCTCCCAGTCTGCAGAAAATACACATATGTATTCTGTAAAAACAGGAAAAGCTGTAGTGGAGGAATCTTTATGCCTGAGCTGTTGAGGATTTGGCAATTTAGGTGGAGGAGGTGAGCAGAAGACAAGCCAGCATATTATGATACAACGAGGGGGTTGCTGTTGCTCTGAAATCAGCCATAAAGGTTTATATATGTCAAGCCTCCTCTCTCACTATGCTCCTCTCTGTCTGCACCAAGAACAAAAAATCAGCTCCAGTTGATGTCCAGACCTCCTGGAAGAGGGCAAACTCCTGAGAGCAGCCTCCAACCAAAGCAGGTCTGCTCTAAGGAGAGGTCAGCATCCTCTCTTCAAATCCCTGAGGTGATCAGAGCAAAGGGTGAAGTAAATCTAAAGTTTCATGTTTCTGGGAAGGAAACTTACCAGCGTGTTAGTTTCACTTACAGTAGGACTCATTCCTGATTATAAAGCTGGAGAGGTTTATGTTGCAGTCAGCCTTTTAATAGCTGTCTGTTCTTCTCTGTTGCAGATTGGGTTTAGTAGGTACTGCTCCAGCTGTTTCTGATCACGGCTAAAGTCATCAACCTAGCAAGCCAGCCACAACCAAGACTGCAAGTAGTGAATTTTAAGGATTGATAATTCTGTGTGTGAAAGAAAAATTAAAGATGGGTCACCTGTTTTCTACACACAGTAGTCCAAAACTGAAAAAAAAGAGTCGAGATTCAGTTTTTAGAGTGGCTGATTAATTCAGCCTGACCGATCCTTGAGTGCTTCCTCAAGTGTTTCCTGTCTTATTTTGATAGTCCTTGTGTCATGTGCTTGTGTTTAGTTTTGCTTCCCTTGTCTCTGTGTTGAATTTGTTCCACTTGAGTTTCGCGGCTCTCTCCACTTTCATAATCAGCGGTCTGTGTATTTATTGCATCACTTCCCCTTTGTCCTTTGCCGGAACTTCAGTTCACTTTCCTCCATGTGTCTTGTCCTTAGTAGGTTTTCCCAGTCTAGCATATGCCTTCATTGCCTTTTGTCTTTTATTTTCTATCCTTGTCTGATCTTCTATCTTTAATAAACAGCCTGCCTTTTGTTAAGATCAAGTTCTGTCTTCAAGTGTCTGCTTTTGGGTCCTCTCTTCAAAAACACTATCTGCACCAACGGCTCGTTAACTCTTGGTTTAGAAACTCTAATTAATGTCTGACGTAAACATGCCACGTGGCACACATGAAGTTCATTTCATAAATTCTGGTCATTATTAGAGTTAGAAAGGAGGGTAGGTATCCAGAGTATGCTCATTAGCTGCTGACCTGCCAATCACAAATTGCTTCGCAGTCACATCTACTCCTTACTCATCACATCTGGCTTCACAACACCAAGACAGCAGTGGTGAAAACGGTCAGCTCAGGGCTTCATAATGAGACGTCGCTAATCAGTCTGTGATGTCTGGTCACATGACTTTGTCCATTTCATTTCTATACGGCCAATCTTGAGTCGATCGTGGCTCAAGAGTTGTAATCGGAAGGTTGCTGGTTTGAGCCCCGGCTTGGACAGTCTCGGTCGTTGTGTCCTTGGGCAAGACACTTCACCCGTTGCCTACTGGTGGTGGTCAGATGTTGCCTACTGGTGGTGGCGCCAGTGTCCGGCAGCCTCGCCTCTGTCAGTGCGCCCCAGGGTGGCTGTGGCTACAATGTAGCTTGCCATCACCAGTGTGTGAATGTGTGTGTGAATGGGTGGATGACAGGTTGTGTAAAGCGCTTTGGGGTCCTTAGGGACTAGAAAAGCGCTATACAAATACAGGCCATTTACAGGCCATTTACCAATAGTCTCTGGGTCTTTCTATCTGTGCTTTTAGCTGGCTGTTTCCATGTCTAGAAAGCTGTTGCTCATTTCCAGAATAGGCCTGTGTCAGTGCCATAGATGTCCTAGTGACAATGAGTGAGTTAGCACCCAATATGGGTACTAACATGCACTTAGAAGCTGCTCTTAGAATAATATCAACCCCCCAATATTGGGTTTGTTCATTCAAACTAGGTGAAATGAAAATTAAAGAAACAAAAATCAATACATAAACAAAACATTGATTTCCACTATTGGCAAAGACAAGGGAGGACCATTAATTTTCTTAAGGGACCACATAAGAAACTGGGACTGCTGAGGAGAGCTCCACCAATAGGCTGAACTCAGTTCTGCTCAATAGATTAGAGGGCAGCATTTTTTAACTTATTTGCTTTTAAATTACAAAAGGTGCTGCTTGCCACTAGGCAAAGCAAACAACTGCTTTGGGCTCCAGATCAGTGGGGACGCTGAGGGATACCACACGCTGTGAATCTAGCCTTAAATGTGTGGAGAGACACATGAGTAACCCAACTACCATGAGCATCACATCATTTCTTTTACTTTGATGTTAGCAGAGCAGCCCAGTGTCCAGTGTGATAGACTTGCTATGGATAGATATATAGATGAAAAAAGCTAGTAGTTACAGTATTAATGCTTCATAATCAGTTAAGTTGCTGTGCATTGTTACTGAAAAAAACAAACCCAATATGTCTATGTTATTGAATATTTTATAGTACGATTGTTGTGCTTGTTGGTGTCAGATTATTTTCATGTGTTAGTGTGACAAATGTTGAAAAAATAAATAAATTAAAAAACATTTTCTTTAATTATGAAGCGAGCAAAACGCTGTGCATACACAACAAGTTTACTCAAGTAAACACACCCAGACAGGAGTTCGGTTATGACCACGACAATTCTCATGTCTTCAAACACCCAAATGCCACACGCAGTCTTAAATCTTTATTTTGTTCCAGAGTACATGTGTCCCGCTGCTCTGACGCTGTTTCCGCTCAGCTCTGAGCTCTTCGTGAGGTTTTTAAGGATTTCAGTATCGGAGCTGTCCGCGGTGCTGAAACAGGACAGGGACGGCTTTTGCACGAGGCTGCTCGTGGCCTGCTATGGTCGCCAAATGCGGCTGTTATGGTTTTTAATGAGCACTTGCTCTGTTGGCAGCTCTGTCAGTAAACCTCTCTCATGTGTGTGTCTTATTTGGGGGGCGGGGGTCTTTGATGGAGAAAACCTGCACATTTATTGGGTTGTGGAAAATGTGTCAGCTCGCGCGTGCTATATTCATCTGTCGGTGGTCTCCCACGTGAGCGGAAGAGAGGAGCAGAGCTGTCGCGTGACGCAGTCTTTTTCAGTTAAAATAGGGCGTATGAACCCGTGCAGCCTTCACACTCGCGCAGGGAGTCGGTAAAAAAAAACGATCCACCGCCTCCCGGTAAACAATCTCCACCTTCAGCCCGCACGCGCACACGCAGTGCTTTTATTCCACCTGCATCGCTCACTGACCTCTCGCTCCATCATCTGGGTGCTCGGAGGCGGGCTACCATCGGTGATCAAACGGCCTACATTACAACCCCCCAAAGTCAGAAATAAAGGGAAATGACAGCGGCAGCGAGCCAATCAGAGCAGGAGAGCAGTGCGAGCTGGTCTCTTGTGACACGTTGACCTGCTGTATCAATGTTTCCATGGAGACTTTCATGGCACTGGGGAGAGGGGTGAAGGTGTGTTTTGATAAGTCTGTGTGTCTAAACAGGAGTCACGACTGAAAATGGCTTAATTTCTAATATTAGAGGTGTCCTGTTTTTAAAGCCTGTTTGTGTTCTCTTAAAATCTCACGAGAAAGGCTGCTCAGGAGAGCCTCCACACAGCGCGAGCCCGGCAGACAGTCAGCACAATATCTTCTGGTGTCCTCTGTCCTCTTTAGTCGTTTTGCACATTTTTGTACATTATTTTTGACATTTTAGGTCTTTCACAGTAATTTTTTAAAATCTCTTGATGAAACATTTTTAAAAGTGCTCACTTTATGGCTCTTGGTTGTCTCTTCATATTCTCTGTTTTTGTGTGGGGGTTTTTTGTAGTCAGCTTGTTTCTCCTTATACTGATTAAATTTTTCTTTGAGGTCAATTTTCACCACTATGTAGTCAATTTATATCTTTTTGTAGCTGCCTTGTATCATTTTGAAGTCAATTTGTGTCTCCTTGTTTTCAAGTTGTGTCTCTGTGGATTTTGGGGGGTTTCGTGTGTCTTTGTAGGTAGGAGTCACTGTTTTACCGATTTTCATTTCCCAGTGGATTTTTTGTTTTGTTTTGATCATTTAGTGTCTCGCTGTGGTCAAATTACTTTGTATATTTCTTTTTGCAGCTCTTTAGCGTCTCTTTGTAATTGTTTCATTTCCCTCTGTAGTGATTTCTCTGTGTCATACAGTTGTGGTCAGAACTTTGTGTCATCATGGGCGTAAATGTCATGGTAACTTTTTCAATGATTTGTTTGAACCGTGCTTTCCCCGCTTGGAATGAATGCACGTCTTTAATGATCAAAAAATAATAAAAATGGGTGCACAACTTTGAATTTCTTTTGGGTTTGCTCTAATCTACATAGGTTCAAATAAATACATATACCCCCACTAATAATTGTTTGAATGTCCCTCAGCAAGTTGCACCTCAGTCAGATGCTTTTGATAACCATCAACAAGCTCCTGGCGCAATTCTGACTGCTCTTCTTGGCCGAATTAATAGGGTTCGTTTCAAGTGGTTGGTTTCCTGGCAAGGACCCAGTTTTCAAACATAGTCCGAAAATTTTCAACAGAGTTCAGGTTGGGGCTTTGGGATTCTGAAAGGCTAACCCAGGAACCACCAAGGCTCAAGCCTACCATGAACTGGAAGCTGCTGAAACACCAGAGTTCCTGTTCACACTGAAACCACTTTCATTTGGTCACATTGACAGGAGCCATGTTTGGAGGAGTAAAGGTGAGGCTTTCAAACCTAAGAAAATTGTACCAAGTGTCAAGCATGGTGGTGGTAACATCATGCTCCAGGGCGGATAGAACAATAACAGAAAAGGAGAATTACCAAACAACTTCATCTCAAATCAGCAACTTGGCAGTCAAAACAATTGGGAGTTCCAGCAAGACAATGATCACAAACAAACATGAAAACTGGTTTTGGAAGCTTCAGGAATGGCCTTCCTACAGCATCAATCTCAGCGAGGACAATGTTTGAAAGCCAGGTCTGTGCCAGAAAAACAACTAATTTAAATTAATGCTACCGATTTTGCAAAGTACAATTTGCTAAGGGACATTAAACTAAATATTAGTGGAAGTGTATTTGTAACTTTGTGTGGATTGGAGAAATTCCAAAATAACTAAACTTGTGAACCCTAATCTCGTTTTTTTAAGTCATTAAAAATGTGTTTAATCGAGGAAAAATGAGAGTTTGAAGAAATCATTAAAAACCACAACTTACCATGAAATTTGAGCCCATGATGAGTGGAAGTAAACTTGTGAATACAGCTGTACCGTTGCACTGCTTTGCACTCACACTGTACACTATCGATACTTTACAATTGCACATTATCCTAAATATGGCCTTTTAACACCTAGGCCTCTGCTGTGGTGCCCAGTAGGAGTCTTTAGTAACCTGTCTGTGTTCATAGATGTGACCCACACGTTATTTATGTGACCTACATTGGAGATGTGATAAAGTGGAGCTAAGCAGATGAAAACGTAAGCAAGCTGCTCCACTTGCAGCTTGAAAATTAGTTTGTGGAACAAGCTGGAATGGTTTATTCAGAGAAGCTAAAGTGGACCAAGCTGCTCTTTAACCTGGTCTGAAAATCTGTGTAGATATAAGCTGCTCTTAGCTTCCTTACCTCCGTCAGAATAGGTTTCAGTGCCATATCCATCCTGCAACCCATTGCTCCATGTCCCCTCGTACCGGGCCCCGCTGGCCGTGCTCTCCAGCTGCCCATATCGACCTTTGAACCCCTGCGTCCACTCTCCTCTGTATTCCCAGCGACCCTTGGTCTCCACTCCGATGCCATGCCGCTTGCCCTGTGCCCAGGTGCCCTTATAGCTGTTCCCACTTGGCCACGTGTAAACGCCCAGGACCTCGAAGCCGTGGCTCCAGGCCCCAGCGTACTCACCCTGACCCTGGGGTCCTGTGCAGACACCTCGGCCATGGGCCTTACCCTGCTCCCACCCCCCGCAGTACGACCCCCCGTCATCAAAGTCAAACCTGCCTCCAGTGGACATGCATGAAACAGGTTTAGGCAAATCCTTAGAACGTCAAGAAAAAGAAAAAAACAAGGGCCTGTTTCACTCAGAAGGAGCAAGGAGGGTGGAGGCCTCGTTTAAATCAGGTAGCATAGAGGTTCAGGGCCTCGAACTTCCTCTCCGCTTAGTTTAGTATGTGGAACGCTAGCTGGGTGTTTTAAAAACAGCAGGACAGGGCCCACGGAGCATTGCCTCATGACGGAGAAGCAATCCGAGCCTCAGCGATGGGTCTGGAGTGACGTACACAGCTGCCGTGCATGCTGCTTCCCATGGGCATGCGGGCTCAGAGTGCTTCTCATCCTCCTCCTCCACTTCCTCCTCCACCTTCCTGCTCACCACGCACCCTCACAGGCCCTTCGCCTCGGCCGTGCAGCAGGGCGCTCCAGACAAGCGAGGCCTAGGCTTTTCCAGCAGTCCCGCAGGCCCACAGAGTGGCGGCGGTGGCAGCAAGTGAGCGAGCTTGGCTCAATTACACATTAGAGCATCCTCACATCCCTGCATCACCAGCTCACAGGGATGGATACAGGACAGGGATACTGCTGCACTCATACGCCATGTTTAAAAAAAAAACTGGAGGAGTTGAAGATATTTTTCTATAGCATGGCCTGGATACAGGCAATCCAGGCTAACGCTCAGAGACACACATCCATAGCAATCAAACGGACTCAGCCCTGCACACACGCCTTGGCGGACATAAAGCAGTGTGAATATCTCCCCGGCTCTTCTTCCCCCTTTTCCTCTTCTCTGCTCGGCCGGGATCCAGGCGACTCTCTCCAGTGAAGATGAGGGATGCAAAAATCAGAGGCGGATATTATTCCTGTCCTTTCCCCTTTGTCTTCTCCATGCCAGCGCTCACCTAAATCTGGATTGTTGTTGTAATATCCCGATTCCACCAAGTCATCTGTCCTCTCTTGTTTTTTGCTCTCTCTCTCTCTCTAAAATCTGCTCATTACAGGACTGTTCCACCCCAGCCAATACCCCTCCCCCACGCACACGCACACACAGCGAACACACACTCCTTCTCGGAGCTCTTAAAGAGATAGAGACAGAGGGATGGTGCGAATAACTGCATGTGCAGAGTTTGCTGCTCTTTCCCTGTGGGAATACTGCCTGCTTTTCCTAATTATCCAGCCTCATTTCTCTCTCGCTCTCTCCCTCTGACACTCATCCTCCTCCCAGACACCTGGTCAGTCAGCAGTCTGTTTTCCTCGAGGTTTGTGTGCTCCTTAATTGTTGTTGTTGTTTTTTTCATTTTCATCTCAAAAGCAAACCAGTGCAGTGTAGCTTTCACTCGAGTGAACACCACGCAGACCCAGAGCGACCTCCTTAAACGCCAACAAGGCCTGAAAATAAGTGTCGCTGTGGTATGAACTGGAAAACCAGACGTCTACATTTGTAGATTAGTTATCCAGTAAATGTATTCTTATTCACTGAATTGATGATATTAGAAAGTTTTGTGTCAGTTTGGGTGAGCAGGAAATGAAGGACTTAGAGATAATCCACAGGAAATAGATTATAAAGGTCTTGTGAATTTTACATTTGCTGTATCTTTTATTCATATAAGTTTGGACCGTGACAACAGAACCTCACGTAATGCCAGGTGCGCACAGCCAGAACACATAAAGCTGTCTCCGAGACACAGAAAGAAAAGGTGTGGCACTTTGTGCTGACCCAGATAAATGAAAATATTTATAACTTTATAATAAAAAATGAGCAAAATTCTGAATTAAATAGATAAATATATTTTTTAACATCTTAAAAATAACAATAAAATATAAATTCATTAAGTAAATACATACTAAATATAATTCATTCATTTGTAATGTTCACTTATTCAATTTCTATTTTTTTCAAAATTTAAACATGGTTTTTAATGTATTATTTTTTCTAATTTTCTCTATTAATTCTGGGTTTGTTTGTTTTTTTTTACATTTATTCAACATTCCTCAGTGTTAGCCACATATGGTCTTAACTGATCTTAATTTATCCTAAAAAACAACCGTAAACACACGTCTTTTTAATGAAATGCAGGTTTTTGCACTGATTTTGTGCAAAAATCAGAGCTAGAATAGAAAAGAATTACCTTTTATTGTCATTGTACATGCATAATGAAATTATGGCTAAACCTGTGTTTAATTAATGTAATTCCACAGCAGTTCTTGTTCATTCATTCCCTCATCTCTCCTCATCAGTGCAGAATTGAACATTTTCTATTTTCACGTCTTCTAAATGACGTCTAATTCCGGTAAAATTGCTCATTGAAGCATACTGATACATGCCAGACCTCCATGATGCTCTTTTCTGCCCGTTAACAAAGCGAATACACAAAGGAATATGGACCCAACTTAAGGTCCAAATGACCTTTATGAGGCAGAAATATAGCTTGAAAGCATCGTGGTAGATGGTTTTCTGAAAGAAAGGTTAATAACAGATATGATTCAATGCAGAGAGGTCTATTAACACATAGTGAGTGAGGAAGGTGACTGGAAAGGAAAAACTCAATGCATCATGGGAATCCCCGGCAGCCTATGTCTATTGCAGCATAACGAATGGAGGATTCAGGGTCACCTGGTCCAGCCCTAACTATATGCTTTAGCAAAAAGGAAAGTTTGAAGCCCAATCTTAAAAGTAGAGATAGTGTCTGTCTCCCGAATCCAAACTGGAAGCTGGTTCCACAGAAGAGGGGCCTGAAAACTGAAGGCTCTGCCTCCCATTCTACTTTTAAATACTCTAGGAACAACAAGTAGGCCTGCAGAGCGAGAGCGAAGTGCTCTAATAGGGTGATATGGTACTACAAGGTCATTAAGACAAGATGGGGCCTGATTATTTAAGACCTTGTATGTGAGGAGCAGGATTTTGAATTCTGGATTTAACAGGGAGCCAATGAAGGGAAGCCAATACAGGAGAAATCTGCTTTCTCTTTCTAGTCCCTGTCAGGACTCTTGCTGCAGCATTTTGGATTAACTGAAGGCTTTTCAGTGAGTTTTTAGGACTTCCTGATAATAATGAATTACAGTCGTCCAGCCTGGAAGTAATAAATGCATGAACTAGTTTTTCAGCGTCACTCTGAGACAGGATATTTCTAATTTTAGAGATGTTGCACAAATGGAAGAAAGCAGTCTTACATATTTGTTTAATATGTGCGTTGAAGGACATGTCCTGGTCAAAAATGACTCCAAGGTTCCTCACAGTGTTACTGGAGGCCAAGGTAATGCCATCCAGAGTAAGAATCTGCTTAGATACCATATTTCTAAGATTTTCAGGGCCGAGTACAATAACCTCAGTTTGATCTGAATTAAGAAGCAGAAAGTTAGCGGCCATCCAGGTCTTTATGTCTTTAAGACATTCCTGCATAAGAGAGAGTGAGAGCAATAACACCAAATCTAACACACCTGTTCCCCATTTGCACCTGAGACCTTGTAACACTAATGAGTCACATGACCCCAGTGAGGGAAATGGCTAATTCGGCACAATTTGGACATTTTCACTTAGGGCTGTACTCACTTTTGTTGCTAGCAGTTTAGATGATAATGGCTGTATGTTGAGTTATTTAGAGGTGACAGCAAATCTACACTGTTATACAAGCTGCACACCGACTACTTTACATTGTATCAAAGTGTCTTATCTTCAGTGTTGTTCCATGAAAAGATATAACAAAACATTTAGATATATATGTAGATATTTGCATATTTTCCAGAGTATCCAGATAATTTATTAATGTCTCTGTTGATGTATTTTCAGTCAAGTTATATTTTTCTACAATACTATGTTTTTACATGTAATACTATCATTGTGAAATGATTTGCATGTTCTTTCCTGTTAATGCAGTCATTGACTGGTACTATGACCAAATCATTGATAACGAAACGCAGAGAAACAGAAAACCAAACCAAATGGAAATAAGTCAACCTACCAGGCAGAAATTAAAGCACATGATGCTTTCAGTGTGTATTAACTGTTCCCACCAGTTAGTTCCCAAATAACAAAAGTACATAAGGTGATGTTAGCATTCAGATTTGCTTCAATACTGCAGAAATGTTCAGAATGGTGTTTTTATTTTGAATCAAACATGCAAGAACTTCAAGCAAACGCTTTGCTTCATCATTACAGGGTAACGTGTGTGAACTGTGAGGTGAAAAATGAATTTAATCATTTGGAAGAAGGCTGTAAGATAATGTGGAACACGTGAGCATCGCGGATACTTTCTGGGTGCGTTGGCTTTTCTTCTCATGCCTCTGTCAGGCTGCCAATTTTCCTTTGACTTTCTGAAAACGTAATAATTGAATAAGTATCCTCTATCTATTGGATCATCAGCTCCATGTGTTCAGTGGCTGGTTTATACTGATACCGCCGCACATTACATTCCCAAAAACAAAATAAGACCTTGTCATACAATTATTGCTGTAATATTAATGGGATTGTTGTAATCTTGAGAAAACAAATGTAAGATAATGACGAGGAGAAGAATGTGTACGAAAGACCAAACATCCCTGTTTGAAAAGTGAAGCAAAAGAGTGACTTGTAAATATTTCCTGGTTTTATGTGTTTAGTCACATAGACTAGAACAACGAGGCCATTTCTTTATAACTCGACTCGTGATTGGTAGTCAGAAAGGAGGATTACCCAGGTTAAGGTCACTGGATGACTAGTCAGTTATAAGCAAAATAGAAAAAAGGTCCCTAAAAGCGCTTTGGGGTCCTTAGGGACTAGTAAAGCGCTATATAAATACAGGCCATTTTAACATTTACCATAAAATGTTATTTTATTTCAGTTCACACAAATTATTGATGCTGTATTTGAAAAATGACAATAAAATGTGAGCTTTCCATCCTGAAGCAGGTTTATATGAGACCATCTAGAGTGCCCTCTGTAGTGCACTTGGTGAACTGCTGCCAATTTTCATGCAACGTGATCAACACGAAGGGAAATGGTTAGTTCTCAAGATACGAATAATCATCGCCGGCTGGCTTTGTCGACAGTCATCATCCTACTGCAGTGATCATATTATGTGTATGCTGCCGCCACCTCAACAGGTGGGTCAGTCTCAACTAAATCTTCCACAAAGATTGTCTGTCTGTCTCACACTAGAGCTGGATGTCTCGAGACCACTTCTATGTGGTCTTGGTCTCACTGTCTCGGT
Organism: Simochromis diagramma; assembly: GCF_900408965.1. Lineage (NCBI taxonomy): Eukaryota > Metazoa > Chordata > Actinopteri > Cichliformes > Cichlidae > Simochromis > Simochromis diagramma. The sequence continues at coordinate 545,919 of NW_024386772.1, forward strand.
CTTGCTGTCTCAGATCGACATAGTGGTCGGGAGATTTGGAGTCAACAGTATCCATGACACACAACGTAACGTTCGATAATGTGTCATTTCAAAAGCATCAGCTCTAAGAGCCGTGCTTAGAGAGTGCTTTGTGGTGAATCAGAGTCGACTCCCATTGAGCGAGAGCCGCTCCTCACTTAATTTCCTTTGGCTGCTCAGCTCTCACACAGTGGCTCAGCTATGCTCCAATCCCTCCATATTGTGGCCAATCACATGCCAGGATATAAGATAATATCATTATGTGAAAAACAGAGGGTGATGGACGCGACAGTCAAGTGGAGCGTGCGTCTGTCCTCTCAGTGAGTGAGACAGTAGACAGAGGTGAGGAGGGCTGTGCGAGAGCAAGAACACATAAATATGCCCGATACCCGTAAACGAAGCAGCATCTGGCTGCAGTTTAAAGACTTTGTCTTGGTCTCGATACCCTCTGGTCTTGTCTTGGTTTAGGCGGTCTTGACTACAAGCCTATCACACACACACACCTATATTTTTAAAGAAATGATTATAAATCAAATTCTTTGGATTTTGATCTCCCGCGAATGTGATGAAGAATTTGAAAGAGCACTGCAGGTTTGGCACAAACCACGTATAGGTGGTTCAGCTAATGTTACTGATGTTTCAACATTTTATACATGGACATAGATCATTAGAAACATGGATGTGATTTTTATAAAGACTTTATTGGAAGTTTTTGCTCCAGTACATATGGTGTTCCAACCAAATGTATTTTTGTGTAAAATACTACAGTGTAATTTACAGACTGTTAATAAATGGTGACAGTAACAAAATTAAACAGATGTGTGAAGCTTCCCTCTGAGGACTCTGGGTCAGTCTTGCTCAGGTGAGGATGTCGTGGGCCTGCTGCTCCACCAGCATGGCCATGTTCTTCACGTCGCCGCACCAGAAGTCCAGACGCTCCTTCATCCCTTTGATCTGACACAGCGACCAACAGGAGAGTCAGACCAACAGGTACAGTAATCATAACTACTGTAGACATAACGGGCATTTCAGGTCCTCTTCCCATTACTGGGTGGGCTGCTGTACACATTTGTTACATGCTTAGAGTGTTTGATGTTTCTATATTTAAAGAAGAATTTAAATTAAAAAAAAGGAGCCCAACAGATACTGATTTTTAACTGTCATACTGATATTTAGAGACTGAAAAATCAGGGCCGATATTTTTCTTTCAGACAAACATAACATTCACGTGCAGTTATTTTATCTGCTTCTTTATATTCTGCTTGGATCAGCTTGTTGGCGAAGTTGCAGATTGCCCTCTGGTGGCTAAGCTTTGTAACATCGACACTGATGGTTGAAGGGTGTTTCTTGTCGGTCTTCTTTATGTTTGACCTTTTTAAACCTATCAGCTGTTATAAATGCTTATACCCACATGAGTACCAAACAGATAACATCAGCCCACCAACGAAGCTGTAAACAGTGAAAGCTGGCATCACTGTGACCAACCTGCTGCAGGTCCAGCACTCTGGGCTGCACCCAGGTCATCTGCACCTTCTGGTCCACCTCGTCAATGTTCCCTTTGATCAGGCCCACAGACAGAGCCTTCATCACAAGCAGCTCAACCTACAAACAGACCGATACAACCATCAGCCTACACGAGGATCAGCTGTATGTGACCAGTATTAGGACAAACAACATTATCTCCAGTTATCAAAGGTGAGCATTAATTTCATTATCACAGAGTTACACCCTGATTAAACACACGTTCTGACCGCACTGACCTCATTAACGGGGATTTTGGCACTCTGAGCGATTTCAGTGAAGGTCAGCTGTCTGTGATTCGCAGGACGAGTGAATGTCATCTGGAAGGGAACGAGAAGATGTTCAGTTTATTGTGGACAAACTGACGTCGTTACACATCAGTGTTTACAACCTAACTGGCAATCTCACCTCCATGACACAGAGCAGCTGAATCTTCTGCATCAGTTTACCTTCTTGTGACGCGAGGTCGGGCTGTGACCAACAGAGAAAACAGTGAGTTGTCCCAAACATACACGTGAAGACTTTGCCAGATCATCTCTGGATTAAAGATTTTTCAACAAAATGCAGTTAAGACAGGGAGAAGAAACACAGGCAGAGGTCTTAAAAACAAGCACTCAGCACCTAAACCTGAAAAATTCAAACTTTATTTACAAAGGTCTTATTCATGTTCGCCTGAGGTTACCGTTACTTATTTGTGACTTTTAAACGGGGTTATTGATTATTTCCTGCACCTGCAGAAGCTCCAGTTCATGTGTCAGAATAAATTCAGCTGTTATAGATGACAAGTCATCATTACACACATCTCAGGCATTAAAATGAGTCCCCACCTGTTGGCCCCAGGCAGACTTTAAGCTCTGAAATTTCTCCACATTGCCTGCATTGAAGGCATATAGTGTGTCAATGAGCCACTGCTTGTCTGTGTTCCTCAGCGACTCCAGCACAGGATGCATCAGCTGCACAGAGAAGCCACACGAGTAATCAGCACAGGCAGGTCGAGCTACACAACATGTGGCTAACAGAGTTCAAATCCCACCAGCTCTCCAAAGTTGTAAACTCCCTCTCCTAAGAGTCCAGCCAGGCCGAGCGTGAACGCCCTCTCCTGCCTCTCCGTCTCTGTGAACAACAATTACAAAATGAACTGAATACGAGTGATCTGCTGTGTTCTGACTGACACGCAGCTTAATTCATGCTGTTGTTTACCTGGAAAGCATCTGATGTCCACACAGCCCAGGTAGCGCAAGGCGTCCTTATAGTAGGCAGCGTGGTCTCCAACGAGGCGATAGTATTTACTGGAGAGGTCATAAAAGCGGCCGTGGACTGACGTCACTCCAGGCAAGTTATTCAACGTTTCCTCAATTTCTTCAATTTCTTTCTACAAGTGGAAAAAACAGGGAAGGCGATAAGTGGATGGATCACTGCTTTTAAACCCAACCTGAAGCTGTTACACCTCGGGGGGTTTCTCCTCTCCACACACACTTTATTTACAGACGTGGATCAGGTTAACACCCCGTTTTACCACAGACTGTATAAAAAAGATGGAAGGTGATGTGAAAGTGCCCCACACCTGTGTTCTTCTTAATGGCCACGGAGGCAGCAACTCCTATGGCTGCAAAGTGAAGCTGGATTTTATACACATCCTACTTCTTTTTAACATTTTCATTTGTGTCCTGTTGTTTCTCTCACAGTCAGAAAACAGCTGCACTTTTTGTCCATCAGTGAGACCACCACCCAACATGTGTTCTGACTTCAGTGAATATCACAAAAAAGAAGGTTGTTGCAGCCCATACAGCTCTAACTTGAGCATTTACGCTAACTCAATTGGAATATATAACCTTATCTCAACTGACTGTCTTTGAAATACGGATTTCACTGATTCCCTCTTCTCCATGCGCTTGGGTGTAAGGCTGTGCACTCATCCTAATTTTGGAGTTTGTGAACGGTGACGTCTGTGAGGAAGGAGGTGGAGATGTCACATTTTTGTACGATGAGCGCAAAGATTGGAGGAAGGGAAAATGTCAGGTGTGCATGAGTGTGGCAGCAAGAAAACGATGACTTAACACCTACGAGTTATTTCAAGGATATCTACACCCAAATACCATTTGGACTGCACTTGTGGGTTTAACAGCTGCTGGTTTTTCTCACGCTAACAGGCAGAAACATCACGTGAACGTTCCAGGCAGTTGGAAACGCTCTGTCACATGCTATATCTGAGCTCAAGTCTGCCTCACTCAGAGTTTTACCTTTGTGGCAGGAACGTCGTTGATCTCAAGTCTAAGATTGCCGATGGCGGTCTTGCAGAGAATCACTGCTTCCTCGCTGCTTTTCACCTGAACCAGGTGGAGACGCGCAGACGTTTGGTCAAAAGTGCACTTTACAGAATGTAACTTCAAAACAACCTGTCATGCTGGTGTCTGGTCATCTTACCTTTTCCCTGGTCTTTTCAAGAAAAACGATGGCATCTTTTTGATCTAGACACAAACAACGTTGGATTTTAATGCCAAAAAATGAATTAAAACAGAAAGAAAATGTTCCCATTTCTCCGTACCTGACATCTGTCTGGCAACGAACAGTAAAATCTCCACCAGCGACAATGGATTGATTCTGATAAAGGAACAAAAATTATAAATTAACAGGTAAAAAACAGTAAATACTTGTATTTGCTCTGTTTAGGACAAGCGGATGAACAACTCACCTGTGTTCAAAGTCACTGATGAAATTTTCATAAAGCTGGAAGGAAAAAAAAGGAAACGGAAAAGAGAGAATATTTAGTGGACAGTGTTATTCATTACCTTAGAAATGTAGCTATGACATTAGTGAATATCTGTACCAAGGGCCTCTTTGGTATGATATGTTTTAATATAGAATAGAATAGAATAGAATTCAACTTTATTGTCATTGCACATGCACAGGTACAGGGCAACGAAATGCAGTTTGCATCCATCCAGAAGTGCTTTAGTGATATAGATATATTACAATATATATTAGCAATAATATAGATATGTGAGTATATTACAGATATATACTAGTATGCAGTAAGTCTACATGTACGACAAACTGCTGCTGCATAAACTTAAATATTCAAGATAAACTAATTATGACAATGACAAGAGACCATGTAGATGTCGGAATAATTTAGTGGCATCACTTGTCATTTTCAGCAGAACTGTAAAGATACTTTGTTATGAAATGTATTTTCCATTTGCATGCTGGTCAAATCTATGCATGTATGTGCTTAAAGAAGGCTTGTTCTGCTTCTCCTTATTTTCTACACCCTGTATCAAAGGTGGATGCTCATATTAAGCACTATAAATAAACATGATAATGTTTCACAGTATGTGTAAGGAACCCCTGTCATTGCAGCAACGCAGTTCTGGCTGTAAGCACAGAAGCCCCACCCACCTGCTGCTCAAACCTTCTGCCTGCTGGGGCCAGCCAATAAGAAAAAGATTGGCTTAAATAGAGAGGGTCTTAAATCAAGAGTCCATGCAAATGAACTATGAGTCATGCAAAGCTAGAGTCCAATAATAAAAATAAGAAGCTGTGAATGAGCAAACAGGTAAAGTATGTAAAGATGAGAACCCACTCATGTTCAACGCTGCAACGTTTTCAGGGTGAAGCAGTTCAAACTGACAGAGTTCAGCTTGTATTAGCAGTAATTCAGATGTGTTATAGCTAAAAATGATCTCTAAAAGTAAAACAAGTTTGAAGTGAAAGTACAAACAAGTACTGCAAATAATATATGTTTTGATCTGAACATGGGGCATTAAAAACAGTATATTCTCTAGTCTGCAGCACAGTTTTGAAAAGGAGGGCAGAGGAACAGACTGGCATTGGGTGGCCAGCGCTGGCCCTGCTACTGAACCACAGCAGTGCGTCTCAGTGGGACTATCCAGTGCTGTGAAGCTGCAGTGCAAACACATAATATATCACCACAGTCTGGTGCAGCTAAAACAACCTGGATTAGTGGAAAAAACCCCAAGATCTGGTCCAATGAGGCACCCGTGATGCCATCAGCTGGAACTCATATACTGCTGTTTACCACACAAGTATAACTCAATTTTTGGTAATACTCTATTGAAATACTGATATGTTTCTGACAAATAAGGCAACAGAATTACTTTGTTCTCAATATCTGACAATCATGCTTACTCTTGTATGTTGTGTAAAGCATTACAAAGAGTGGCTGAGATGCAGTTACCTGTATGATACCATCGCCCGTTTTGAAGCAGGGATCTCTGACAAAGACCATCAGCTTCAGAGTCAATTGATGCCACAATCTAAGGGCAGAACAAAGAAAACAGTTCAAATCAGTCACAACTGCCAGTTCCTTTTAATTCATGATATCAGCCAAAAACTACATCAAAATATGAGAAGAGTGCAATGAAGAGCTGAGAGACTTTATTCACCAAAAATCCCATCTACACACGACACCGACACCCCCATAGAGTAGTACTCATTCTATGGACTAGACTAGACCAACAGGGCCAAACAGACTGAGCACTACCTGAATTTACACAGAATCTTTTGGAAACAAGCTTTATTGGTCACATACACAATCATACAGAGTACAACATGCAGTGAAATGTGTCGTGTCTGAGCTGAAGACATAGCTGTGCCTTTCCAGGGCTTGGCGTTTGGCATGGGGGGCCTAGCCAAGACCCTTACTCCCTTATTAGGGAATCAAACTTGCGACTTCCGCTCCAAAGGTGTGGGGTCTTGATAGCCAGACAGGAACAGAAAGCAATTATCATTCCTGAGAACAGTCATCCAGTGGGAAGATATGTACAGTGGGGCAAAAAAGTATTTAGTCAGCCACCGACTGTGCAAGTTCCCCCACTTAAAATGATGACAGAGGTCAGTAATTTGCACCAGAGGTACACTTCAACTGTGAGAGACAGAATGTAAAAAAAAAAAATCCATGAATCCACATGGTAGGATTTGTAAAGAATTTATTCGTAAATCAGGGTGGAAAATAAGTATTTGGTCAATAAAAAAAATACAACTCAATACTTTGTAACATAACCTTTGTTGGCAATAACAGAGGTCAAACGTTTACTATAGGTCTTTACCAGGTTTGCACACACAGTAGCTGGTATTTTGGCCCATTCCTCCATGCAGATCTTCTCGAGAGCAGTGATGTTTTGGGGCTGTCGCCGAGCAACACAGACTTTCAACTCCCGCCACAGATTTTCTATGGGGTTGAGGTCTGGAGACTGGCTAGGCCACTCCAGGACTTTCAAATGCTTCTTACGGAGCCACTCCTTTGTTGCCCGGGCGGTGTGTTTTGGATCATTGTCATGTTGGAAGACCCAGCCTCGTTTCATCTTCAAAGTTCTCACTGATGGAAGGAGGTTTTGGCTCAAAATCTCACGATACATGGCCCCATTCATTCTGTCCTTAACACGGATCAGTCGTCCTGTCCCCTTGGCAGAAAAACAGCCCCATAGCATGATGTTTCCACCCCCATGCTTCACAGTAGGTATGGTGTTCTTGGGATGCAACTCAGTATTCTTCTTCCTCCAAACACGACGAGTTGAGTTTATACCAAAAAGTTCTACTTTGGTTTCATCTGACCACATGACATTCTCCCAATCCTCTGCTGTATCATCCATGTGCTCTCTGGCAAACTTCAGACGGGCCTGGACATGCACTGGCTTCAGCAGCGGAACACGTCTGGCACTGCGGGATTTGATTCCCTGCCGTTGTAGTGTGTTACTGATGGTGACCTTTGTTACTTTGGTCCCAGCTCTCTGCAGGTCATTCACCAGGTCCCCCCGTGTGGTTCTGGGATCTTTGCTCACCGTTCTCATGATCATTTTGACCCCACGGGATGAGATCTTGCGTGGAGCCCCAGATCGAGGGAGATTATCAGTGGTCTTGTATGTCTTCCATTTTCTGATGATTGCTCCCACAGTTGATTTTTTCACACCAAGCTGCTTGCCTATTGTAGATTCACTCTTCCCAGTCTGGTGCAGGTCTACAATACTTTTCCTGGTGTCCTTCGAAAGCTCTTTGGTCTTGGCCATGGCGAAGTTTGGAGTCTGACTGTTTGAGGCTGTGGACAGGTGTCTTTTGTACAGATGATGAGTTCAAACAGGTGCCATTCATACAGGTAACGAGTGGGGGACAGAAAAGCTTCTTACAGAAGACGTTACAGGTCTGTGAGAGCCAGAGATTTTCCTTGTTTGAGGTGACCAAATACTTATTTTCCACCCTAATTTACGAATAAATTCTTTACAAATCCTACCATGTGAATTCATGGATTTTTTTTTTCACATTCTGTCTCTCACAGTTGAAGTGTACCTCTGGTGCAAATTACTGACCTCTGTCATCATTTTAAGTGGGGGAACTTGCACAATCGGTGGCTGACTAAATACTTTTTTGCCCCACTGTATATCTGTGCCAAATCAAAGGAAAAGCCAACGAGGGTCACCACGTGTTACTTCGATACTGGTGTTTGAATGGTGATGGTTTAACACTACAGTCTATGCCACAGTGTCAGCGGCCAGAGTTCTCATTATTTTAGTCTTGTCCCCCCCCACCTCCTGCAGCACACTTTTTAGTGAGTCCCTCCCTGCTGCTGAAATCACGATGAACAACACAGAATTGAACTGCAGTGGCCCTTCCTTTTAAGGGAGCAGGAGATCCAAACTATGTCAGCAAAGCACCCCCATAACAGATCCACCAGATTCCCTTAAGGTTTCTTTTTAGTCTTTATAATGACTTTATAATATTACATATTAGAACTTTCAGTTAGCCTGTGAACTTCAATTACAAACCATTATCCGTTTATAAGGGTTAAAAACTGAAAAATTGGCCACTGCATAGCTAAAAGGGCCGTCTTTAATTATTTGCTTTGTTTGAACACTGTCAAAATACCAAATGCATATAGAGTCAACTGACACATAATAAGGAAAAACAAATCCTGATATCATGGAGGCGAGAAATTAGATGTTTGTTTCGCGATTATTGCTTGTCAAACTGATTAAAAGACTGTTTGAACAGTTACAGGTTGTTTTCTTGTTTTACGGTTAATTGACACTGTTAGCAAGGATGCACAGTAACAGCTACAAAAACCTGTGACAGCACAACAAATAGACTCCCGCTGCCCTAAATATTAGTGATGGGCTCAAACCTAAAACTCAATTAGTGTTTAGAAAACAATATCATTTTGTTCCGAATTTAAAGCTCAAGCTTACTGCCAACGTGAGCTAAAGCTATGCTACAACAGCTAACCTCAGCTCCGTGCATGACTCAGCTTGCATTTCCAATGAATGGGCTAGCTAATGTAAGCTAGGCTAGCGCTAGCGGCTAGCTGCCACTTCTTACGACTTTTGTACCTTTTGTTGTACAAATCCTCCAGCGCGTGCCATTCCGACGCCAGCTCCGGCGTGGGGCTGTTACTCTGCTGCTGCTTGAGGTACCCAGTAACATCTTTCATGATAGCGACAAAATGTAGTTTATTCTATACTAATGCGTGTTGTTGAATTTTTAGCTAATGTCAAGCAGCCTGTCGTGTTGTGGTAATGGGACTGCGCCGTTGCTGCCAGGCGCAAAGAATTATGGGAAATGAAGGAGGTGTTTTGTGTTTTTTTGTTTTTTTTATTGCTAGCTAAGATTTTCTGTAACTTAAGTTGTTTGGGTGCAGTCAGTCGCCTTATGTTTATTGCTATGGGATATATTTTTAATAAGCAAACGACGGATAAATTATAAAGGGCAAGTTTGTGCAACTGAAGCTAAGTTGTAACGTCGTATATTACAGAACTGTCAAAAAGGAGGTCAAAGGACAGTTCTGCAGGTCTGCAGGCAGTCATTCTATATAGCTATTTTCAAAGGAGCTAAAATCGGCTTCTGTAAAACGGTGACAGCAAGAGCCATGCAGTGAAAGTGTGCGTGAAGTTTATTTTGAATCCTACAGCTTTGTTATGGCTTCTTCTGTTAGCTGCTCGTTGTTATTGTTACCTGCCAGACTCTGTCGAAGTCTGCGGTCAAGAGCAAGCTGGACGCTCTCCGCTAAAGGTTAGTGCACAGAGAGCTCAAATGATGCAACACAAAATGCATGTATGACCTATTATATTTGACACAAATATTTGATTTCTAGGCTTCGATCAAAGGAGCTCGTTTCCAAGTGAAGGTGCAACAGTTCTGTCCAGGTACCTGCATGGATACAAGAAACATGACAGCGGAGTCCAGGTGATGCAATATAGGCATCACCTGGCTGTCAACGCTGCATGTAGCGATATTTTAGTCAGTCTAATGAGCATTACAACTATAGGGATGCCCTGTGATGTCCTATTATGAGTTACTCTGATTCTCGTTCCTAATGTTGGATCAGTGGGAACATCAGTGTATCTTCTCCAGTCCCAGTGTTGAAGTGTCTCTGGGAATGATTCTGAACTCCGAGTTGCCCCTGGTGTATCCATCGGAGGGTGTGTCAATGACAAATTAAAAGTGCTTTGTATAGTGATGACAGCGCCTCCTGTATGGAGAAACAACTTGCATACATTGCTCAGGTGTGATTTTCTTCCATACACTCTTCAAATGTCTGAAGGTTCCATGGGCCCTCTGCCCTTTAGTTCTTTCCATAGATGTTCATTTGGTCAGGTGATTGGCTGGGCTTTTCGAAACACTTTATTTTCTTTCTCTGAAACTCCCAAACACATACTAAACAACGTAGTGTATGCTGTGCAGTGCAGCGAGGCATGCTCAGACCTCTACACTGGAGAGAGCAAACAGACACTTCATAAACGTTCACATTTTGGACAGAGAAGACAGGTAGTTTGAAAGAGGAGTGACAGAAGCCACCCTTGAACAGAGGGCGGGGCTTATGACAACTGCCACCTATAATCCAGTTTTGAGAGCCCTTCCCAGGCGCCTTAACAGTGTCACATCTTGTGTCAGTTCATCAGTAGGTCACATGATGGGGCAAGGTTTCCCCTGAAACGTCAGCTGATAATGCCCCACGCCCTTTCTTCGCACCTTGGCTCATGTGATGAGGCCCTTGATCAACACTGGGTCAACAGCCGTCTTAAGGGATAACTCCAACTAGGGCTTAAATACTTGGGACTCTCCACGATTTGCTCTTAGAACTGAAGAAGCTTCTCTGATGAGAGGTGAAACACCTTCAGGAAACTCAAAGAACTCCAGCTCCAAGCTGGCCCCAACAGTGCTCACTGGAACCTTCAGTAGTTTGGAAACTCTTCTGTACGGAGTGCCATCAGTATGCTTTGCAACAACAAAGCTGCAACAGTCTTGAGAGAGCTCCTTGGTTTTATCCCTCATCAGATGTTTATTGTGTGATACTTTGGTAATATGACACCAACTGGGACTGAAGCAGTTGGTATTATTTGCACTTTCTAGCTGACAGAGTTCAGCTGCTGTCATGACTTCATGTGTTTAGTACTTTTTCCATGTCTCATTATTTTTTAACATAACTTGATTTATGGACATCTATGCTTTGATTTCTTTGCATGTGTGGATGAGTTGTTACCAACATCTGACTTTCATGTCAATAGCACTGTGACAGGAGTGACGGACCTGACCACACGTTTCACTTTCCAGCACACTTCTGTATTAGATTGCTGCTTTCCAATCCCCGGCTGCAGCTTTTCAGCTGCCAGCCACACATACACAAGAACAGCCTCATGACCCAGTTCATACTTTCTAAGCAGGCGTGTCGGTCTCCCTGCAGCTGCGCCACAAACAAACAAGCACCTTTAGAAATATGTTTACTTAGAAAATTGGTGACATGTTCAATACTTACTAAACCCGCTGTATGTGAAGCACAAAGTGTTTTGAGTGCTCAAATTGAGTAGAAGGGTGCTATGTAAATGGCCTGTATTTGTATAGCGCTTTACTTAGTCCCTATGGACCCCAAAGCGCTTTACACTACATCACACTACATCCAGTCATCCACCCATTCACACACTGGTGATGGCAGCTACATTGTAGCCACAGCCACCCTGGGGCGCACTGACAGAGGCAAGGCTGCCGGACACTGGCGCCACCGGCCCCTCTGACCACCACCAGTAGGTAACGGGTGAAGTGTCTTGCCCAATGACACAATGACCGAGACTGTCGGAGCCGGGGCTCAAACCGGCAACCTTTCAATTACAAGACGAACTGCCAACTCTTGAGCCCCGATCGGGGCGATCGGGGCTCAAGACCAGCCGTTTACTTTTCCCAGACATGCACGATCTCTCTGCTGGACTCAGACCCGAGGGTTTTTCTCCCACGGTGGAAGTTCGTCAGCTAAGCAGCAGACCCTGGAGGATATCGCGAAGAGCATCCGGGAGCAGCAGTTCAAGAGGGTCGTGGTGATGGCTGGAGCGGGGATCAGCACTCCCAGTGGCATCCCAGATTTCAGGTAATATAGCTAGCTGTGGTTTCCTGCCCTGGCGTCTACCCATATCAGTAAAGACAAGGTGCATTCTGGTCTTGATCAACAGTTTCATTTGGATTCACTTGCAGGTCTCCAGGCAGTGGTCTCTATGACAACCTGCAGCAGTATGACCTGCCTTACGCCGAGGCCATATTTGAGATTAGCTTTTTCCACCATAACCCAAATCCCTTCTTCGCCCTGGCCAAAGAGCTGTATCCAGGAAACTACCGCCCCAACCTGACACACTACTTTGTATATCTGCTTCACAAGAAGGGTCAGCTGCTCCGGATGTACACACAGAACATTGATGGCCTGGAAAGACGTACGAAGTTTAGTTGTTTGACATAACCGTACATCACAGAGACGGTGACAGTGAACTTGATGTGCTTGTTTTCTGTGTTTATGCCTCTTTCTAGTAGCAGGGATTCCTCCTGAGATGCTGGTGGAGGCCCACGGCACGTTTGCCACTGCCACCTGCACCGCTTGCTTGAGGAAATATGAGGGCGAGGACCTCAGAGTGAGTCAGAACGCACTATTGCATAAAAATGATTCAGAATTTTTTTTTTCGTTAGGTTTTTTTTTGACAAGTTGGATATTTGGGATGTGATGAACAGTGCTACTCATACTGGTGACACACAGCTTCTGGCTGTAAATTTCATGTTGCTTTCATAGCTATATTAGTCGTTCCAACTTTGAAACTAGTACACCGACACTAGATAATGGAATTCTAAAATGCCAGAAAAACCTCCAAAAACAACCCAACATTCATCCCTCAAAGTGTTCTTAGGAAAACTCAGGACAGTAGAGTCGTGAGATTTTTAGAGGTGAATGGAATTTTTTCCCAGTAATCAGTGATGCCTTCAGAGATGTGAAAGTTACATGTGCCATGTGAATTAATATAAATCAGGGTGAAAGTTTCCTCCGTGCTAAGGGCTCTACGTGCCTCACTGTATCAGGGGTCGCAGACAAGCTTGAGTTTTATTCTGTTTTGTTTTTTATCAGGTGTTGGTGTTATGAAAAATGTCCTTGTTGTTTGTTTTGATTTGATTGATTTTTTGCTAAACAAGCAAGGACGAAATCAGCGCTTCTTAAGTTGGCAGGATAATAAACCAATGACCAGACTGAGATGTTAAGCAGCTGTTCAGCACATGATTAGGATACGTGTAGTGTTTGTTCCGTTCTGATGTTCAGAGTCTGTGTTGCTGTAAGACCCAAACTTCACGTCAACCGTGTGGATTTATGCTTTCTTCTGTTCCTCTGTAACAAGGATTTTGTTTGTTTGCGCTGCAAGTTTCAGATGAGTCGAATGCATTTGTGTTTTTCCTGTCAAGTAAAAAAAACAGGCATCTGCTGTCTACAAGAAATATGTTTTTCCCTCAAACTTGTACAGGTGAACTTTTGAGTTCTCATAATTCATTCAAAGAATTTGCAAATAAGCAATTATTTCTTTCTTTTTTTAATGGATTTTTCAGGTTGTATTTTCATTGAAATCTGGTGTATTTATGTCATACTCTGATTAGTTTAAAACATTTAGTTGGAAAAAAAAATCACTTGTAGACAGTAATTTGACATTTTGTGTTTTGTTAGCCCGACGTGATGAGTGGGACGGTCCCCAAGTGTCCCACCTGTAAGGGCGTGGTAAAGCCTGACATCGTGTTTTTTGGTGAGGAGCTTCCACGACACTTCTTCAAGTATATCACAGACTTCCCACTGGCAGACCTGCTGATCATCATGGGCACATCACTGGAGGTGAGCTTCAAACTCAGGCAGGAAACACACTACCTTCACACAGTGAGGCCTGTAAGTGTTTGGATTTTAAATCAAACAATCGAAACGTGATTGTTCAGACTTTCATTCAAGGGTTTAAACAAAAGCGCTGTGTTATGAACAGAAGACCTGTTTAGGAGTCACAGCCATTTTCAGAGGCTCAAAAGTAACTGGACAAATTAAAATCAGTTTAAATATAAGAATTGTTACAACACTTGGGTGAAAGTCATTAACTAACTTGGATATAACACCAAAATAACAAAAAATGCTTCTTTGTTCAAATACTTGATGCTATTTAAAAAAGAAGATGTGAGGAAGTAAAGCTTGGCGGGTGAAAAGCAACGTGGCTCATTTTCTCTTTGAAATGTTTGGTTGGTACCTTTGTGGTATGATAAAGTAACCACAGTATAACCACTGCATGTCCATGGCACCATCTGTTACAGCTGCAACATGTACATGCAGTGTCACTGCATCATCTACATTCATGTTTGAGGGTTCATAAAGGGCTGCAGTTAACTCTTTGCTCTTTAGGTGGAGCCTTTTGCCAGTCTTGCTGGAGCCGTTCGCAGTTCTGTGCCCCGTCTTCTCATCAACAGGGACTTGGTGGGGCCGTTCACCTGGAGCCGCCGGCCTAATGACGTCGCGCAGCTGGGTGATGTGGTGAGCGGTGTGCAAGCTCTGGTTGATGCTCTTGGCTGGACTCGGGAACTTGACGCTCTGATGGCGGCCAGCACTGAGAAAGTGAGTGCGTCATTAGGTTTTAGTTCAGAAAATCACATCAAAAATCGTCACGTTCCGGCTGCCTTGGGCCTTTTGGATAGCTTTCTGGCTTCGTCCCAGTCCAAAGACATGCAGTTAGCCTGGTCAGGTTCATTGGTGATTCTAAATTGCCCACAGGTGTAAATGTGAGTGTGAATGGTTGTCTCTGTGTTAAGCATGTGACAGACTCGCAGCTTATTGACGGTATACCCTTCTCGTCACCACGCTGGGCGGGCGGGCGATGTTTGTGAATGCAGTATCTCGAGAACAAAGTGACGTAGGAGTCTCAGATTGATACCATGGTGTCCCTGAAGGTTCTCAGTCATCCAGGTCATCATAGTCTAAGGAGCTTAGAAAGAAAAGCGTCTGGGACTCTCCACCACCTCTCTGCTGAGAGGTGAAACGTCTTCAAGCAACTTAAAGGAGTCCAGACGCGTTTCTTTCCAAGCTCCTTAGATTGATACCATGGGTGTATCTACTAAAACTTGTTGACCAGTTTGAATCTTAGTGACCTTAACTTAAAGGTCAAGGTCAGAGGTATATGATAACTCAAGAAGGAAGTCAGCTAGGATTTGAAATTCACACCATAGGTGCATCCACTAGGAGGCCTCGGGGGACCACTGCCAGTGTTTTTATGCTATGAGTTATGGTAAACGTTGTTATTTGGTACCTTTCTCTAACCGCTTGCTACTGCACTCGCCCAGTCTCACATTCAGACAGCGCCTTTATCTATTTGTCATTGACATGTGACGCAGTGACTGCATTGGGACAACTCAGGGTTCAGTTTCTCACCCACTGATACCATCAGAGAAACCATCTGATTGGTAGATGACCTGCTCTGCCACGTGAGCAATAATAAAACATTATTTAACCAGAATATCTACTAAAGCGGACCAGATGTGGTCATTTATTACAAATGATTTGTTATTAAACTCTAGCAGAGGAGCTTTGAATGAGTCGCATTTTTAAAAAGTCTTAATTTATCTCATATTGGGCCTTTTCATCCTTTCTTATGACATCTTTACCTTGATTGGCCGCCCCTGTTTCAAGTATTCACAGGGTTTACTTGGACAACTTGGACTACTGAAGTATTGACCTTATTTAATAGATAAAGAATATACCTGTGAAAATAAATGAATAAATAAACTAAATAAAAGGAACACTTCAGAAACTCATCAAATCAAAAAGATGGCACTGGATCTCTGCTTGGACTGGATAACATATCAGGAAGCAGAGGATGAAAGGACGCCACGCTGCTTAATGGATGGAAATAAAAAAGAGCAATTATCAAATTTAACAACCTACAGAGGTAGTTTGATCATTTTAAAGACACTCTGAAAGTAAAATATGATGCGGCAGGCTAGTACGTTTTGACAACATTTCTTTGCAGCAACTCAAAATGGTACTCTGTGGTTTGCCACATGTTTGTATGCAAGCCTGACAACATTGGTACATGTTCACATTGAGATGGGTCAGGATCTGGATCAGCTCATCGCTGAGCTCCTGGACAGTCTGAGGAGAAACCTGTCAGACTGGGATGGACTGAAACATCATGTCCCAGAGGTTCTACTGGGTTTAGGTCAGGCGAGCGTGGGGGACAGTCAGCATCAGTTCCTCCATCCAGATCTGCCTGCATACTCTCATACCACAAGAAGCTGGAGGAATCCAGGACCAACTGTACCAGCGTAGAGCCTGACTGTGGGTCCAAGGATTTCATCCCAATACCTAATGGCAGTCATGGTGCCGTCGCCTATCCTGTAGAGGTCCGTGCGTCCCTCCAGCCCAGCAGCCATGCTGGATGATGATAACGTTCTCCACAGCTTCTTCAGACCTTTTCATGTCTGTCACATGTGCTCAGGGTTAATCTGCTCTCATTTGTGAAGACCACAGGGTGCCATTGGTGGAGCTGTTTTGATATTCAATGGATGAATCACACGCCATGGTGCTGGGCAGTGAGGACATGGTCCACTAGAAGATGTTGGGCCCTCTGGCCACCCTCATGAAGTCTGTTTTTGATGATTTGGTCAGAGAAATCACACCAGCGACCTGCTGGAGGTCCTTTGGTAGCTCTGGCAGTGCTCATCCTGTTCCTCCCTGCACAAAGGAGCAGATACCGGTTCTGCTAATGGGTTAAGGACCTTCTATGTTCCTGTCCAGCTCTCCTGCAGTACCCGCCTGCATCCTAGAATCTCCTCCCTGCTCTTGAGACTGGTGTTGGAAGACGCAGCAAACCTTTTGACAAAGACATGCATTGATGTGCCATCCTGGAGGACTACCTGTCCAATGTCTGTAGGGTCCAGGTACTGCACTGAGCTACCAGTAGTGACCCTGACCCTAGCCAAAGGCAGGGATGATAAAAACAGTCATAAAAGATAAGGAAGGAAAAAGTGTCAGTGGTGTCCACCTGTAAAACTATTCCTGTTTTGGGGGTTGTCTCATTGTTATCACTCTAGTGCACCTGTTGTTAATTTTATTAACTCATTAACAACGCTCTCTGCTACTGAACTGATCACATCAATATCCCAGAACTTTTAACTGAGCGCAGTATTGAGCACAAATCTCACTGAAAACGTCACTAATCAAACTGTACGTACTTTCTCTGCAGAGTGCACCAAAAAAAGAAGAGTGACACAAGTTCACAACATCAAAAAACGAGGTTTGACTTTACATCAAACACACAAACTGTAGGATGAAGTCCAGAAGACTCGAGGTTTACCAGGATTTTAAAAATGGGATCAGTGGTAACTATCAGACTGGTAGATAAAGAAGTTGTATAGTGGAAATGCTGTGTAATTAATGCTCAGTCAAATATGAATAAAATACTGTATAACAAAGTTTTGTGTGCAGTAGAATTTACTCTGCAGTAGCAATATTGAGTACAGCACACAGTATTGTACAGGTACAGTACTCACTGGTACTTTATTTTATTTGTAAATACACAGTTGACAGACCCAAGCTATCCTGTTAATGTGCCAGCTTTATTTTCACCTGCTGTCTCAGGGAGGTTATTGGCATGAATGGAGCCTTTTTCACTGGAGAGTATGAATCCCGAAGTCTGCTGCTCACCATCTTCCGCTCATGCTTAATGCTAGACTGAGTTAAAGACTGAAACACTGATGTAAGTCAGTAAGAACAGCTCACAAATATGGAGTCATACCAACAAAGAGGCTGTGTAGAATGTGAATTAAAGGGTAAAATAGGGATTGTTCTTCACAGACGGATCCACACTGAGTGGACGTGTGTGTGCGTCGATGGTCATGAAGTCATCGTACACAGTCAGAGAGATCGTGAGTTCTGATACACTCATGACGTCAATGTTATGTTTGCTTTTTGGTAACACTGCCAAAAAATTAGGGATAAAAACAGTTATTAAACAGCAGAGGGAGTAAGAGGGCAGCCGAGACTGTAACACACTCCTGTTTGAATCCTGCTGAGTGCTGTAAAGAATAATGGGAACTGCAGCTGAGACCACATTCACCTACTCTGTTTAAAATATAATTAAAAATGAAAAAAGAAAAAGTTTCTGATGGATATATGATGAGTTCAGTTTCTCGTATACACTGACTCATCACTTGTACATATAGTTAAAATAAATTTGAATTTAATTTTCATGCAAACATCTGATGTTCCCAGATGTTTGCATGAGGAGTAAACAGGTTACATGTGTCTGTGATCTGATGTGTATTTGTACAAACTTAAACTCCTTGCACAAACAAACAGGCAGAAGTTGCTCTAAAGAAGTGGTTGTCAAATGTTTGGGATGCCTCATTTCAGAAACTGAAAAAAACGACACTATTTTTATTAATCCTTATTCTGCTGTCAGACTAATGAAGACAGTGGCGGGAGGCCAGCGTGTGACCAGTGTGTGTGCAGTAAAATTGCCGTCTTCTTGATGATCGGTTTGAGGACGGGTCCAGCTCTGCGATCACTTGCAGTTAGCTGCGGTCTTCAAAACAGCTTTGGTGCATCAACATGACAGTAAAACAGCAATAAGATGGAGTCTGTCTCCTATCAGTTTGACTATGCAGTCTAGTTGCCAGTTGCTGCCAAGTTGTTTGTCTGTAACTGGCAAACTACTTACATTAAAAATGTAACAGTTGACACAGAAATTACAACACAAGCAGTGACGCAGTTGCAGCAGGATGGAGGTATAACTGCTCAGCAACCTTACTCTTTTATTTGAATACCACCAGCCTGCAACCAGAGGAGTCGAGTCCCCTATTGCAAAGAGACACATCACAAACAAGTTGCACTCACCGACTCAGACTGATTGCACCATTTTAATAACCTGTCTGTTTATATATCTGAGAGTGATTGTAGTCAGTCCAGATTGTTTGAAGACAGATTGTCATCCTGCAATCACATACATTGATTTCTCAACTTCTGGGTAGTAGTTGGTCTCCACAAGTATTTGGTCACCAAATGTGAAAAGATTCAATACAACCACCAAGTTTTCCTTGCTGCAAGGATGTTGCCGTCTACTTTTACTCTAGAGCAGGGCTGGGCAACTCCAGGCCTCGAGGGCCGGTGTCCTGCAGGTTTTAGATGTGTGCCTGATCCAACACAGCTGATTCAAATGGCTAAATGACCTCCTCAACATGTCCTGATGTTCTCCAGAGGCCTTGTAACGAACTACTCATGTGATTCAGGTGTGTTGACCCAGGGTGAGATCTAAAACCTGCAGGACACCGGCCCTCAAGGCCTGCAGTTGGACGCCCCTGCTCTAGTGTGAGTCACCGACAAAACAGATTTGAATAAAATGTTGTATAAAAACGTCAGCAAACAGCTGTTTAGTTTCCCTAAAAATAAAACCATGCTATTCAACTTCAATTCATGGGATTCTGGGTCCTAATACTGGTGCCCACTCCACTGTTTCCAGTTGCACCTAAGAAGTAGACGGTGTGCAAGAAAATTTGGCTCTTTTTCTTTTCTAAAAAACAGTCCATTTCAGGCCGTTTAGCTGCTGCTGGCATTTGTATTGTGTGTCAAACTGAGTATCCACATGACATGCTTCAGGGTTCTACTGTCAAAATTAAATTTGCACCTTGGCAGCTTTGGTCATCTCGAGGACGACATCTGTCAGCATCCAGTTCTCCGTACTAAAACCCGTCTGTGTTGGTAGTAAAATGCACCCAGTGCTGTCATTCAGAGGCTTCTGAATGTGACACATTAAGTCGAGAGGTTGTCTCTCACTGCTATCGCTGTAATAAATGCAGCATTGTTGTGTACATTTGGCATAACTGCAATAAAATCTTACAGAACGGCTCCAGTAACATCATAATTGGTTTTTATGCAGCTGTTATTTACTCTTTCATTGACAGTTTTTAGAGGAGAGAAAACTGAGTTAACTTTGCGGAGCTCTTCATAATGTGCAGTGAGTCGGGCTTTGTATTTGTGCAGAACATTACAAATTTGATCAAATTCAGCTTTAGCTTTTTAAATCCAGCTCTCACACCTCACTCCAATTTTCACCTCCCGTTTCTCCTCAACCTTGGAAGAAATGTGTTTTATGGTGCTGCTGACATCTGTGTAACAAGAAATAGAGCTGATGTCATCTGCAAGGCTGTAATGTTTCTCTCCTTTCATTGTAGTCTGTGTGCTTCTTAAAGCAACTTAAGTACGCAAGTCAAATCCACTGCAAGTGTCATTCTGCCCCACATTCATAGGAACGCCAATGCATTTAATAACCACACTCTTTTTTTCTTTTTTAGTTGTGGTTTCAAAAAAGTAGAATAGAATAGAGTAGAGTAGAATAGCCCTTTATTGTCATTGTACATGTACCGTGGAATTATGGGGTTTGTGTTACAGTGGGGTCAAAAGAGTAATTTTTAAAAGTTTGTTCAGAAATATCACAACAACAATTTTGTAGACTAGTATAATAATCTTTTGCAAACAACTGTAGTCATTAGCTGATGAGTCCAACCAACCTTTAGGGACAACACATCAAAGCTTTCCCTTACTCATTGCAGCAAGGGGGTCATTCTGCATTAGATCAATGGGAAGAACAAGATCTGGGCAATCAACACCTACGCCCTGCCGGTCCTCAGATACCCTGCTGGGATAATCAGCTGGGAAAGGAGGAAACAGGAGCTACTGACAAGATGCTAAGAGTCCTTACCACGCATGGAGGGTGTGGTCCCTGGCTCAGCTGCAGGGGAGGGGCGGTGCCAGGGAGGTTGGAGGGTCAGGTGGAGATGCTTTGTGCTGATGATGATGAAGAAGAGGGAGGGTACAGCTAACTGAAAAGTTGTCTGACGTGGGTGCCTGAGACTGAAAGTGTCACTGAGTGATCAATAAAACGCAACCTGTCAAATGTGAACACAGTGTGCTGGGTCCCAGTCATTTACAGAGGGGTTCACATCCAACACCCTGAGACTGTAGAAGCAGGAGGCTGTGGACTAGTGAGTGTCAGAAACACTATCCATGATGAAACAAAGATCTGTCAGTACACCGGGACAACCGAGGAACCCGAGAAAAAAGAGGAGCAGGAACAGAACTGGCACCTGAATAGCATGTACCACAGGCATATAGAAGAAATCCTACCAACGGCTGGATGAACTCTGACTGAAACACAGCACATAGGCACTAATCATGGCGGCAGGAACAAGTTCTAAGTGCAAGACTAAGGTCAGTAGAGGGTTAGGGTGTCTACCACATCAGGCAAGACCCCAGATGCATGCTCTGTAAAGACAATCCGGCACACAACAGCAGGGTGTAAGAAGCTAACAGGCAGGGCATACTTGGAATGGCACAACTAGTGTACAGGAACATCTGTCCCGAGTATCACTTGGAAGTCCTGAGGTCAGAATGGGATCAGCTAGAAAGCTAAGATCTTGTTTGACTTCCAGATGCAGATGGATAAACTAGCAAATGGTTAACCAACCAAACATAGTAGTGGTGGACTAGCAGAAGAAGACCGTAGTGATAGATGTAGTTATGCTAAGTGATAGCAACAACTGGAAGGAGGAGCATATTTGGTCATACACACACATACATAGACCAATTTTTTTTTATAATTACTTCTTTTGGTGTGAGTTTAACATTCCTGCATAAAATCTGTAAGCACTTTAAAGTAAAGGGAAAGAGAATGGTTAAAGCAATTAAATAAACTAAAAATGAATGACAGCAATAACAGCATGTTGTAATTCCAAGGTTTCTAATTAATAGAAACTTTGTGGCAATGAACAGGTTCATGTTGGGGACTGGGGAGTGCAGTGAGGAGTCATAGAAACAGTCCAGCAGGTAAAACAAACAAGCTGATGTTTTTTTAGAAACGGGAAAATAACCAACAGCACCTCCAGCTCAGGGCACATCCATTTATAGTCTTGGGAAATCTGGTCCTAAGTGGTCGTCATGGAAGAGTTGCAGGCAAAAAGCCATAAAAAAGAAACAGCAGTTGGTTATTAGCTCTAAAATTGTAATTATAATTATATTTCTTTCCTATCAGGTCTGCATTTCTGGTTGTTCAGTACTCTGCTTGATGGTAGGGGAAAAGATTATCAGTAGAGGTATGCTGATGTTTTGGACTGATTGTCAAGGTAGCACAGTACACTCTTTAACCCAGGAGACACAGAAACAGGGTTTTCATGATAACAGGGTTCTTGCTGATCGGAGCTGGCTTGGCCCTGACTTATCGAAGAATTAAGGAAGCGGAACCGGCTGTTCAAACCCCCACAAGGCTGCCCGCTGGGATTGAAATGATGGGACGAGGCGTGAGTTTCTAAAAATGGGCTCATTGAGTGCAGCACGGAGAAGATCTTGGAGAACGCACGGCTGCCGTGAACACTCAGAACAAGACCTCTGAGTGAAAAACTGGATTACATCTGGAGGGGCTAGCTCGAATAACACCTTTGAGCGCAAATTCGATCACATCTTGGGGAAGTGCACTGCGGTCGTGAGTTCTCGGAACCTGCTCTTTGAGCAAAAAGAATGACAACGGAACGTAAGTTTGGATAACATCATAGAAAGCTCACAGCTCTCCAACGGGAGATTGAGAGACCAGTGTTGGACTGTTAGAACAGCTTTGAAATTCATATGAGCTGTTCGCACTAAAGTAAAAACTATCATCACTTCATGCGGAGACCCTTCGGCGCCAGCTGTGGCCTCAAGGCTGGAGCTGAACAAAACACCCTGATAACAACTGTGTTTATACTGTTCCCCCCATTCCATGCAAGGCCACCTGGGTTGGCTGGAAGACTGTTTACTTAGCCTGGCGGGGCGAAGGACACTGTCTCAGCTGAACTCTGGACACACACACACACACATACACTGATACACACTCATCCCTCCTCCCTTTCCAAACGCCTTCGATGCTTGTGCCCTACCGGGGAAGATGGCAGTCGCCTGGACCAGCGCAGACATGCTGCAGGACCGGATGCGCTGTCTACACCGGCTCTCTCTTACCTTTACCCGCCCCTGTTGCTTGTCTTGTGTTTCTATGGTGTATTGATAGTCATGTGCTTTTTGTGCTGAGGTGTTTTTTCTGTTATCAAACTGTTCTCCCACTAGGAGCTCAGTCTGAGTGGAGTTTTATTTCTCCTCCTCTTACCTCATGTTATGTATTTTTGTTGTTTTTTTCCTATCAGCCTACCTTTCTGACATGTCTCCCCAATGTGATGTTTGTGTAAAGTTGGTCAGAAGGTTCCTTTGTAAGTGCGCATGCGCCATTAGCGTGCTGCCTGCTGTAACCCTAATTTCCTTCGGGATTAATAAAGTATTCTGATTCTGATTCTGATTCGGAAAGAGTACTCAGGATTATTGATGCTCACAAAGCAGGAGAAGGATATGCAAAGTTATCACTGTGTTTCCAAGTGTCACTAAGTGGAGTGGGAAGAATGATCAAGAAATTTAAAGAGCCACAGAGTGGAGAAGATGCCTGACAGAGTAAAAGATTTAAAGTCTGTGAACTAGTGAGAGATGTGTCCAAAGAGCCCAGAACAACTACCAGCTTAATGACTTGGACAAGTCAGGAGCGGTAGTTTCAAGAAGATAATCATTTGAAACTTGTATAGGAATATACTGTGAGGTTGCAATACTTCATTAAACATAATCAAAGAGTATCTGTATGTACCAGATCATTTTTCAGAAGGGACAGTAAAACACCCCCAGGAACAAGTGCTTTGGGGCAGTTTCCTCCTTTTAAGCAGCTCATACTTACAAAACTCACAGAAATAAGATTTATAACTTTCTTTACTACTTCCTCTAAATCTGTAACTCTGTGCTTATTGGATAATCAAACATGTAAACATGCTGTCATGGTCTGAAATAATGTCATTGGAGGTCCTTGATTCTAACCTGTTTACTAGTGTTTGATTGTTTTCAATGTGGTATATGAATCTGTTTGTTTCATGGTCACATGTTTGGTTTTGTTGATTTATTTAATGTCATCAACCTGCCAGCGGCTAAATCTGACATATTTACAAGATGAATTTAAACGCTCATGTTAATAAATATGCATTATCCCTTATAAATAAACATAAACATGAACTTCTGCAGAAGAGACTCCTCTACGTTTGCACAATGGAAGTAAAAGTAGAGACAAAAGAGAGAAGGAACAGCTTCTGAGAAATGGGGGGGGAAATAAAAAACAGTTGAAATCATTATGAATGATGTTGAAATAATAAGAATATATGAAAATGAATGAGAACTTTAAGGTGTGATTATTCACTGTGTTATATGTTATATGTGAAGACTTATATAAACAATGTAAAACCAAACATGTCCTTTCAGTATTACATGAAACTAAAGACATCTTCAATCAAAACTCGCACACATGCTGTGTTGTCCTCTGATAGCTGCAAACACCACTGTGTGTAAAGATTTATAAATGATAAATTGGAGGATTATTATGAGCCAAGCGACAAACTGTTCATTAAGCTACATGCCTTAAAATGTGAAACTGCAATCATATTAAGCAAACAATAGAAAGCACAAAAACATTTATTGAAAACAAAAGACTGAGGTTGTGTAGCTCTTTGTATACATTTATATTTGTTTACCACTTTTTAAAGCTGAAGTATGGTTGTTATAAAACACGTTTTCAGTAAAAAACTGTTGCAGTCTAGAATGTTCTGTTTGAAAAAAGGTAAATAAGCTTAAGAAGCTATAAAAAGACTTTTTGGTCAATAATGTGTTTTTTTTTCTTTTTTCACATTTGATTAAATTTCTTCGTTGTCAACACTTTATTGGTTTTCTTTTCTGTAGAAAGAAGTCATCATTCACTGATTGTGGCTTTTTCACTGGAGCATCTGCTGACATTTTTTTTAACATGAATATCGTTGGGATAAAACTCCCAACAGTTCCTGGTGACAAGCTTCTGTTACTTTTAGAAACACTCGAGATAAAACATGAACAATGGAGATGTACCAACTTTGTTCTCTTCACGGGGAGATAATCTGTACCTACCCTAATGTTCAATTTGCACATCTCAGTTGGGTGCCTATTAAAGGTATATTTGTTACACCTGGTGTAAGACATTTTCCTTTTTCCAATTACTTTGCCTTTCACTTATAAGAAATGATACTGGGGAGTTAAAATTGTGTCTGTTCAGTTTTCTTATTCAGTCCACTCTGTTCCACTTTTCTCTCAGAGTGATAAAAAAACCTGCACTGCACCTCGTTTAAATTTAGGGATTCCTAAACGAACAAGGACTCACACTGCTCCCTGTGCTGTGATATGACCATAGAAAAGAACAGAGGAGGTCATGTGATTCTGCTGTTGTTGCTTTTTAAATTTAATTGAATTTATATATTTTTATCTCCAACTTGAACATAACACTGGAGCT
This sequence comes from Simochromis diagramma, assembly GCF_900408965.1. Taxonomy (NCBI): domain Eukaryota; kingdom Metazoa; phylum Chordata; class Actinopteri; order Cichliformes; family Cichlidae; genus Simochromis; species Simochromis diagramma. The sequence goes on from NW_024386772.1 coordinate 571,148, forward strand.
TAACTGTAATTTTTGAAATGACAACATAACCTGGGATTTAATTTACACAACATGACCACAGAGAAGCTACAAGACAAACATCTACACACACACCGAACGCGATAGAGGCGGCCAGAGCGTCAGGTTTACATGTAAAGTCAATGGAAAAAGCGCGATGACACGCGACTGCATGTCCCGCAAAAATTTGGAAGCAGATTTGCGTCGCGAAAACGCGCGAAACGGGCGTCAGTGTACCGCGTCTGGTGCGTTTGGCTCGCGAATAAAACCACGCGCATCAGTTTTTGTGTTGCATTTTGTGCACACGCGCGTTTCGCGTCTACCGCTCGAGTTGGAAAAATCTGAACTCCAGCGTCAAATCGCGCCGCGACAACCAATCAGGAGCCTGGTGACGTGGCTCTGACCTAGGTCAAAGGGGCAGGTCCAGCCAAAGCCCTTCATACTATGTGAGTGAAGTTGGCCCCCCCACCTTCTTCAAATCCAACAAAAGTGGTATCAAACATTTGTGCTATGTTTGTGCTGGTTTGTGCTGCAAAAATTTTCGTTTGTGCCGCTATCATTTTAGAGATATTAGCAAAAATTTCTAGAGGTCATCAGAGGTCAACCAGCCCCCCCACATTACCCAAATCTAACAAAAGTGGTATCAAACGTTTGTGCTGGTTTGTGCTGCAAAAATTTTCGTTTGTGCTACTATCATTTTAAAGATATTAATAGAAATTTCTAGAGGTCATCAAAGGTCAACCAGCCCCCCCATATTAATGGAATCAAACAAAATTGGTGTCAATCAGTTGTGCTATGTTTGTGCTGGTTTGTGCTGCAAAAATTTTTGTTTGTGCTGCTTCTGTTTTAAAGATATTAATGAAATAACATCTTGATGCGTGCTTAATCATCCAGGTAAGTAAATCCCAAAAGGTTGATTCTGTTCATCTGGACGTTTTCAGTTGGAGAAACGTTTCGTCACTCATCCAAGTGACTTCTTCAGTCTCAGCTGACTGCAGGTTTCCCCAACCTTATAAGCAGTACATTTGCATAGTGAAGGAAACTAGCACCACTGAATGAACAAAGTGCTGGGGGGTTTGTTCCATGATTGTTAGTATGCAAATTCTTATAACCATTGATCAATGACAACTAATCAAAGCCTACTGATTAATGGCCATGAGTACCATTCACAGAAAGTGGGGAATGGCTACAATCACAGCATTGTAGGATGGCGAAAGATGTACCCTTGGGCCCCCCTTCTCGATTCAGAGATGGTCAGCATCCTGACAGCCCGATGGATGAAGCTGTCTCTCAGTCTGCGTGTTCTGGCCCGGAGGCTCTTCAGTATCCTTCCTGATGGCAGCAAACTGAAGACGCTGCTGAAGGGATGAGTGGAGTCACCTGTAATGGAGAGGACCTTCTAGATGAGGCAGGTGCAGCTGCTCTCACTACCCGTTGTCATTTTTTCCTGCAGAACCCAGTGCAGGAGTCATACCACACAGTGATTCAGCTGGTGAGGATACTCTCAACTGTGCCTCTGTAGAAGGTGCTCATAATGGGGGTTGAATCTCTTGTGCTTCTCAGTTTGCAGAGGAAGTAGAGTCGCTGTTGGTCTTCTCCACATTCAGGGACAGGTTGTTGTTGCTGTACCACTCTGCCAGATGGTTAACTTCACCCCTGTAGTAGATCCCGTCGTGGGTCAGCAGAGTAAAGAGAAGGGGGCTCAACACACATCCTTGGGGAGCCCCCGTATTCAGTGTTCTTGGGCTGGAGTGGTTGCTGTCGACCCGTACTGTCTGCTGTCTTCCTGTCAAGAAATCTAGCAGCCAGTTATACAGCAAGGTGCTGATCCCCAGCAGATCCAGAGGGGATGAGAATGAGAGGGAATGATGATGCTCAAGGCTGAACTGAAGTCTATGAACAGCACTCTGACATATGAGTCTCTAGTGTTGAGCTGTGTGAGGGCTGATTAAGGGGCAGTTGAAATTCCATCATCACTTGAGCGTTTTGACGAAAGCGATAATTTGATTTGATGCATGACTAACCGTTCAAAGCACTTCATAATGATGGAGGTGAGTTTGACAGGACGGTAGTCCTTAAAGCAGGAGGTAGATGACTTCTTGGGTACAGTAATGATGGTGGAGGCTTTGAGGCATGTGGGAACGGCGGTACTGATTTTGGCAAGGGATCTCCACACACTGTCTGGGGATTGTGTCACCACGGTCTGCAGAGTGGGTTTGTAGTCTGTGATGGTTTGTATTCTTTGCCACCGCCTCCAAGTATCTCTGCTGTCGCTGAAGCTTTGCTGTAGCTGATGCCATGTGACAGGTTTGCCCTTGCTGTTCTTTGGCTCACCTAATTCCCGGCTCTGAAGGCTTGCATTTTTCAACCTTAGGAGCATTTAAACCTGACCTGTGAGCCATGGTTTCTGATTGGCCCGGACAGTAATAGGCTTGGTGTCATGACCTGCAGGATCGGCAAGGTGCTGATCAGAATCTCTCCACTCCTAGCCCTCCTTCTCTTCTCTTTTTCCCCTCTCTCTCCCCCTCTCTCCTTCTCTGCCCTGTTTTGCAGGCGCGTAACTCATGGCGGCTTCACGCCCTCAGTCCACGCCTTCCTGGATTGGGAACACCTGGGCCTCATCAGACCAGCTGGTATATTAGAAAGAGGAGATCAGCTGTTCAACCCTGGATTGTTGTGAAGGCTCTAGTCAGTACACGTCTAGCTCAAGTTTTCTGTGCTTCCGTCTCAGAGAATTAACGAGTGTTTCTTTGTTCCTAGATTCCCCGTGTTTCCCCGTGTGGAGTGTGGAAGGAGTGACTGGTCGCTAGCGGAGAAGAGAGAGGTTGAACTGAGCGCGTGTGTGATTTCCCCGTTTTCCCTGGACCCCTGCCCCTCACGTCTTGTATATAGCACTAACCCCGCACTGTCTGTACATACACTTGGTGAAGATCTGTAAATGAACCGTCTCTGTTTAAACGCTACTCATGAGTCCTGCGAGTGGATCCTCTAAGGAACCCGTGACACCTGGTCTCTGTGACATCATCAATGCATTTTGGGATGTAGGCAGTAACAGTTTCTGTATATTCCTGAAAGTCTGTGGTGTTGTCGTGTGTGGCAGCTTGTGGTGGAAAAGCAGTCTTGCAGTGCCTCTGAGGACCCTTCTGGCCACACCTGTACCTGCTTACGAACTGGTTAGGTGACTTTGACCAGGGGCCTGGGGGAACCCATGGCACACCTAGGTTTCCGCCTGTACTGACCCTTATGCAAAATAGGTGGAATTAAGACACGGTTCCAAAAGCAAACACAACTGATCAGTGCTGAGGGTGGTCCTGTTGCTGAGGTTGGGGTGATCCTGTCATCTCTTATGAACGACCTCCAACGCTTCTATGACTGGGATGCAAGTGAAGACAGATGTAACATCTCTCTCTCACTGTACATGTACTGTGTATAAAATTAGGGAAACATAACCTGCACAAACAAAATAATTTGCAGGAAAAATGTTTGACATCAATTTTGTTCGATTTGAAGAAGGTGGGGGGGGGGCCAATTTCACTCACATGTGTTTATAAGGTTGGGAAAACCTGCAGTCAGCTGAGACTGAAGAAGTCACTTGGATGAGTGACGAAACGTTTCTCCAACTGAAAACGTCCAGATGAACAGAATCAACCTTTTGGGATTTACTTACCTGGATGATTAAGCACGCATCAAGATGTTATTTTATTAAAAATTTTAAAATGTTAGCAGCACAAACAAACATTTTTGCAGCACAAACCAGGACAAACGTTTAACATCAAATTTCTTTGATTTGGGTAATGTGGGGGGGGCTGGTTGACCTTTTGACCTTTACCTTTTCATTAATATCTTGCAAAAATGCAAAAATGTTTGTTTGTGCTGCTTCTGTTTTAGAAGCAGCACAAACAAACATTTTTGCAGCACAAACCAGCACAAACATAGCACAACTGATTGACACCAATTTTGTTTGATTCCATTAATATGGGGGGGCTGGTTGACCTTTGATGACCTCTAGAAATTTCTATTAATATCTTTAAAATGATAGTAGCACAAACAAAGATTTTTGCAGCACAAACCAGCGCAAACGTTTGATACCACTTTTGTTGGATTTGGGTAATGTGGGGGGGCTGGTTGACCTCTGATGACCTCTAGAAGTTTTTGCTAATATCTTTAAAATAATAGCGGCACAAATGAAAATATTTGCAGCACAAACCAGCACAAACGTAGCACAAACGTTTGACATCAATTTTGTTTGATTTGGGTAATGTGGGGGGGCTGGTTGACCTTTTGACCTTTACATTTTCATTAATATCTTTAAAACAGAAGCAGCACAAACGACAATTTTAACAGCACAAACCAGCACAAACGTAGCACAAATGTTTGATACCACTTTTGTTGGATTTGAAGAAGGTGGGGGGGCCAACTTCACTCACATGGCAGCAGCTCTCCAGGGCAGAAACAATGTTGTTATTTTTCTCCTCCTTCTCCCTGAGGCTCTTCCACTCCAAGCTGGGTCCTTTTTAGTCCTGTCTCTCTGTAAATAGTTACATTTTATATATTTATGTTTAATGTTTTTGTTAGTGAATTTATATATTTTTTCCAATAAACATTTGTCTCTGTTCTACTACACCCGACTTGACACATGTAGAATTTATTTCATATTATACTAATGACAAAATATACTAATACAGTGGGATGCAAAAGTTTGGGCAACCTTGTGAAAAGTCATTATTTTCCTGTACAAATCGTTGGTTGTTACAATAAAAATTGTCAGTTAAATATATCATATAGGAGACACACACAGTGATATTTGAGAAGTGAAATGCAGTTCACTGGATTTACAGAAAGTGTGCAATAACTGTTTAAACAAAATCAAGCAGGTGCATAAATTGGCAACACAAAAAAAGAGAAATGAAATGTATATTTAGTGTATATCAATGTGTGTGTCTCCTATATGATATATGCAAGTGACATTTTTTACTGTAACAGCGATTCATACAGGAAAATAATGACTATTAATAAGGTTGCCCAAACTTTTGCATCACACTGTATATAGGAACATAGTGAAGACAAGTTATTTAAGAGAGTAAAGAGAGGTTAGTTTATTTTGGAGTAGAGCTCCATCTATTAAGAAAAATTTAAAAAGACAGGAACACTCTTTAGAGGTTTGTGGGTGGCTCTTAAAAGAGCCGTTGTGAGGAAGTCACTCAGACTTCAAACAGGCTACTCCTTTGGTTGCCAAGACACAGCTCCCTCCGCCGAGAAGTGGGCCATGAACTTCTCCCTCACCAGGACAGCCTCTCTGGAGGAGTTGTTCGCTGCTACACGACCCAGGCCTTGCAACGGCTCCACCACAGCAGGTGCCACACCCCTCACAGCAGGTGACCCTCTCTCGTCCAAACAGCGCAGAAAATTGTGGAGAACACACGTTGCCTTCACGCACTTCTCCGCAATTTCAGGACGGAGCTCCATGGAGCGCAGATACAACCTCCACCGTGAGGGAGAGAGGGAAGTTCCAGCGCTCCTGGAATCCCTCTGCGATGGACCGCCAGTCTGCAGTTGAAGGTAAAGCCATGAAATCATCCACTAGACAGTCCCAGATGGCCGTCGCTACCTGGGGGATGATCTGGCTCACCGTGGACACACCGACTCAAAAACTGAATGCGATGGTCCTGAAGGAGTCCCCGGTGGCAAGGAACCTGGACAAAATTGTTTAAAATTAGTATTATGTGTACTGCAGTTACAAAATACATTATTTCAATTCCAAAATACTTTTGAATCAGAATCAGAACACTTTATTAATCCCGAAGGAAATTAGGGTGATGTCAGATTTAAATTACAAAACATAAATCTTACATAAAATATTTTGTAATTATAAGGATAATTACATAATGTATATTAGATATAATATAAAACAGTCTGCGGGGATTATATACAAATATTCAACTATCCCAGAATTAAACCAGGTCTAAATTTAAAAAATAAAAGGAGTGAGTATCACTACAAAGATTAACCCACAGTGGTCCTCATACCACAGTCTGATATCAGCAAACACCGAGAGCATACACTGATATGACACCACAGCCATGCTATCAATGCAAACACTGAGAACAGCATAAATCGAATTAAATCGGGACTTGATGAGACCTTTCGAGTATCACTAGAAATATTATAAACAGTCGTCTCCATACATCCATCCTAACATCCATGTTAGCAGTGTATAAACAATAGTTTAGCATATATTAGCACAGGTATCAATAAAGGACTACCGTATTAAACACTTTTACTAACAGATGAACAGGCGCTCTGCAGGTGGGATTGAGCGCCTGTAGTTGGTGTCTAGGCGGGCAATGCTTGGACCAACGCGGGACAGCAGCTCCTCAAACTGGCCGAATGAAAGACGGTGGTACCGCTGAAAGCGGCCGTCATCCAGGCGCAGCTCCTGGAGCAAGTGGTGAAACTCACCAAACTGCTCACGCGTCTGGAAGACCTGATGGACCCAGGTATGGCGAGGACGTCTTTTACGCCGCTGCTCTGCCCTCCACAGTAAATAGAGAAGGGAGACTCTCTCTTCAAACGCTAGCTCAACAGCTGCCATCTAGCAAAGATACCGTCTGGCACAACTTCTTCCCACATCCCTCCCACACTGTAGAGCCGGCTCTTTGAAGTGAACGACGCGAGCCGGCTCCTTATTGGGAACCATGTTTTTTTTCTTTTTTCTTTCTCTCACCCTCTCTCTCGCACTTTTTCTGCTTCACTCCGCACGTGAGCCTTGTGCTTTGCGCTGAGATGAGGGGGCAGGGGCAGTAGTTACACTCGCAGTAGCACAGGAACAGAGCGGGAGGGAGAGAGAAAGAAAGAGAGCCTAGAAAGGTATAGTAATCATCCACAACTATTTTCAGTTGCAGATGATAAAGTATTCAGAAAGTTTATTCATGCAGGTCCATATGACAGAGAATATGCATGTTCTTTTTGTTTTCATATTTTAATTTATATTTAATTGTGTTGTGGTTTGCAGTGTTTTGTGTTGTTTCACTTAAAATTTGTTTAAAAGGAAAAAGCTGAAAATTTAAATAGTTAAAAGTTGAAATGTGAATAGTTGGTTTTTGTATTATATTATTTATTTATTACATTTTATGTGGAGTGAATAAATAAAAGTATATTTACGGTGGCCCCTAGAGACAAAACACGCACAAACTCCAAAACACGTACAAAACACAACAGAAGTGCTCCAGGATGCTAGGGGGCAGTGTTGAGCTTTTGTTACCAGCAAGTACCAACGACCGGATTTGGTGTGTGGTAGTAACAGGTAAATGAACATTTTTTTAAAAAATTATTTGAATATATGATGTTGAAAATATGTTGTTTATTCTATTGCTCTAGTCTTCTTCTGCTTGTTTTCTTTTTTTCTCAACAGGTGATCCAGGAAAAGAGGGAAAAAAAAGGTGATGAAGCAGATTTTCATTGTCTTTTCTCTCTATCTCTTTTCTCCTTTTTCTTTCCCTCTCCTTCTGTTAACTTTCTTCTGAACTTTTCTTCTTGTTTTTCTTTCCCGTCCCCGAGTCCAGTCTGGCCTGATTACAATAACTTAACTAACTAATAAAAATAACTAATAAAGATCAAATAAACTATGACAATCAAGTGGACCAGTATAGCAAAAGGCCCACTTGGGAAAGTAAATCTGTTGGGCATTTTTCTTGGCCTTCAGACAATAATTCTGATTGCTACAGTGCCAGACAGGACACAAAAAAAATTATATTTGAATATATATGAGTGCTTGTGTATACAGGGAGTGCAGAATTATTAGGCAAGTTGTATTTTTGAGGAATAATTTTATTATTGAACAACAACCATGTTCTCAATGAACCCAAAAAACTCATTAATATCAAAGCTGAATGTTTTTGGAAGTAGTTTTTAGTTTGTTTTTAGTTTTAGCTATTTTAGGGGGATATCTGTGTGTGCAGGTGACTATTACTGTGCATAATTATTAGGCAACTTAACAAAAAACAAATATATACCCATTTCAATTATTTATTTTTACCACTGAAACCAATATAACATCTTCACATTCACAAATATACATTTCTGACATTCAAAAACAAAACAAAAACAAATCAGCGACCAATATAGCCACCTTTCTTTGCAAGGACACTCAAAAGCCTGCCATCCATGGATTCTGTCAGTGTTTTGATCTGTTCACCATCAACATTGCGTGCAGCAGCAACCACAGCCTCCCAGACACTGTTCAGAGAGGTGTACTGCTTTCCCTCCTTGTAAATCTCACATTTGATGATGGACCACAGGTTCTCAATGGGGTTCAGATCAGGTGAACAAGGTAGGCCATGTCATTAGTTTTTCTTCTTTTATACCCTTTCTTGCCAGCCACGCTGTGGAGTACTTGGACGCGTGTGATGGAGCATTGTCCTGCATGAAAATCATGTTTTTCTTGAAGGATGCAGACTTCTTCCTGGACCACTGCTTGAAGAAGGTGTCTTCCAGAAACTGGCAGTAGGACTGGGAGTTGAGCTTGACTTCATCCTCAACCCGAAAAGGCCCCACAAGCTCATCTTTGATGATACCAGCCCAAACCAGTACTCCACCTCCACCTTGCTGGCGTCTGAGTCGGACTGGAGCTCTCTGCCCTTTACCAATCCAGCCACGGGCCCATCCATCTGGCCCATCAAGACTCACTCTCATTTCATCAGTCCATAAAACCTTAGAAAAACCAGTCTTGAGATATTTCTTGGCCCAGTCTTGACGTTTCAGCTTGTGTGTCTTGTTCAGTGGTGGTCGTCTTTCAGCCTTTCTTACCTTGGCCATGTCTCTGAGTATTGCACACCTTGTGCTTTTGGGCACTCCAGTGATGTTGCAGCTCTGAAATATGGCCAAACTGGTGGCAAGTGGCATCTTGGCAGCTGCACGCTTGACTTTTCTCAGTTCATGGGCAGTTATTTTGCGCCTTGGTTTTTCCACACGCTTCTTGCGACCCTGTTGACTATTTTGAATGAAACGCTTGATTGTTTGATGATCACGCTTCAGAAGCTTTGCAATTTTGAGACTGCTGCATCCCTCTGCAAGATATCTCACTATTTTTGACTTTTCTGAGCCTGTCAAGTCCTTCTTTTGACCCATTTTGCCAAAGGAAAGGACGTTGCCTAATAATTATGCACACCTGATATAGGGTGTTGATGTCATTAGACCACACCCCTTCTCATTACAGAGATGCACATCACCTAATATGCTTAATTGGTAGTAGGCTTTCGAGCCTATACAGCTTGGAGTAAGACAACATGCATGAAGAGGATGATGTGGACCAAATACTCATTTGCCTAATAATTCTGCACTCCCTGTAAATACACAAACAATACACATATGCTTCCAACTGTGTAATTTAAGTGATCTGGGTAGCTCTGTTTTGGAAGTTCATTTCATGCTAGAAATGTGTTTTGGAGTTTGTACGTGTTTTGTCTCTAGGGACCACCACATATATTTATATATAAACATATAAAATAAATAATAATAATAATAAATAAAACCACTTTGTTTTACATTAGTAATTCCTTTTGTGCATAATTTTATATTGTTGTTAATAATAAATTAATTAAAGCAACAAAACAACCTGAAGAGCCGGTTCTCAAAAAAGAGCCGGAAATCCCATCACTACACACACACACACACACACACACACATATACACGCACACACACACGCACACACACATGCACACTGTGAGATTATTATTCTGTCATATGTTATCTTATGCCTGTAATCAAAATGAGTGACTTATTATACTGCTGTAAGCCGCATCATGCTTATTATAGAGAATATGATCAATGTGTAGTTTTAGTTTGCATTACACTTCTGGATTAAGAAAATGTGAAAAATCCTTAGATTTATTAGATAGGTTTATATTGTCCTATGCTGTTGATTTACTGTGAATGATTTACACTGTTTCATGACATTTCATACTGCTGAGTTAAGGAGAGAATATTGTGTGCAGAGGGCCTTGATTTCTGATAATGCAGGAGACGGATCACATTCCACAGGAGTTTCACCCCCTTTACTCTGTAAGCAGAGAGACAGGGAGCCAAGGTCATAAGTCAGGCTCAGCTAGGAGTTAGAAAACATGTGAATGTTAGGTTTTTACGACTAGGTGGGGGCCATCAGAGGCTATAAGAGTTTGAGTAACCCTCCACCAGTTTGAGATTTGCTGTGTCCCTCTGCATGCATGTCTCCCCATCCGGATGGTTTATGCTCATAAAGTGTTGAATTGTATGGAATAAAAGATTGTTGATTGAGCATTTATACACCGAGTATTGTCCTTCCTTCAGCCCAAAGATTGAAAGAATTGGGAGGATTTAACAACACACAAGCTGATTTTGCAGAGACATGGGAAGATGCCCAGCACCTTTAGCTCAGAATTAGCAGAAACCAGAGGGACTTCAACACAACCATTTATAGTCTGGAGTAATAATGTGAAATATGATTTCCATGGAAGACTTGCAGCCAACAGAACGTTCGTCATATATGGAAATAAAGCCAACGAACCCACTGCAGCAGCTGATTCTCTGGACTTACAAGTCGTAATACTGAATGAGCATTTAAGATGAACGTCTGTGACTGGGAACCAGTTCAGTGTGTAGCCTGCGTCTTGCCCTGTGACAGCTATGATAGGCTTTGCCCCCCACGACCCTGAATAAAGGTTAAGAAGATGGATGGAGTCTGTGTTCAAAGGTGAAACAGAGAGAATGAGGGAGGTAAAAGTTTTTAGGAGTCTTGGTCCTACTTGTCTTACTTGTCTTAGTGCTAAGAAGTAAAGACAGATTAGTTTTCCTCACATGGGGAAGTGGTCCAGAATTCATTTTGCAACATGCAGAATCAATATTTAGAGATATTCTGTAAAGCTCTAAAAATACTTGTTTAATGTTCTCCAAGATGACAGAACAACCTATACGCCACAGCTGAAGTGCAACTAGGAGAACTGGTGTGGATTTAAAAGGAGCTCACACAAAATGCTGAGGAAATCTTTGGCTCCCATCAGAATGATGAAGCAGAGGCGGAGGCAGACATTTGATACACCTGGGGCTTAGCCCTAAAGGGTAGTATGCATGTGGGATTGGGGGGGAGGGGGTGTGTGTTTGTTTATAGGCTCTGTTTTGAGTTTTGTTCAAAAGTAAATGACTTCATAAAGGGGAAAATATATATCACTGATCCAGAATTAAAACAGGACTACAACAGCTCAAAATCAGGACTACTTAGGATTTAACCAAGACAGACCCAGAATCAGAACTAGATGTAGCACTAAAAATCATCATAGACCTGCACTACACTTATTTTTTAATTCTACCAAAGTCCACTATTTAGATTCAGAAACATTTATATAATTATTTAGCCTTGTTGTGCAAACAAGCCTGCAAAACTTAATAAATATAGAATTTGAAAAATAACAAACCTAAAAAGAAACACTAGGTACGAGATACATGAGGACCTGTGATACGGTGATTTTGGTAAACAACCATTTGACTAACATGTGTGTCTCACCTGCTCTTGTTCCTCTCTCTCTCTCTGTTCCTCTCTCTCTCTCTCCCTCTCTGTTCCTCTCTCTCTCTGTTCCTCTCTCTCTCTCTCTCTCCCTCTCTCTCTCTGTTCTCTCTCTCTCTCTCTGTTCCTCTCTCTCTCTCTCTCTGTTCCTCTCTCTCTCTCTCTGTTCCCCTCTCTCTCTCTCTCTGTTCCTCTCTCTCTCTCTCTCTGTTCCTCTCTCTCTCTCTCTGTTCCTCTCTCTCTCTCTCTCTGTTCCTCTCTCTCTCTCTCTGTTCCCCCCCTCTCTCTCTCTGTTCCTCTCTCTCTCTCTCTCTGTTCCCTCTCTCTCTCTGTTCCTCTCTCTCTCTCTCTGTTCCCCTCTCTCTCTCTGTTCCTCTCTCTCTCTCTCTGTTCCTCTCTCTCCCTCTCTCTGTTCCTCTCTCTCTAAACAAGTTTACTCTAAATTGATGTTGTACAGTAAAAAAATGTTCTTGTGTTTTCCATAAAGTGTATGTAAATATCTGGTTTCAGCTGTGAATATCCTGCTGTGTATTGAAACTCCTCTTGTTTTGCATAGAAATATACTGAACAACATACAAAGCATAATATATAAAATACTACCTGAGTTTTTTCTTTGAAAGAAGCTCCTTATGTCCATTCTTGTATATCAGTGCATTACTGAAACCGATTTATTTAGCCGTGGAGGGAAACAACTGAAAATATGAAATAAACACACATGTAAGCTGAGACTCTCTAAAGAAACAGCATTGTTGTTGTTCCGCTTTTCATTTCACCATTTGTTGATTCACTTAAAGACCAAGTAACGTAATATGGGTCAAGTGATCAGTTTGACATCAATCTTTTGTGATTCACCGTCATATTTACATTATTTGTACAGTACGAATGATTTGCTTTGGTACCTGGTCAAACTTCAGTTCTCCTCTGTCTGCCTGGCTGCGTTTCTCCAACAGCGCACTCGCAGGCAGCAGCTGCCCCCGCCCCCTCACTCAGTCGCTCAGTGTCTGAGCTCGGATCATACCAATATTAGGAGGGATTCACGCACAGTCATAAATTCCCACAGTGTGCACTATGTGCTTCGAATATTGTGTGTAGTTTTTGTTTTATACAGTTGTCAGCCAGGCATCTAACTATGAAAAAATTACACTCCAAAAGACCCCGGGCTTCTGAAAAAACAACCCGGGCTTAAGCCCAGTATTTGTGACCTTCTAACCCCTGCGAGTCAATCTTACAGTTTGAGCAGGAGCTGAAATTATCGTATGCTCAGCTTAAGAAAGACGCAAAATGATTTACTCGAGTAAAAAGGACACAGCTTATTTCTGAACTTCACCGTTATCAAAAACTGATTTTTACAAATGACACTAACATGCAGTACTCAGTCACTTCTCTCTCCATGAGAATGAGCTAAAACCACATCTGGGATGTGGTCTGTGTGCCTGGAACGACGTGTTCTGGCACATCCAACGATGCCATACACCCACCACCAGTGTTGGTCAAGTTACTTGAAAAAAGTAATCAGTAACTAATTACTGATTACTTCCCCAAAAAAGTAATCCTGTTACTTTACTGATTACTTATTTTCAAAAGTAATTAATTACTTAGTTACTTAGTTACTTTTTAAAAACACGATTTACAACCTGAATAGGTGATAAAGCGATAGATCTTTCAGCCCAATTCTACTTTTTCTACATAACCCATCATACAAAATGTAATCAAATGGAAAAGTCTCTTTTTAAAACTTGTTTTATTAGTTTTAATCTTTTAACTTTATGCATCAAGCAAAAATGTAATTATATGCAAAATTCACTGACTGGAAGAAATTAGTTTAACATTTAAACCTATTTTCTGCACATTCCAGCACATAAATTTTTTTTTTGTGTGTTTACACTCAGTCTTTCAAGTAGATGCAAGTAAAACACAGCAGAAAATAAATAAAATCAAAGACTAGCGGTCCTTTTGCTCTATTTTCACCTGTAAAGCAGGAGTAAGGTAGGCGGAGGTTTACCCTGGTGCAGGTGTGCCGCAGCGGTCAGTGGAAGGATATGGCAGTTTCTCTGTGAATTTCCCATTACGTGGTAGCGCACTCAGAGCTTGCTTGGAAGTTTAGGGGGTTTTTTTTGCTGTAAAAAGAAGTTTTCTTCCCACGCACAATGCTAATGGACGCTAATGTTTTTGTCACTTTTTATGGAATCAAACTTAAAGTAAGGTCAGTACTTCCACGCTTTAAACGCTGCACGCTCATACTCTCTCCCGTACTCGATATATGATCCACTGTTGATCTGCACACAGCTGTTGTCATGAACGTCGCACTTGCTTACGTCACTGTCATGAGACATTCTCGCAAAAAAATCACGATTTTAGTAACACAGTAACGCAGCGTTCCTACGGGAAAGTAACGGTAATCTAATTACCATTTTTGCAATAGTGATCCCTTACTTATGGAAGAGGATTAGGGCCACTGGAAAAAAAAAAAACAATTCTGACTTTAATCTCAGAATTCTGAGAAAAAAGTCAGAATTCTGAGATTAAAGTCAGAATTCTGACTTTTTTCAGAATTCTGAGAAAAAAGTCAGAATTCTGAGATTAAAGTCAGAATTCTGACTTTTTTCTCAGAATTCTGACTTTTTTCTCAGAATTCTGACTTTAATCTCAGAATTCTGAGAAAAAAGTCAGAATTCTGAGATTAAAGTCAGAATTCTTTCCTTTTTTTCCCCAGTGGCCCTAATCCTCTTCCGTACTTACTTTACTCGTTACTCGAAAAAAGTAATCGGATTAAACGCGTTACTGCCCATCTCTGCCCACCACGCCAACCTCAAACCGAGCTGATTAGATTTCAGATGAAGGCCACTAAAGACTGAGCTTTTAGAAAGATGAAACATTTTATTAGAAACTTTCCCACTTAAAGTGTGGATGTGGCATACAGTAGGCACAGTCAGTAACAAAACACAGAGTGGTAATGATACCACTCACAAAACGTGGAAAAACTTTCTGTGAGCTTTCATTCAGCATCAAACACACTGGAAATACACCAATGACCAAATAAAATTGCAACGTCTACAGCTGTTTTTAAGATTTTTCGGTATTATTCAGCAAAAATGTGCTTTAACTGGAATCTTGTGAGACAGCAATAGTTGTTTTATCTTATATTCCCGTAATATTGCTCTAGGAACAATAACAATATTAGCATGGTTTCTTACATTAACAACAAATACTCGTTAAAATGGCACACATTTTCATTATATTATGCCTTGAACCAAACCAACAAGAATGTCTTCTTACAGTATCAGAAAACTATTGTAATTTTCTTCCCCTTACAACATGCATTACAATCATACTACATATTATGTGTCTATATGTGAAAAAAAAATGTAGAAAATAATGTTTGCAGAAGGAACATGTGGTATCTTAAGTATCATAAGCTGCTGTTATTTAGCAATTTAAAAAGAATTATTAATACCACTCATTTCCTGTAATAATGAGAAGTTGAGCAAATATAGTATATATAACAAAACTTTATGTAGACGTGCAGTTCCTTCAGCGCTGAAGCAGAGAAAGGAATAAATTACTCATTATTTCCACGACAGCTTACATTTTTTTGCATGTGTTTTAGATGGATCAATTCTATCATGATGGACAAGAACATCCTTTGAATTTAAGGCATAAAGCTACTAATATTATATGAATCATTTCATTATTACATATCTTAAAATTACTTTAAAGCAGTTAAAGTAAGCTAGTTTCGACTGTGCTATATTCAGTGTTGTATACCATTGAAGAGGTTCACACCAGCTCATTAGATGTCAGCAGTTCATGACTAAATATTGTTATCTTTCACACTTTGGGTCTCGTTCCAAAATCCTCTTTCTCTGAAGGAAAAACATTTTTCCATTTTCAGCTAAAATCAGTTAGGCAGTTACAATGCTTAACTGTACCTGACAATTCATACGACAAGATCTGATGCACAGTTTTACAGATTAGCCATGCCTGATCTAGAAGCAGTCTAAATTGAACTGATGTGAACTTTTCATTATATCAAAAAATTTATTCAGTCTGTTATGTATGGAAACACTTGAATAGTTTCTTACCTGAAGATAGAATAAACACAACATCATTATATCCTTCCACTCAGTCAAACACACTCACACTATAGCCAGAGGTTGTTTAGTTCAGCTATGATCAGCATAAAGGCTGGAAAAGGTCGCACACTAGATTCTAGACTGGTAATGTAAAGGAGGCAATACAGTCTTCTGAGCAGAGTCAAAGTAGGACTTGTAACCCTACATAGTGCATCTTGCTGTGCCGCTAATCACATCTAATACTATAAAAGTCTTTATTCAGTGGGTAACTCATAAGCGAGCACTGATTACTAATTCTGCTTCTAATGACTGAAAATTGCTACTATGTGGCCGAGATGACGATAATTCAGAGCTGTACAATGTTTTTAATGTTTCTATTCTTTCCAGCCTTTAGGCTAAGCTAAGCTATACTGAGCTAAGCTAAGCTACTCTGAGCTAAGTTAAGCTAGGCAGCTGCTGGCTGTAGCTTCATATTTACCACACAAACATGAGACCGGTGTTTATCTTCTTTATCTGTCTGCAAGAAACACATCATGCCAAACTGTTGCTTTATGCTTATTCATAACAGTGGGCATGAGTGGCTGATTTTAGACAAGTTTTTTGCTCTTGAAGCTGCTTTTAGCTGCTTGTCATTCTGCTCTGTTGAAGCTTACTCAGTCTTTTCGTATCCTTGGAGATGTTTTGAGATGCTCATGTCCTTCTGTGGAACTGGCTCACAGTAACCCCAGCCAGCCAAGGCTGATGGACAGTATATTCCAAAAAAAGTGCCATGTAGACAAAGTGAAATCTCTGTTTTCAATAAGGGAGGCTGTGTTCATCTGTTTTCTGTAGCTTTCCACAAATGCACTGTTAGTTTTTTCTAGGCCGTAATCCGTGGGGATCACAAAATCACGTCATCAACGGAGAAAACAGACCCAGATATGGAATTTATAAGATCAGTATTTGCAACTTAGAAACAATCTTAATAAGTTGTCAGCAAGCCACTATCAACCATAAGTAAGTGGTTAAACTGAAAAACTCTGACTTTCCAGCAGAAGTCATATGCTGTAAATCCTGTAAATCCTTCCAAAACCCATTCCCAGTCTCGTCATTCCGCCTTCAGCTCACTGCAGAGTCTGTGGTGGGAAATCTGTTGTCAGCAGCAGCTGCGGAAGCATTTCTTGAAGAATTTCTTGAACTCTGTGTTGAACATGGTGTAAATTATGGGGTTGAGAGCACTGTTGACGTAGCCCAACCAGGTGACAGTGCTCATTAGACCAGGATGGATGCTGCATGTCAGACACACGGCTCGCATCGTATGGACCACAAAGAATGGAGTCCAGCAGAACAAGAAGCAACCTGTGGAGAGCGTACAAAAGGGAAATCAAGTTTCATTTCACTTCAAGTTGTAACTGACAGATTCATATGAGCATACACACACACCAGTCAAAGGTTTGGACAGCACTCCATCACTCTTTGGTCAAACAGCCCTCACACAGCCTGGAGGTGTGTTTGGGGTCATTGTCCTGTTGAAAAATAAATGATGGGATGCATGTCGCAGCAGGATGCTGTGGTAGCCATGCTGGTTCAATGTGCCTTCAATTTTAAATAAATCCCCAACAGTGTCACCAGCAAAGCTCCCCCACACCATCACACCTGCTCCTCCATGTTTCACAGTAGGAACCATCGTTTCCCTTTTCTGTGTCACACAAAGACACGGCAGGTGGAACCAAAGATCTCAAATGTGGATTCATTAGACCAAAGCACAGATTTCCACTGGTCTGATGTCCACTCCTTCTGTTTCTTGGCCCAAACAAATCCCTTCTGCTTGTTTCTTTTTCTTGGTGGTGGTTAAAATGGTGTCTTAACAGGATGCCATGTAGTTTCTTAGCAGCTATTTGACCATAAAGGAATTATGTAATTTTCCAGACTGACTGAGCTTCAGTTCTTAAAGTAATGATGGACTGTCGTTTCTCTTTACTCAGCTGATTGGTTCTTGCCATAATATGAATTCTAACAGTTGTCAAATAGAGCTGTCAGCTGTGTACCAACCTGACTGCTGCACAACAAAACTAATGGTCCCAACTCCATAAAGAAGGCAAGAAATTCCACAAATGAACCCTGACAGGCACACCTGTGAGGTGAAACCATCTCAGGTGACTAAGTAAGTAAGTAAGTAAAGTTTATTTATATAGCACCCTTCACAGACATATGTCACAAAGTGCTTTACAAGGTAAAAACATAATACAGTCATAAAATACACCATGAAAACCCTGGTCTAATTAAAAGCTTTTTGAAATAAAAATGTCTTTAGCTGCTTTTTGAAGGTCTCCACTGAATCCAAACCCCGTAGAAATAGGGGAAGTGCATTCCGCAATCTGGGTGCAACAGCTTGGAAAGATCGGTCCCCTCGGGTTTTAAAACGAGTGTGGGGGACCACTAAAAGGGTTTGGTTTGCTGACCTCAGGTTACGAGTGGAGGTATGTGTATGAATCAGATCAGCAATGTAGGGGGGGGGGGGCTGTCTCTGTAAAACTAGAATTTTAAAATGGAACCTGAATCTGATTGGTAGCCAGTGCAGCGACATTAAAACAGGGGTCATATGAGCACCCTTGTTCGAGCGGGTCAGTAGCCTCGCTGCAGAGTTTTGAACAACCTGTAGGCGGGCTAGCCCTTTCATGTTTAGACAAGTAAACAGGCTGTTACAGTAGTCAAGTCTTGTAGAGATAAAAGCATGTATTATCATCTCGAATTCACTTGTTGACACGATGGATCTAAGTTTAGAAATGTTCCTCAGGTGAAAAAAGCAGGTTCTTACTGTCTGATTTAAATGCCCCTCCAAAGAAAAAGCTTCATCAAAAATGACACCCAAGTTTCTAAGGTTATGTTTCTGTGAGGAACCTAAGTCACCCAGTGGCCGTTTAATATCAGGTATTGCACTGCCTGGTGCAATAATCAAAGTTTCTGTTTTGGCCGGGTTTAGCTGTAAGCAGTTATTGTTCAACCATTGTTTAATGTTGGTTAAACAGTCAATCAGATTGGAGAGCTTATGAGCTTCAGCAGGCTTAAAAGAATAATATAGCTGAATATCATCAGCAAAAAAATGATAAGATACTTCAGGAAACTGCTGTATTATCTGACTTAAAGGAAGAATGTATATTAAAAACAGAATAGGTCGCAGCACAGAGCCCTGAGGAACTCCACACAACAACTCTGTAGATTCCAACATGATCTGGTTTGCAGACACACTAAAACTCCTTTCAGATATATAAGACGAAAACCAGTCTAGAACAGAGTCAGACATCCCAACCAGGTCTCTCAGTCTGTTTATCAGGATGGTATGGTTGACTGTATCAAAGGCTGAGGTGAGGTCTAACAAGACTAGGACTGTGTATTCTCCGGAGTCTGCTGACATCATAATATCATTAGTAACTTTCAGTAGTGCTGTCTCAGTGGAATGCAATTTACGGAACCCAGATTGAAAACGGTCATGGATGTTATATTTCTCCAAGTATGCCGTAAAGTGGACAGCTACTGCCTTCTCAAGGAGTTTTGACATAAATGGGAGTTTGGAGATAGGTCTTAAATTTTGAAGTAGTGTTGGATCCAGGTTGGGTTTTTTGAGCCTTGGTTCCACAATGGCATGTTTAAAAAAGCTGGGGAACACCCCAGTCTGAAGAGAAACATTAAAAAGGTTCCCAACCCAAGGACCAATGGTGTCAAAGGCATTAATAAAAAGCTTAGTGGGGATAATGTCTGAGGGGCTCTCGGATGGCTTCATTTTGTCAACCAGGGCTGCTATTTCATCATATGTTACAGTTGTAAAAGTCGACCAGGAGTGCAAAGGGAATGCCTGACTCGGAGAACAAGAAAGCTTTGGGGAGATTTTAGCATTGATGTCGTTAATCTTATCAACAAAAAATCGGAGGAGTTTATTACTATCTACTTTAGAGTATACATCTAAAGGTACCACATCTGGGGAGACAATAGCACTAACTTTGTCAAAAAGAAACTTGGGATTTCTCTTGTTTTTTGTTATGAGTCTAGAAAAATATTCTGATCTAACAGTTCTCACTGTGTCATTTAAGGAGAGCATGAGATCTCGAAGATGGAGCCTGTGTACGTCAAGTTTGTTTTTCTTCCATAGTCGTTCTATTTTGCGGCATATTCTCCTTAAGTTTAAGATAGACTCATTTATCCAAGGGCATGTCTTCTTTTGTAAAGCTGAGCTTGTTTTAATAGGTGCCACTTGATCCAAAATGGATGTGCATTCCCTATTAAAAGACTGAATAAGAACATTTACATCATTTCCGGTAAAAAGTGGAGACCTGTCAAACATAATGGAGAACCTCTCAGCAGTAGTCTCAGTTATTATGCGTTTATGAGTTTTTAACTTCACAGGCGTCTGTTTAGAGCTAAAATTAAGTTCAACAAAGATACAGTTATGATCACTCAAATGTACATCCTCAGCAAACACATTGCCAATGTTGAGGCCCAAGGAAAAAACAAGGTCCAAGGTATGGCCTTTTACATGGGTTGGACCGGAGACATGTTGGACAAAGTTAAAAGACTCAGATATAGATAGAAGTTCAGCTGCAGAATTAGATGAGGCATCATCAATATGAATGTTAAAATCCCCAAGAATTAAAACTTTCTCCAGCTTGATAATAGAAGATAAGAAGTCCATAAAATCCTTTAAGAACTCAGTATCAGGGCCAGGAGGGCGATAGACTAAAACACAATAAAAGATGTTCGTAGAGCCCACCTTAATTGCTTGCGACTCAAAGGAAGAATAGTTTTCAGTTTGCATACCTCTGCAGGTGAAACTGTCCTTAAAGACAACAGCAAGACCTCCACCACGGCGACCTAAATGGGGGGCGCCCAAGTAAGAGCAGTCTGCAGGACGCAGTTCATTTAGGTGAATAAATTCGCCATCCCTCTGCCATGTTTCCTTGTGAAGAGCTCATTCAGAGAGAAGGATTTGTTTGCGATGGAGCGGGCGTTCAAGAGCGCGATCCGATTAAAAGCTGGCAGTGCAGGTTTCCCATCAGCTTGTCGGAGTGGAATTGACAGCAAACACCGTGTCCGCGCGCGAGGTCTCCAACAGCGCCACGGAACCGGCGGGGCTAACCACCGGTTGTGCGATGCGGGCTGTGAGGGCGCAGCGGTGGGGAGATAATCGGCAAAATCCAGAGCATCAGATGGGCAGGATCCACGCTGTAGTGGCTGCAAGTACGTGTTTCCAATCAAATCCGGAAGGGTAACTGGCAACAGAAACCGGGGACGCCTCCAGACGAGTCGGGAAATCTCCGATCTGTAGGCTCGTCTGATGTGTACCTGGATACCAGCCCTACAGCCTCTTTTCCTCGATTTCTTCTTGGAATTGCTTAGGGCACGTTTCGCAGGTAGCAAGAAGTAATCCAGTGAGGTGGAAGAGTGCACAAATGGTGGGGGGAAAGTTTTTCTATTAACTGTCCCAGTCATCATAAAGACGTTCCATAGACTCTTTGATGTGGAGCAAGGAAGAACGGTCGTAAATCACAGCAGCATAGCTCCATATATTAAACGTCAGGGCTGATATAAAAGCATAAAATACAACACAGCGTAGGCAGGTAGACGGCAAGCCGAGCAAAGGCGCCATCTTCCTGTCACAGTCCTGTCACAGTCCTGTCACAGTCGTCACGCATGAAGCTCACTGAAAGAAGGCCGAGGGTTTGCAGAGCTGTCACTAAAGGGTGGCCACAGCATGTCTTTATCCTGTCTTCCTTCTCTCACCCCAACCAATCACAGCAGGTGGCCCCGCCCCTCCCTGAGCCTGGTTCTGTCGGAGGTTTCTTCCTGTTAAAAGGGAGTTTTTCCTTCCCACTGTCGCCAAAGTGCTTGCTCATAGGGGGTCATATGATCGTTGGGTTTTTCTCTGTATCTATTATTGTAGGGTCTGCCTTACAATATAAAGCACCTTGAGGCGACTGTTGTGATTTGGTGCTGTATAAATAAAACTGAATTGAATTGAATTAAAGCGCTGTCAGGAATCTGAAATATAGAGTTATGAATCATTTTTTTCTTTGCTACAAAAAACCCAAAAACAAATTCCGCCACTCTGAAAGTCTCCGTGTGGTCAACAGCAGACACACATTATGCCCCTATCGTGGTCTAAATCAATCAGAGACAGTCAGGGGCGGGGCCTCTCTGATTGGCCGTGGTCCAGATATTCCCGTAGTCCTTCGTGTGTACATTTGATTTGGATAGAGAGGTGAGTAGCTTGAATAAAGCGATATCGATTCATTAAATCCTGAATTGACATTTAAATATAAACTTATTTTGCCAGAAATGCCAGAATTTCAGGTTAAAGCTCATAAAACTATTTCAACAACCACCAAACAGTAAATGAGAGCAGGTACACAGACTCCACACAAAGACGTAAACGCAGAGCAGACCCCACGCATCAGAATCAGCTTTCTCTTTCTCGGCTTTCTCACCCGACGGCCCGTAGACGGACAAGCCGTCGGGGCTGAAAGCCGACAGCTCACCGATTCTGATGCATCGGGTCCGCGCTGTGTTTACGTCTTTTTTGCGCTAGAATCCCGAGCTGCAGGTTTTGTCTCTCTCCAACCAAAATTCACTGAACCAGCAGCAAAAGAAGATCAAACTATGCTTCACATTTGATAAACATCGTCATGAATTCACTCTGACTTTTGCTGTTTTGCTTCCACCACGATAAAATCACACTTCATGCACAGCGCTCTCTCTCTCTCTCTCTCTCTCTCTCTCAAATCTCTGTTTTCTGCATTATTCATTCGCTTATTACCCATCAGTCTACTGTTGTTTACAGCGCTGTCGGCCGCTGTCTTTTTTTATTTTTTTTATTTTTTTACTTAAATGACCTCGGACAGGAATTTAAACATTTTAAAATTATGCAAAATGCAGAATTTTTTAAGGTTATCTGCTATAAAAAGCCAGGCCAGGAAAATCTGCTTCATGTTTTTCTGAGTTTTATTCTCAGTTACTTTGACACAAAGGCCTCTGCTGTGATGCTCACATCTCTGATAAAGTCTCACAAGTGTCAGTACTGATAAATGACCAGAATTATAATATTTCTGACTGTCTGAGGCAAAGTTGAATCAAATCGGGACTTTGTGAATTGGAATCGAATGGATTATAGAAATCAGTGATGATACCCAGCCCTAGCCTAAGAAAAGGTGCACCAGTGCAACCGTGGCAAAAAGTTAGTCTAGAGCCCTGTGTGTGTGTATATATATAAATATAAATATGGAGAGAGAGAGCGAGAGAGAGAGAGAGATACTGATAATGACTGACATTTGGATAATGAGTGGTATTGTAGCTTCCAAATCTGACTCCCCCACACATCCCTTTCTGGGTCAGGTTGACCTGCCATTAGTCCTGTAGTGTCTCTGTCTCTGTGTGTGTGTGTGTGTGTGTGTGTGTGTGTGTGTGTGTGTGTGTGTGTGTGTGTGTGTGTGTGTGGCAGGTGTATTGGAACCAGAGCTTTAGCAGCTGCAGCTTACTCAGTCATCAAGCCCTTTAAATACCCGGCTCTGCCACTTCCACTCAGCCTGACTGTAGACTTGGCTAACTGTCAGTGTCTGTATGCGTCACACCAAACCTAGACCAGGCAAGTCTTCTTTTGTCATAAATGTGCATCCCCCACTTTCCTCTCATTAAACGGCCATCCCACAGCTTTTTGCTCATTGAACCATAACAACGCAGCAGCCTCCCAGTGTGTATATTCTGCTAGTCTATTAAACGCCTGCTCTATTCTACCAAACTAGTTACTCATCCATAGCTCCAGCTGTCCATATGCCAGGCTAAACTCGTCTCCAGCTAGCTCTCAGTCAACAACAAACTCCCAAAACCAACATTCCCTTGTTTTTCCTGCTTTTTCTTACAGTTGTCCAATCTTTTAGTGGTCTGTGTAACAGCTACCACTTGTCTGTACAGAAAACCTACAGTGATAGTGACAAAGTCAGCAGCTGGCCACAAGTATTAAATATGGTCACAATCTTTGTTTCTGTTCCTCAGGTGTTGGGTTAAGTAATGGTTTGAAAAGGGCATTTACCTACAAATGTGACGCCTCCGTGGCACTGATATTAGTAGTCAGCACTGCTGCCTCACAGCAAGAAAGTCTTGGGTTGAAATCTGTTGCTCATCTGACCCTTTGGTGTGGAGTGTGAATGGTTCTGTGTCATTCTGTGACAGACCAGTGACCTCCCCAGGTGAAGCACACACACACACACACACACACACACACACACACACACACACACACACACACACACACAAAAGATCAAATTCACTGTAAGATGGCCTGTAAGGATTTGCCACGGAGGAAAAACTAAAGAGAAGAGAGATGGTTTTCTTTGCCACCACAGAGTGAGTAATGGATTCACTCTCACAATATGCATTTATAACAAACCAAAGGACTGAATGACTGAAATGTGATTACGCACTCAACTGTATGATATGTGCATAGTCTACATAGATAAAAGTTTCAACCTTTTACTTAATCTCTGGGGCACATTTTGAAAGTCATGGTATTATTATTAGAGTCCTGCATTCAGGGCAGAGAGTAAGACAGTTATGTTTACTTTATGCTTTAGGTGATTGAGGCTACCATATCATATCTCAACACAAGAGAAAGAAGTTCCCTAATTCAAAGTAGAGTTATTGCACAAGTGCAGCAAACCCCACAGCAAAATGTTACATTTGAGTTCAAATGAATCTTCAGTTGTCAAAAACAAATATAAAACATGTTTTATATCTTTTTCCTTCACTCTGCGCTCCATCTCATCCCAAACCATCTCCACTGGGTTTAGGTCAGGCGACTGTGGAGGCCATCAGCACTCCATCACTCTCACACAGCCTGGAGGTGTGTTTAGGGTCATTGTCCTGTTGAAAATAAATGATGGTCCAACCAAACACTGATGGGATGGCATGTTGCTGCAGGATGCTGTGGTAGCCGTGCTGGTCCACCAAGCTGATGTACAGATGTGTCTGCTGCTGGAACTCTGTGTGGCATCTATCTGGGCTCTAATCTGAGCTGCTGTTAACTTGTGATTTCTGAGGCTGGTGACTCGGATGAATGTATCCTCAGCAGCACAGGTGACTCTGGGTCTTCCTTTCCTGGGCCGTCCTCATGCTTCATCGTAGTGCTTGATGGTTTTTGTGACTGCACTTGGGGACACCTGACTGACAGTTCTTAAACTAATGATGGGCTGTTGTTTCTCTTTACTTAGCTGATTGGTTCTTGCCATAATATGAACCCTGACAAGGCACAACTGTGAAGTGAAACTATTTCAGGTGACTTCATTTTGGTTACCACAGGAAAGATTTTGACCCCATTCTGCAACAACAGAAGTAACCTTCTCAAAAACGTTTTAATTTTCAACCATCTATGAGTTAGATTTAACAAAATAAGTATTTAAGTGTATGTTTAAAGGTTTTATTCCTTTCAAAAGTTATTTATAATTACTTATATCATTTCATTACAGATCATAAAGATAAAAAATATATTTTAGAACCTACTAATAAAACTGTCACTGAATGTTTGTTAAAAAAAGAGGATCATTGAAAAATGTGTTATTAGTCAGTGGCGGAGCGGGGTGGGGGGCTTACTGGGCTTAAGCCCGGGTGGTTTTTTCAGAAGCCCGGGGTCTTTTGGAGTGTAATTTTTTCATAGTTAGATGCCTGGCTGACAACTGTATAAAACAAAAACTACACACAATATTCGAAGCACATAGCGCACACTGTGGGAATTTATGACTGTGCGTAAATGCCCCCTAATATTGGTATGATCCGAGCTCAGGCACTAAGCGGGGCGGGGCAGCTGCTGCCTGCGAGTGCGCTGTTAGAGAAACGCAGCCAGGCAGACAGAGGAGAACTGAAGTTCGACCAGGTACCAAAGCAAATCATTCGTACTGTACAAATAATGTAAATATGACGGTGAATCACGAAAGATTGATATCAAACTGATCACTTGACCCATATTACGTTACTTGCTCTTTGAGTGAATCAACAAATGGCGAAATGAAAAGCAGAACAACAACAATGCTGTTTCTTTAGAGAGTCTCAGCTTACATGTGTGTTTGTTTCATATTTTCAGTTGTTTCCCTCCACGGCTAAATAAATCGGTTTCAGTAATGCACTGATATACAAGAATGGACATAAGGAGCTTCTTTCAAAGAAAAAACTCAGGTAGATGTTATTTTATATATTATGCTTTGTATGTTGTTCAGTATATTTCTATGCAAAACAAGAGGAGTTTCAATACACAGCAGTACATTCACAGCTGAAACCAGATATTTACATACACTTTATGGAAAACACAAGAACATTTTTTTTACTGTACAACATCAATTTAGAGTAAACTTGTTTTGTTTTGGATAAATAAATATTGAAATATCTTTTGAATTAGTTAAATGTCAGAATAAAGAGAGACAGAGCTGTCTATTTTTTATCACTTTCATCAAATGTAGGAGTACATGTACACTAAGTTTATTGTTAATTAATAAGAAAACTCCAGACGATTCCATTCTGAGCTGAAGAAGCTTTTGATTGGTTAGTAGAGTCCATGTGAGTAAATTGGTGGCACAGCTGTGGATGCATATAAGGCAAAACACAGAGCCTGTTTCTGTGACATGGGAACATCAAGAGATGTCAACCAAAACACCAGGAAAAGAACTGTGGAGCTCCATAAGTGTGGCTCAGTTTGAATACAATTTGGTGCCATTTACAATTAAGAAATACAGATATTTATCAATCTAAAAAAAATAAACATTTAGTCTGATTTGATGTTACAATTAAAAAAGTGTTTTTATCTGAAGAGTTTGTAAATATCTGGTTTCAACTGTATATTTGATGATGTTGGTGTTTGAGAGAGAGAGAGAGGAACAGAGAGGGAGAGAGAGAGAATGAGGACAGAACAGAGGTGGAACAAGAGCAGGTGAGACACACATGTTAGTCAAATGGTTGTTTACCAAAGGTATCATCGTATCATAGGTCCTCATGTATCTCGTACCTAGTGTTTCTTTTTAGGTTTGTTATTTTTCAAATTCTACATTTATTACGTTTTGCAGGCTTGTTTGCACAACAAGGCTAAATAATTATATAAATGTTTCTGAATCTAAATAGTGGACTTTGGTAGAATTAAAAAATAAGTGTAGTGCAGGTCTATGATGATTTTTAGTGCTACTATCATCTAGTTCTGATTCTGGGTCTGTCTTGGTTAAATCCTAAGTAGTCCTGATTTTGAGCTGTTGTAGTCCTGTTTTAATTCTGGATCAGTGATATATATTTTCCCCTTTATGAAGTCATTTACTTTTGAACAAAACTCAAAACAGAGCCTATAAACAAACACCCCCCCCCCCGTAATCCGCCTGTGTTATTAGTTATAAAAAATGGAGCCTTCACTATGAAAGACTGAATCAGTCTCTGCCTGTACTTTAAAAATAACCTCAAGCTGGCTACAACAAGATAAGAAACACATTTTAATAAGTTATTGTAAAAGTAGAACAATTAAAATGTGTCATCTTGTCCACGTCTGCCATCAGCCTCGCTCTCTTCCAGCATTCGCACTGCTCCAGTCTGCAGCTCCACATTCGGTCTCTGCTCAGTTCAGCTGCGGTTGGACATCTAGATTGTTGGCCTGTAAGTCTTGATTCTGCTATGCAGGTGTGTCACTGGTTTATAATCTGTGACAGAATTGCACAATACAAGCTTGTTTGTGTAACCAAAATGAGAAGAAACAGCAGTTTTCTGTGTTTCAGTATCTTTGTCCAACAAGCTGTAATTGAGTAACTATGGAAGCTCAGCCACATAATAGGAAAAGATCCATGTTGTTGGAAGAGATACATAAAAATATAAACCAAGCCCTGGACGGGCTTTCGTTTGATGGACAGTGTTCAACAGCAACATTCAGCTAACATTATTTATATTAGATTAGAAAGATTATAAAACCTAGTTCACTGTTACACTTGTATTAAAGGTCATACTCCCCATGAGAAAGTGTCCTAAATCAGTTTTAACTTGATTTCATTTATACTTGAGGCTTTTCGGCTTACACCAGAATTATGTCAGCTTCATTTGCAGCCTCTGAGGTTGCAGCACAGCTCGTGCGTGCTTGGACGGAGGCATCATAAGAGGACTGTGACACGCTACTTTCTGCTTTTCCCAAAACGTTTCTGATGCCAGCTGACCAACAGGAAATGAGCTCAGGAAACTCTGATTCGTCTCCCTTTTTAGCGATCACAACACAAACCTCCTGTCGACTCGAATCATTGATGTGAATGATTGAACGGATGAATGAACGTAAACCGAGCGACAGCGAAAAGCCTGCTAGAAATAACAGGAACACTTAGGTCAACGTGTTTCGACAGCAGGCAGAGGAGCTACAGATCAAATCCTACAGTGCAGGTTATCACAGCAGCGCTGCTTCTGTCAACTATCCACCCAGAGTTGTAAAACACTGATTTGGACTAAAGCTTGGTAACACTAACGGTCCTCGGGTGCTGCTGGCTCACCAATAAAGGCACTCACCTACTACGACAGGCAGGACCTTCATAGCTTTCCTCTCCCTGCTGTTGAGCTTGGCTCTCGTCTTCATTTGCTGCTGGCTGAAGGTCAGCGTAGGCACCGAGTTCTCTCTGTACTGCCGTGGATACGGAATCTCCTGTTGTATGTAGTCGCCAGAATCATCCATGCGAGACTGGGCTAGATCTCTCTCAATAATCCTGGGCAGAGGCATGGGCAGAGGTCCAGGGATGGTGCCCGGCACTGGGGCGAGGGTCGTGGTGATGGCAGCGTGCTGCAGCTTCCTGCAGGCCTCGATGCTGCTTCGTAGTTTGGCCTTACGGGTCTCCTCCCAGCGACGCAGCCCGCGGAAAACCCCAAAGTAGAGCAGGACCATGATGGGGCAAGGAATGAAGAA
Source organism: Simochromis diagramma (assembly GCF_900408965.1). NCBI lineage: Eukaryota > Metazoa > Chordata > Actinopteri > Cichliformes > Cichlidae > Simochromis > Simochromis diagramma. The sequence continues at coordinate 599,674 of NW_024386772.1, forward strand.
GGAGCAGACTGAGGAATACACCACATAGTTGTTGTCCTCCAATTTACACTCTGTGGGATCACGGTTAGGTACGTTGTTGATGCCAAATATGACAGGCGAGGCCACTGCTAAGGCCAGCAGCCAGGTGGCAGATAGCAGGATGATCTGACGATGGTCCACATGTTTGCGGTTGTAGTTTAGTGGAATGGACACGGCAATAAACCTGCAGAAAGAAAGAAGCGTTCACAAGGATATGTTTAACATCATGATCTCAAGGGCTTGGAAGCATTTTGGTTTCCATTCGTAGTCTATGTGTAGTCCAGATTTGATTGTCTAATCATTTTTAGTAAAGCTATCATTAAATACATTAAATACTGGTAAATAGTCTTTTGGTAAGTAAAAGAAGTAAAATAATCTAAACTTTGTCCTAGGAAACATTTAGCTTTTGTCTACTTCTGACAGGAAGTCTCAGCCTGGTTCACAACACTGGAAAAAACTGTTATTCTTACAGTAACACAGCTGTTCAGAGTTTATATTGCATGATTTTCATTTCAGTATTTCCTGTTACTTCAAATGTATAAGGTTAAAAATGTAAATTTCAGTGTCAAAGCTGAATTATTCTGAGTTACAAAAATAATTCTCTGTCCTCGTGTCACTGAGCAAAGACTCCGGAGACTAATTCAGTCATAGTTACTGTCAAGTTATACTTTTTACCTTGATCGATCACGCTGGGTACGTAAGCGTTGTTTGGAGGTTTTAAATAAAAAGATAGACCTGGGAGCTTTGACAGTCATTTGTAAAGTGGACTCAGTCTATTAAAGGCTTTGGATGACTGTCTGCTGACATTTAGACAAACACAGGGACAAAATTTTTAGCCCCTCTATGAAAATTTCATTAAAAAAAATTGATGTTAAACAAAGTAAGGTTTTCACGCAGCTTTTCCTCTGGCCTATCCCAGCAGTCTTAGGGTGTGAGGCACCCTGGACAGGTCGCCAGTCTGTCGCAGGACTAACACAGATAACTATTTAACCTAACCCCACTAACTGCATGTCTTTGGACTGTGGGAGACGTGGGAGTACCGGGGGAGAACATGCAAACTCCACACAGAAGGACCCCGGCCTGATGGTGATCCTGAACTCAGGATGACTTTACTCACTGGCTGCAGTGCTCAAGAGTAATGTTTTGTGGTGGCCGTGCCTTTGAGAGAATTCAAAAAACAATTTTGATTCATTACAACCTCCCATGGCTCAACATTGATTTAACTTGGCAAACGAATATATCCGTCCCAAGCAGCTATATTTTCTGTCATTTTATTTTAGCTGCAATGATTTATAGTAAATCAGGCTTTTTGAAAAGCTGCAGTGACCTTGGACCTTTTCATGCTCTCTCGTAAATGATGAGTTCTCTTCCAAATCACCAAAGTTGCAAAGTTAGCATGACCCATAAAGCTACAACAGCCATATTAATGGTTAATTCACCAGACTGAAATAACCTGACATTGGCCTTTAAAAATAGAGAAATTTCAGTTTAGTGTGGATGTGGTGATACAGAAAGTCCACGAAACATTCGTTTTAATGCTTGTTTTTAACTTGAATTTCAGTTTGGAACTTAATTATTTTATAGGAAACAAAATGTGAGGAGTATATCTGGATTACACTGTTATCTGAATGAAATAACTATATGATGAAATTCCCTTTTTAATATTACGTTTTCTTCTTTGTAGCAAGTATTTGTGTCCAGAACAGCTGAGGGATTAATCACAGTATCTGCTGTGTTTTTGTTAGTTTTCACCTTTCAGACTCATCTTCATCGAATGCCTTTGACAGTAAAAGCAAGCATGTAGGAGCAACGTAAAGAGGTATACCTGTCCACACTGATAGCACAGAGGTTAAATATTGATGCGGTGCACAGCATCACATCCATGGTCATCAGGCCATCACACATCAGCATGTTTAAGGACCAGACTCCACCCTGAAACTGCACACACATAAACAAACACAAAAACACACAAACCTTGAGTCAAAAGAAACTCACTGCAAATATTCCCAATCCTCTTGTCTTAGTGCCAGAGTGGGTCACAAACGTTCCTGCATGAAGCATGACTCTGTCCCCTGACTTCTTCGGCGAGCACAGTAGGCGTTAACTTTCAGACAGACTTTCTAATCCAGTGACTGTATGTGGACAAAGCACTGGTGTGAAGATTAACTGGCTGTGACCACTGGCACAGATAACAAGATCTCAAATGCAGCTAGTTAAGGTGGATTTAAGGGGAAGCCTCAGCAGGGCGTCTCTATTATATTTAGACAGGCAGGCATGCAGGCAGGTGGCTCCTGATACTGAAGACAAGGCTACATCCTGGTCTTTTGCCTGCAGATGTTGTGAATTATGGGTCGTACCTTTTCTCAACACCAGAATAAAGCTCCCACTGTCTCCCCTCGGTCTTTATTTATCCTGATGAAAGACGAACAGCCGTCTCTGTTTTATGATGCTCTTTTTCTGATGAGTATAATTAGCTACCACGCTAAGTCACAACAATCTGAGTGTTAATCCTCCAGAATTGTTATAATTAATAAACACCTGAATTCAAGACAACAGCTTTCTGTCCACTAGTACTTTAGGGCTCACACATTATTAGAAACTGAAGCGTCACATTTTGCACCTTTTTGCAGTCCTTTTGCCATTTTCTTTTGGTAATCATTTTACCGATATATGTGCTGATTTTGTCACTCTGCGGTTTCTTTTGTATCTCTGTTTGCATCTTTGTTATTTTGCATCTGCGTGCATATACTTGGAGTTGTTATTTTCTGTGTTTCCATGCTCCTTTCTTTAACCTCCTGACATCCACATATGTGGACATCACATTTTGGGTTGTCTAGACCAAAATACTAAATTTTGCTCTACAAGGGCCTGATGTCCACTAACGAGGACGTTTTACTGACACTGTTCTATTGAAATTTAAAACCGATGTCCTCATATGTGGCTCTCATTTTTCTCAGAAACAAAAATCAGGTAACATAACAAAAAAAATTCTTTGTTTTTACATTCATCAGGTCCCAATCAGCCCAAATAACAAAGAGAAATTAAAAATGCATGCTGTGGAAGAGTTCGGGTCTTATGAGGTTAAGGGTATTTTAGACGTGTTTGGAGTCTAAAGTTTGCATTTTACTGTTTTTTGTAGCAAGCATGTGGTTTTTTTTTTTCCAGTTTTGCTATTTTTGCACAGTGGTTTGTACGTCTTGGTTACGTCTATTTATCGTTATCTTAATAGTCTCCAGGCCTTTTAAAGTTCTTATGGGCACCTTGGATTTTGTGAAGTCTTGAAGCCACACTGTGCGGCCTTCAGTCTTTATATCTTCTTTCATTTCCTCTTGGTTAATGTTACATCTGAACTGCAATATACAGGAGATGTAGAGATACCTGCTTATCTTCTGTCTGACGCTTTCTTCGAGTCACAGTCAGACTCATCTGCACGCATGCTGTACTAAATGCTGACCTGATAAGCCTGTTGGGTAATACGGCTCTTACCTCTGCGTAAACGAAGAGAGGGAGAACCAGCACCGCCAGCAGCAGGTCTGCAAATGCCAGACTCACTATAAAGTAGTTTGTAGTGGTTTTTAAAGCTTTCTCCAAGTAAACGCTTATACACACGAGCACATTTCCACAGGTGACGACGATGATCAAGAAAATCCCGAAAATGAGAGCTGGGAAGTTTAAATGTGTGACGGCGGCCGCCGGCAGGGTGTCGTTGTTAAAATCCGTGAAGTTGTCCGACATGGTCGCCGGTGTTGCGCCGTGCGCCGCAGACTGACGGGCTCCTTGTCCTACGAAGAGTTTCCTCCAGGGTAGTTTTCATCTATAAGCCGTTAAGGAAAGCAGAAGGTTTCCAGATGAAGTCGGGCTAAGTTGTTCTCCGTGGACGCGCATCCACGGCGCCCAGTGTGCGCACTGAAACCGATGCGCAAAGCCACACCGCTCGATGTAACCACGTTACCAGCCCTTAGGAACCCTTTCTTCAAATTTGACCGGCTGTCAAATGTGGATTCTCTGATAATTGCTCGCTACTGAAGGGGTAGCTGTGCAAAGTGGACGAATCAGAAGGCAACGGCTTAACCGGATAAATCTGCTTATGCGTTAACAGCCTCAGCAGGTTGGCAAATCAGGTTCGACCGAGACAGCAAACAGTGTGGCAATCAGCTGTTCCTCACATATGTAGACTTCTTACACTAAACTGCAGCCCTGAATATCAGTACATGGGAAAGACTTTACACGAAGTCATTCGTTAATTGTTTATATAATCGGAACGATTATTTTCTGCTACACTGAGTAACAATGAGACATATTTCAAACACATATTTGAACTCGATCTTTTTTCTAAAAGTATTCAAGTAGTTTTGAAGCTAGCCAATCAGGAAGAGGAGGAAAACGTCAGCAACAAGTGAGACCAAAGTGGTGAAACACAAACTGCGCTCATATAAGCTCCGCTCTACACTTGCTGTAATAAGCTGCAGTTATAACCCAAACATGCTACATGTAAAAGGTTAACATCTGTGTTTAAGTTGAAATGTGTGGCTGGTAAATCTGGATTACACTAATAGTTAAAAAGTTAAGAGATAAAAAGACTTATGGGGATGTTAGTTCAGTTTATGTCTTCATACAAGGAAAAAAGGGAACACCCCAGTTATAATTTGGTCTTTGTTATATCGTTCAGTGTTAAATCAGTATTTTTTCTAATTACACTTTACACCTTCCATGGCATCACTTGAAAAATACCACTAGGTGGCGCATAGCGGCCAGGAGGAGCGTAAACCCCCTCTGGGAGGCAAATCTGCAGAATAAATCCTGCAGTTGAAACATGAACAAGTTCATGATCTGTGCCTCTTTATTTCAATACACAGGTGGGTTACTAGTCCTCAAAATGACTAATAGGTAACACAGTAGAAGCAATAAGACTGTTGTGAACTCGTGAATGAAAGTATACCGTTATAAGTTAAGTACTGTTTAAGTATTGTGTTTTGAATGAGATCGTGATGTGAACGTGATCGTGCTAGGCTAATGGACTGGCTAGCGGGGGAAGTGAGCTTCAAGTACCGTAGCGATGCTAAGGCACGTTCTCAGTTGTGTGTTCTCTATATGTCTTGTTGAAGTAAGACAGGATGCAAAGGCTGTAATTAATGCTTGCATAGCTGCTCATGTGCTGTATATGAATGGTTATTTGCTATTCACGGGCTGTGAATTACAGTACATTGTATTTCTTGATGCAGTGATATGTATGTGTAACCGGAACAAAGGCTGAGGCAACCTGGTCACTGCGAGCCAATGTTATCTATATTTATGATGGTTAATGTATACTCGCCAAGGTTATTCCTGTACTTTTGACAGTGCGCTGACAGCTGTTATGCCACACGTTACAAAGAATTGCTGGTTCTTATGAGAGGCGATTAATGATTTGTTCCACTGTTGATGAGCAGAATAAATCCTGCAGTTGAAACATAAATCAAGTTCATGATCTGTGCCTCTTTATTTCAATACACAGCTATAGGATCTAGGATCGCACCCCTCCCGGGCACCTGTCACAGCCAGGGGGGCAACATACACAGGTGTATGCTCTGTAACCCCCTGTCCCAACTTTGCTCAAATCTGGATCAAATGTCAAAATATTATTAACAATAATAATCTCAGTTTTAACATTTATTTATGGTAATTGAAGTACAACATGGAGCCACTAGTGTGCTACATGTGGTTGCAACATGAGAAACAAATGGGTAATGTGAAGATAGTTGCATCTATCTTTTACACTGTTTATGGTTTTATCTCAGCTGCTTCTTTTAGTTTCACATCAACAGCAGTCTCCTGTTTTTTCATAATTTTCTTCTTCATCTCAAAAAAAGCCTGCAGCTCTCTATATTGGCACTGTATTTAAAGTCATATAATTGGGTTTAACCGGGTATCACATGGCGGTCATCACATGATGAGCATTTCAAGTACTTAATGGGCATTTTGGCAGTGTTGGATTTTACTTATTTCGTGTGTTGATGATCAAATATGTGGCTTAGAAATGAGCAAATGAAAATAAAGGCTTCAGAAAACTAATTTTAGCAGTGGCGGCTCTGCTGAGAGTCTGTAAATGTTAGTGTTGTTAGTGGATAATATGGCGCTTGAACCATGAAGGCTGCCATTACTGATATCTGCACATATCTAATGCCATTTCTGGGCATTCTTTCTGTTATTTTTCATGCTTGAATACACATTTCAGGAATATGGTGACTAACATATATCTGAATGACTGATTGGATATGCCCCGATGAGCAGTTATCATGATACTGGAACTGATGCCGAAGTCATTCTGCTAGAGTCTGAGAAGCAGAATGAGCTTCACAGTCATGTGTAATGAAGTGCTGCCTGCATCACCGCCTTTAAAGACTATCTGCTCTTAGGAATTTTCTGTTTCTCAGATTGAAACTGAAAGTCCTGGAAACGCATCAGTAGAGGAATACTCTATTCCATACTTTAATTAAAGTCTCATAATTAAAAGTTTTCCACTGCTGCTCTTCAAGGGTAGCGCTCCCATCTTTGAAGTTAGAATGAGGAAGTAGAACTGAATTATGCCAAAATGGGAAATCCTGTGATCGCTGTTGGTAAAATCACACACTGACTCACTGAGATAACACCTGGTGTGTCTTCTATTCACTGATGTGGACACTGCAAATGACCAGGTCAGTAACAGCATTTCACTTAAAGTTTCCTGGACATTTCTTTGGATACTTTGATAGGTGGTATTATCTTGCTGGGGTTACATGATATTCATGAATGATGAACCAGGCCCTGTAAATTACTCAGTGTATTCACTACTGCAGTGATGAACAGTCCCAGCCAGCAGCAGCAGGCCTTTGCTACATGTGGCTGCTTAAGGCAGTGTTTCCAAACCACTGTGGTGCGGCACAAAGGTGTGCCATGGAAGATTATCTGCTTCCACCTGATTAGTAACGGGCAGCACAATTATATTCTCTTCCACTAGAGGGCAGCACAACTACCTGCTGTAATTCAATGGGTTGCCAACTGCCAGGAAAACAGAAGAAGACGAAGAAGAAATTACTTATGCTATGTCCCAATCAATGACTTGGTCCCAATTCAGGTCCTGCATCGTCCTGTGACGATGGAGGCCACATTTGAGGGCAGATTACGTCACAGCGACGTGACGAAGGCTGTCCCAATTCGACAGCTGTGTCGCTACCCAAGACTGTAGCTGCGTCCCAAAACGTCGGCTGCATCCTCCAGAGGCCGCATTTGTAGGCCGATTACGTCACAGCGACGCGACGAAGGCTGTCCCAATTCGACAGCTGTGTCGCTACCAAAGACTGTTTTCTACAGTCATTGGTCACTACCCGATCTGTACTGGAAACCCAATCGGTACCACGCATGTGCAAATCTTACGTCACTTCTTCTCTTTACCAACATTGCGACAGTTAATATATTTGAAGAGACACAGTTAGCGCCCAGTTAGCACCTCTCGACACCTCTTTTTCGACTGCCCGGGACATTTAAACAATGGATACCTCCGTATACAAACAAAATCACGCTTTTCTCCTCAACGGAGAACAATTCAATTCCCCCGATTGAACAACAGCGACGTAAAATAAGAAGAATGGCGCCTAATTACAGAGTTAATAATACTGACTTAGTAATGTGTCACGTGAAGATTCATCAGCCAGATTAAGTGTTTACTGACAATTGACAGTGATAGTGGACATCATCATCACTATTCCAACAATCCTCTCCGCACAGACAAGCATAAACACACTCGACTATCACTAAATCAAATTTACACATAGAGAAACACGATTTGTAATGATGATAGTTCATTCGGTCGCTCAGCAGGTGGCTGTATCCTCGTACACTGGGGAGTAAACTGCCATTAAACGAAACAGAAGAAGAAAAAAACCTCTGCACATGCGTGGTACGGATCGGGTAGACCCCATTTGTATGGTCCCGTCTTTGCACGTGTGCAGTAAGGATCGGGGAGTCCTGAACCATAACTAACTTTTTTTTTTTCGTTTTTGTCTACATTATACTGAAATGTTTCATTATTGCAAACATTTTAAGAGATACTTAACATCTTAAACGATACTCTGACCCGTAACTATCGTAAAATGCTTCGACCGAAAGTAGACACCTTTTGCACAGTGAATCGGGTTTTTTGAGTCATTTGATTCACTGAGTCAGTTGACCAGAGAGTGCAAAAAATTTACATTTTCACTCAAACTTAATTTGTTTCTCTTTTCATGTATATCCTACTGCTAGGACGAGTGATTCTAAAAGAAAACAACTGTTTTTTTAGAGCAAAAAAAAATTCTAAAGGGAACATTTTTTTTGTTTATTTTTATTTTATTAGTATTTTCCTTAAATGTGTCAAATATATATTTTCTCATCTAAATGTCCACTGAGCTGTGAGCCAGGGGGCGGTAATGCTCCTTAACATTGGTTGCCAACCAAGAAGAAGAAGAAGCTGTGAGCCAGGAGGGAGGGGGTGAGTGAGTCCTGAGTGATTCGTTCATGATTCATGAGTCAGTAAAGTGATTCTCGAGTATTGAACGATTCGTTCATGATTCGCGCATCACTAGCGTCCTCCTTTTCCCCAGATTTGAAGGATGGGTGGGGTGCGTCCTTTGTGGCCCACCATATCCCAGAATATCCCAGCCAATTTCAGTTTCCAACAATGGCGGCAGCTACTTAGTTTTAATATTACTCTTACTACTCTTTCTGGGTCACAAAATAAACTTTTAAGATATTTTCAGGCGAGAATGTAGCTGTGTAAACTTCAAATATCTGCTCGGTTTATCAAGACATCACATATTTGCAAAAGTGCTCCGATGTTTTCGGAGACGTCTGCTACCCACCAGCTCGATAGGTGACCTGGGAGGTCACTAGAGCCGGCGAGAACAGTGAACTCCCGGCTTCATTGTTTTCAACCCCCTGCGATCTTTGGCTACTCAGGTTAAACATGATGTATAAGTCACTTAGATAACTAAAAATGTTACTGTTTGGTTTTTTTCAGTTTTTTATTTGTTCCTGAGTAAATCAGTTTGGCTGAGATTAAAGTTATAGTTTTTACACAGCTGAATAAACGTCAAGCACACAACTGATTATCAGAAGTGTGAGATGTTCGAGAGTTTACGCCAGTGTCCTGTTATATTTTAGATAGTAAGGAGCAGACGGCTGAGTTTATTAAACTCCACCGAGACAGCGGTGACGCAGATCTGAAGGCTAGACTGTCCAATTTCACAGCCTCGCACTTCCAGCCTTCTCAGTTTTTAGAGGACCCGGCCCACGCAGACCGCGAAGGCCAGGTCCTTCAAAGGATGCAGCCCCTGCATTGGGACACAACCATAATAGTCATGCTGTGAGAAAAGAAAAAGTAGTCAGTCTGACCTGGTCCTGGTCCTGGGGGTTGGTTGGAGGATCCTGCTGTGTGGCAGCAAGCACAGTCTGCCCACGATGAGTCTGTGCTGCATTATCTGACACAAATGTATGCATTTCCCTGTTATTTGTGACTATTGCTAAAACCATTGCAAACACGTTCTACAGGAATGTGGTCCATCTTTGGCAAAGATAGTAATAATCAATATAATTATATATGAGTTACTAGGTAAATATATATACAGCTTGCATGTTAAAAGTCAACAATACATTTTAGAACTCTTACCATCTCAGAATGCTGGCCTAATGAAAATGAGGTAATACAATATGGGGGAGTCCAGTATAACCTGACTAAACAGATTAAATTATAATAGAAACAGTTTTTCTATTATTTTCAAAGAGAGAGCGAGAAAATGAGTGGCTATACTGTGTTGCACTATTATAATCTAAAAATGGATTGCATTTATGTAGCGCTTTACAATTCCACTATTCATTCACACACTGGTGGAGGCAAATCACAGTTGTAGCCACAGCTGCCCTGGGGTAGACTGACAGAAGCGAAGTTGCCATGTTGCGCCATCGTCTGGCCATCACCAATAGGGTGAAGTGTCTTTCCCTAGAACACAACGACCAGGACAGAGAGAGCTGGGGGATTGAACTGGCAACCTTCCAGTTACAGATAAGCTTACCAACCCCCTGAACCACGGTCACCTCAAATATATCATGTTTCTTTTATAACATCTGGGATACCAGTGTATACAGAACCAGTGTGATACCATCAAAGCTGGCCTGATCATGCTGGAGATAACAGATAACAGATATTGTGTTGCTAAGTTACAGCAAATGTTGCATAATTTATTTTCTATTTTCTGGAGACAGAACGTGGAAAGTTGGCCAATTAGATATCTACTATGAGAGACAAGTACATAGCTACATGTAAGCATATACAGGCTACACTGTAGCTGTGTCCAAGTGGAGACTTTTAGAAAACAAATGCATCGCAACAGCTTCTTACACAACAGAAACAGCTTTACCTCCAGTCCAATTTGCACACTGTTATGGTAAATGGTAAATGGCCTGTATTTATATAGCGCCTTACTAGTCCCTAAGGACCCCAAAGCACTTTACACATCCAGTCATCCACCCATCCACACACACATTCACACACTGGTGATGGCAGCTACATTGTAGTCACAGCCACCACTGTTAACCTCTGCCTTATCACCACATGTTTTAGATACAGGGTTTCTACAAACAGAAGCATGAATGTGCCATGGACTACCCACTGTCACCCACTGTAGGCATCCTTTACATGGAGCAAGTGGAAGGAAAGGCTCTTGGCTCTTTTAAAGGGACAGCACCCAGCCACTGATACAGATATGTGGATGACACCTGGAGTCAAAATAAGTAGAAGCCTTCACTGTTCACATTAACTCAGTGGATAGAAATATAAAGTTCACCAGGGAAGGATAACAGTTTGCCATGTCTGGACTGTGCCGTGCGCATCGAGGAAGATGGAAGCCTCAACACTTCAGTTTACCAGAAGCCGACATACACAGACTAGTACCTACTCTTTGACTCCCACCACCCTCTGGAACACAAACTTGGGGGGATCAGGACCCTACAAGATACACAGGAAATAAGGTCAGACACCAACCAGACAGAAACAGAATGACAAGTGGAGTGGCTGTAGCTCAGGCGGTAGAGCAGGTCATCCACTGATCGGAAGGTTGGTGGTTCGATTCCTGGCTTCTCCTAGTCTGCATGCCAAATATCCTTGGGCCAGATATTAAATTGTTCTCCGATGCATCGGAGTATGAATGTGTGTGAATGCTACTTAGAAAGCACTTAGAACAATGTGCTGGTGTGAATGGGTGAATGCACAAGTTGTGTAAAGAGTAGTGCTATATAAGAACCAGTCCATATACCATTTACAACACTGTCATCCCTTATGTAGCAGGTTTGTCAGAGACTCAGGAGAGTTTTCTCCAAACATGACAGTGCACTTCTAACCCAGACAGATCCTCAGACAAAAACTGGTTCATTCCAAGGACAAAACTACAAAACACAAGTTTAACAGCATAGTGTATGCTGGCAGTGCAGTGAGGAGTGCTCAGACCTCTACACCAAACATTTGGCCAGTGGACAGAAAGACTTTGAAAGCACGGAGGACCTGAAAATGTAGCCAAATTGAATGTTTTAAGATTCTTCATTATTTTAACATTTGTTAAAATGTTTTTACATTTGTATTAGGGGTGGGCGATATAAACAATATACGATAGAAATGATATAAATTTGGCCAACAATAGAGATTTTGACTATATCCGATAGCGCATGTTGATGATGTCATCAAGCTGCGCCTGTTTTGGTCAAAGCATAGCGGCGGCTAAAACCATTATCATCAGCAAATTATTGCGGGCGACAGTCATAGCAAAGAGATGAAGCACTTTTGAAATATGGGGAAAGCCAAAAACTGCGCTTCCTCCACTTCCGTAACACTGATTCATTAATGTTGAATTCTCTCGCAGCTGCTCTATTCCCATGTTGTTGCAGTATCTTAATAACTAACCTCGTATTGTGGATGAATAATCTCAGTTGTTCTCCTGACTGAAGTTTGGCCCGTGTATAGCATCCTGCTATGCGACTGCATTTGTCCCTGACCACCAGAATCCCTCATGTTAACTTTTATCGAGTGGAAAAAAAGTTGGTGTTCATCCTCCAGCTTCACTTTGCTAATGTTATGCTAACATAGCTGTGTCGCTAGCAATCACGTAGCACATCATTATATACCAGGTAGTCCAACTTCAGTAACCCTGCAAACGCCACTGCTGTTTAGTATTTTTTGTGTGGAAAATACGTTATACAGAAGAAAAGAATATATATCGTGATATATATCGTTACCGCACATGCTTCAAATTATATCGTGATATGAATTTTAGGCCATATCGCCCAGCCCTAATTTGTATAAATGTCCAGGATGCAGCCCCTGAATTTGGTCATAGCCTGGCGATGGTTACTTTGTGATGTTAGCAGAGAAAATCACAGAAAATGTTAACATTAGTGAATAGTGAATTTCATTTATACCAACCTAAACTAACACCAAGGCACCGGCAACCATGGTGACTTCTTTTAAAAAATTTAGCCTGCACCTGTCACACAGAAGTCAGTCTACAGGCTGTAAGCAGTAACTGAGAGAGTTGGAGATGGAACAGTTTTAGACATGGCACCGAGCACTCCGATTACCACTGGGACCACTGTTACCTTCACCCTCCACATCTTCTCCAGCTCTTCTCTGAGCCCTTTGTATTTCTCCAGCTTCTCGTGTTCCTTCTTCCTGATGTTGCTGTCATTCGGTATCGCGACATCGATCACGTCTTCTTCTGTTTGTCTACCACCACTATGTCCAGCACTAGCCATCACCATTTTGTCCGTCTGTATCTGGAAGTCCCACAGGATCTTAGCTCGGTCATTCTCCACCACCCTTGGGGGCGTCTCCTATTTTGACCTCGGGACCTCCCTGCCATACTCGGCACAGATGATCCTGTATACTATGACGGCCACTTGGTTATGGCGTTCCATGTATGCCCTGCCTGGTAGCATCTTGCACCCTGCTGTTATGTGCTGAGCACGCAGTCGGTTGGGGCGGTCTTCCTGAGGTATTCGTGGATGGTTGTTGCCTCATCCTGGACAGGAACTCACCAGTCCCCGGCCTCCTCGCTTCCGCTTAGTATGCGGAAGGAAGGAAGTGCTGGACTTGAGGTGAAACCCTCCATGCATGGTCAGGAGCTTCCTGGTCTTGATGTCAGTGGTTTCTATCTCCTCCTTTGGCCAGATGTGGACAAGCACATGCTAAGGTGTCACATTATTATCATTATTATTAATTTGTATTTGTCCCGGTCACAGAGCAGTTTGTTGTAATCTGTTTATTTATATTCCTGGTTACAGTTGCACCAGAATCCCCTACAATCCTTTGATGTGTACATTAAAAGGATTTGTCTTCATACAGATTTTATATCTATTATTTTGGAGCATAATTGGAGGACCACACTTTTTATTTTTATTTTTTATTTACTGTTTGCTTTGTTTACCGCCCCAAAAAATATTACCTGGCTTGAAATTTCTTATTTATGTTTAGGAAAAAGAGCTACTTGGTTAGGGCTGCCAAAAAATTGAGTACAATACAAAGCTCAGTTTTCCTGGTTGCCCTGTTGTAGTGTTCTTTCAAGGCCTTTCATACAGGACAAAGCATGTGTGCTTGGCACTTTCTTCAGCATACTGCTCAAAGTAAAATAGACATCCCAGTGAAAGTTAAAAAAGCTTGATCTTGCTACCTCTTTTTCCCACTGATGTCATTGTTAGACTGCTTTTTCTTTGGTATCTCAACCTCACGCGCTACCTCAGGCTCCTTCGCCACCAAAGAGGTTATGTTCCATGTCCCAGTAGCCAGCCTCAATAGCCAGTGATCAGACTGGCCTCTACCCTGACGGCTCCCTGACACACATTGCACTTGATGCCTACGGCACCTCCTACAATATAGTAAATATCAGAAAACAATGCTGCTATCTCCTTCTTTGGCCATCTTATTATCCAGCAGAGTATCTGAGGAGCGGCAGGGAGCAGCTGTTGATTACCTGCATCTTGTCCTTCCCATTCTGCTGGCTCCTTAGGACTTGTCTTACTCTCTGTGAGTATTTGGTGGATGCAGCTTCCCTCGTGACCTCTTCATGGTTCCCATTTACTTGTGGGATTCCAAGATACAGTACTTGTAGCTGTTCTTGATGTCTGGTACTGTAGTTCCCTCAGGTCTGACTTCCCTCTCTTTTTTTACCTTCCAACTGCATGTCTCCAGTCTGAATGATGTCCCAATGCCGTTGCTTTAGATCCTAGTGGTGTGGATCAGTCAATCAGTGTCTGACTCCTGGCATTCAACTTGATTTCATCCATGCAGAGGCGGTGCTCCATAATCAGTCTCATCTGGCTGTGGGGGTTCAGGCCTGTGCAGAACAGCAGTGGTGACAGAGCATCTAATTGGTAAATCCTGGACTTGATGGTGACTTGAAGCTTGAAGGTAGCCTCTGGTGTTGTCTGCTACATCCCTGTTGTATTCCTGATGATTGCACTTAGGGTTTTCTTGTTGTGTTACTGCCAATTTTCCTCTGGGACATGCTCATGTATTGAGCCATTTAGCTGTTCACCTTAACTGCTATGATGCCTAACAGGAACTTCCACGTGGTGCTGATGCAGGTTATTGGCCAGTGGTTAAATAGGTCCCTTCTGGGGATTTTGGGGGATGAGGACTGTTTGACCTTAGGTTAACCTTTTTAGCCAGTAGGTGGGAATCATGTCAGGGCCTGGTACTGTCCAACTCTTCATACTTACGGCTCTTTCTTGGATGTGTCCCACTGTGATGCTATCGTCTGCTCTTGGCAGTTACCAGTCACTAATGAAAAATATCTATTCCTCAAGCAGTTGGTGAGTGGCTGCTGGTGCATGGCTGCACCAAAGATCTTTTTGTCATTGCTTTGGTTGCAAACAGACTTTATGGAAAGCACTGACTTGTCTGCAAACTTTCACTAACTACTTTCTAGTAGTGAAACTGGAAAAAGTGCAACACAAACTGCCAGTTTTTCACTAGCTACTCTTGGCTGCTAGGCAGTTATCAGTCAGTCAATATGAATGGGTCGCTCTGAGGAGCTCAGTGAATTCCAGCATGATACTGTGATCAATGCCACATGTGTAACAACTCCAACTGTGAAATTTTCTTTCCACTAAATATTCCACAGAGTGGAAATGATTGGGAACAACAGCAACGCAGCCTTGTAAAATCAGGGTGCTGAGGCACATATTGTGTAGAGTTCACTAACTTTCTGTAGACTTCATCACTACAGACCTCCAAACTTCTGGTAGCCTTCAGATTAGCTCATGAATTATCAGTAGAGAGCTTCCTGGAATGGGTTTCCATGGCCAGCTGCATCAAAGCCTCACATCACCAATTGCAATGCAAAGCATATAATGCAGTGGTGTAAGGCACGCTGCCGCTGGACTCTAGAGCAATGGAGACTTGTTCTCTGGAGTGATGAATCACGCTTCGCTACGTGTCTGACTCTACTGTGCAAAGTTTTGTAGAGGGGGATTATGGTGTGGGGCTGTTGGGCTCGGTCCCTTTGTTCCAGTGACAGGAACACTTCATGCCTCAGCACGCCAAGACATTTTGAATATTTTCATGCTCCCAATTTTGTGCGAAGAGTTTGGTGATGTCCCTTCCTGTTCCAACATGACTGTGCATAAGTACTCAAAGTAAGGTCCAAACAGACATGGATGAGTGAGTCTGATGTGGAAGAACTTGACTGGACTGCTGAGCTCAAAGTGACAGAACACCTTTGGGATGAAAAAGAGGAGATCTCTGAGCCAGACCAATATTCCGGTTCAACATCAGTGTCTGATGTGACAACTGGACTTTTACAAGAAGGATCAAAAATTCCCATATACTGTGAAGGCGTAATGATATATAAATAATGAATTAAGCACTTGCTAATACCTTAATGATGCTTAATAGTGTGACATCATTATGTTACCGATTATAGTGAACAAACATGATTCTCAGTGTTTGATTTTAGCAGGTGTTGAATTTGTTTTTCAGTCTTGAAAATTTCATGTGGTTTGTTGTCTCAAGATGCTTTATATATAAAGGTAAAGATTTGACAATAATACAAGACGATCAGACGATCCCCTATGAGAAAGTGACAGTGGGAAGGAAAAACTCCTTCATAACAGGAAGAAACATCCAGCAGAACCAGGCTGTCATGATTGGTTGGGAATAAGGGGAGGGAGACAGGATAAAATGGCACACTGTGGAAGAGAGCCAAAGATGAAGTTCTATCCAGTTTAGTTTGGAAATTGAAAAAGGAAAACCCCAACAAAACAATTTATTCTAAACTAGGCAGTAAAACTTTTTCTCAATGAGAAAAAACTCTGAAACAGCTGTACTATCCATCACAAGGCTTAAAGACACAGCTCCAGCTTAATAGAATAAGAATTCCATTAAGTAGGTCTCTAATGAGATTACTTCCTTTGTTAACCTCTCCCCGACGCTGAGTAACAGTTACATCACCAAACACAGCTCAAATTATTACCTATAACTCACGTCAGGATTGTTGTTATATAAGATACAACTTGACATACTGCCTTTCATACATTTTTATTATACATATTCATTTTCAATGTTGAGTATCCAGTTAGTGTAACATGTTAGAGTTAAGTCACCCACCTCGGCATGACAGTGGTGGTCAAACAAATCTGTTGGTTTATTTTCCTTCCTGCTGTACATACTGTCCACATGGACAGATGAAAGGAAACGGACCTATGGACACAGATATTATAGAGGCCCTTCAGAGCTTTGCACTGAAGATGCTTTTTGTGGCCATTTGGGGTTTTTTGAAGTAATCTTTCGTGTATCTGAAGTTATTGGGGATCTCTTTGAAGTTGTTCTGTGTCTGTTTGAAATGCTTTTATGTCTTTGGGAAGTTGTTTTTGTTTGCGTGTTTATTTGTTGCATCTTTTTGATGTGCTAATTGGAACCTGTCCTCACACAGCTTTACTAATTCTCCCAGAACATTGAGTGTGTAAGATGTTGTGTACGTTTGTCTGCTGTACATCTCTTTGTCATTATTGTGCGTCTTTCCTTTGATGTTTTATATCATTTGTAGTCATTTTATCTAAGGTGCTTTGCATTTCATTGTAGCTTTGCTTTGTTTCCTCAGTGTCTTCCAAGACACACATGTTTTGTGTCTCTTTAAAATTGTGTTAGAAATCACTGAACTCATTTGTTCCTCTTTCGTCTTTGTCTATTTGAAGTCATTTGAAAATACTTTTCTGTGAAGATGTTGAATCTGCTTTTCTTTCATCTGTCAAGGTGTGATGATTACAGCCTATCGTAACCTGTCAGCGTCAGTTAATAATTTGACTGATCACTGTCATTGTGCCAATATAAGTTAATATGGCAGGGTTTGTATATATGAATGTGTCAGTAGAAAAACAGGAAATGCTTTAACATCACACACTTGTACAGAATTTATAAAAGGTGTGAAAGCTTGCTATAACTCATTAATAACTACTTTATGCTACAATTCTAATGTCTGTGGAATTTCTGTAACTTGTGTATAAACACTTCAATAAAGCTTGTTAGTATACAACAGTTGTATACAATTTGTCTCTGCTATACTTTGTTATCACTGTATGTGTAGCAAATCTTTCTCACTATGTCTTACTGATAAAGACCGTGAGATTCTTCTAAAAGCTCCGGAGCACATCAGCTGAGAGTGTAGATGCAAGGAAAAGTCCAAAAAATATTTTAGTTTCAGTCTAAACTGAGGATCTCAGGCTCCTCCTGGTGGACATAAGAGGAATTACATCATTCAATTAGCACTTATTAACTTCAGTGATATTTTAGTTGTATATATATCTTCATGAGAACCAAGGAAAAAAGAATCCTCTTTCATATCTACACACACACGTGTGTATATATACATATATATATAGATAGATATATAATGTTTACAGACTGATGAGCTGCCTCTGTTGGTGAGAAGCATTTCTGCATGGAGGCACAATGTATGAGCTTTGTGTGACATCATGACACTCTGAGCTTGTTGTTCCCACACAGATGCGGGGAGGGTATTTGTGCGATGTACTACAGCCTAGTGTGTGCACAGTGCTGCTTTGTCCACATGTGAGGCCATTATGTGTCCCACTTTGTGCCAGTGTAACTTTCTGTCATTGTCATCATGTGAGGGATGAGACAGGAAGCAGAGGACACAGAAACATTTCTGTTTTTTGTTTTCATTTTCAAAACTTTTGTATAAATGTTGTGTTTTTTCTTACTTTGTCTCTTACATTCAAGACTTTTGTAGGAACTAGGACTGTAGATCATTTTTCAGACTACGTGCTGTGGCAGACACAGTACATGGATATTATTCAGAACCAAAGCTGACTGAGTATTTAGTGTAGCCTGCAGCCTGAGTTTTTTGCTCACAGAGTTCAACGTGGGCTCACGTGGCCTCATTATATGAATTACTGCTCATTTTAAGTGTAGACCCCCACCACTGGGAGAGTATATGCATGGCACAAAATAAGGAAAAGCATAATAGTTCCACCTTATAAATGTTAAAATCCAGTTATTCAATACTGACAGTGGTGATAAATGAAAACTAGTCTGCTGGTCACACTGAAAAAGAAGCCCCACCTTTGAGTTTGACTGAACAATGACTGCAAGAGGAGTCAAACAACTCCTGTAGTAGTAAAAACGATTCTTTCCTGTTTGCCTGCGTTAGTGTCCATTATAGGCTCAGAGAGGATCCCTGATATAATCCCACTCCCATCTTGAACCCATCTGTTACTCCTGCCGGACACTTCACTACTGTTTAGATGTTTTCATAGATGTCCCGCACCAGTCTCACATACATACTGCCAGCAGTACAACAGTTTTTTTCTTGGTACTCTATAAAAGGCTTTCTCCAGATCCACAAAGACATTGCAACTCCTCCAACAACCCAAAGCAAACATCACATCTGAAATGCTCTTTCTTGGGACTGTCATCATCACCTCTCAGCCAACATAAACAATTCTTTCCCATAGCGTCATCGTATAGCTCATCAGCTTTATCCTCTGTAGGTACTACAGCTCTAGACAGCAGCCGCGTTCTTCATGTGGCAAATGGACGGATTCTTACAAAGCACTTTTTTTATACAACATGCCTCATTCACACTCTGTCATACGAGCACTTTTTTCTTCATCTAAGTGCTTTACTCTGATGAACTTGGGTTTAAGTATCTGGCCTAAGGATGCTTAGCCATCCCAGGTTTGTGCCAAAAACTAACGACAGGCTAATGAATTAAAATCGATACCAGTAAACTTCTCCGTTGCTCTGGCATCTTCCTAATCTCCAAGATTGCATTAAACAATCTGGTACAAGGTCCACTGCCATGGGCATCTGGACCAACCACATTTCTGCTTTACATGGTATGGCTACCACCTAAAGAGTCTGAACACTCAGGCAGGTTCTTGAGGAACCGTTTTAAACGGCCCTCAAGCAGATGGCTTGGCTTCTCAGAGCCTTGAGCTCTGACTCAGGACTCATCATAGAGACTGCAGTGAGTGTGCAGAGAAGGTCTGAAAGTTCAAGCTCTCCAAGATGCAACTTCTCCTGTAACTAACCTCCTTACTCCCCACGTAATCCCTAAAAGATGTGCATAATACTGTGTGTGTGTATATGCAGAATACTATGTAACTATATGCATGTATATTTAGTATGTCATCACTAGTGAGTCATACAAAGAAGCAAATTGAAAGGGCTGTCTACCTAAAACATATCAATGCATGAGAAAAGTTTCCAGTTTCCTCTGCTGGATTTCTCCCAGAAAAAAACAGGGGCACCAGTACAGAATGACCAGTCCAGCTAAAAGAGATGCAAGTATTTTAGTGGGAGGCTGCGAGTCCTCTGCTGGCAGGCGCTTAATGCAATATGTGCCCGTAAGATGAAGTCACAAACATTGCGACTGTAGTCTACTCCCACTCTCGGAGCAGCACAAACGGGGCATTATGCTGACGAGTACCAGCTGGTACCACGGGGCTCCTCATCCTCCTCGGGACTTCATTTGTTGCTGCTGCTGAAATCAGGACATGGAACTGAAATCGAAGCGCAAACCTGTAGACGTTGTCCTTGGATGCTTCATTGCAGTCTGCCTTTATAACCTTTGTCTGGCTCAAAGAAGTGAGTGGAGCTTTGTTTTCTGTGAAGGGCGGTGATGTGGGGCTGGATGAGGACCTGTGGATGATAATCTGTGGACAGAATGTGTGTGGGGGCAGTTTTTCATCCTTGAAGAAGAGATCGTCACCCTTTTTGTGTCCTCTCAAACTCACACTTAAAAAAGAGAAGTGCATATTTTCTTGTTTCTTTATTGAGAGGCCTGAAGGGGTCCGGCTAACCGTGTTTTTGTGCCGTATGTTGAAAAAAAATCTCAAAACTAAAGAGAAGGAAGAGTTCAGGAATAATATATGATCAAAGTGCCAGGCACACAAATCCTTAGGCCAAGTGATACGGTCACATCATGGGCGAATCTTAAGGTGGAAACCAACCAATGCCATGCTCAGGACTGATTTCATTTGTTAGATATATTTTGTACATGCTGTACAGTTCCTGATGTAACTAACCACCATTTTTGGTAATAACATTGTTTTGTTCACAGATCGTATTATCACAGTATGGTGTGAACCATCACAGGAGCTACTAATGTAGCTGTGAACATTTGATCCCTTGGGTTAATGTAAAACATTTTTTCTCAGTTTTTACATTGATTTAAGATTTTTATCCCAAAAAGCTTGGATGCTGTGTGAGTTACAGATAAATAAAACAGAATGTAATGATTTACAAATCTCAGAGACCAATACATTATTCACAGTAGAACAGAGAAAAGCAAATGTTTCAAATGACAAAATGTAAAAAAAGGTAAATTTGAATTTTATGACAGCAACACGTCACAAAACCTGTGGGCCCGGGCTATGTTTGTCTCTGTGCAGCATCTCCTCTTCTTTTAACGCTGTTCCTGAAACGTGAGGAAATTAGGATATGAACTGCTGAACTTTTGGGACGGAGGTTTTCAGTTGGTGAAAGGTCTGAACTGCAGGCGGGCCACTTCAGACTCTTCTACTGCAATGCCATGCTATTATAACAGCTACAGTACGAGGTTTAGCATTGTGTTGCTGAAACATGCAAGGCTTTGTCCCGGCTTGAAGAGAGCAGACAGCAGACAATGATCTCTGGAACTGTTACCGAGTAAACGAGCTAACGTTAGGACATTTTCACAGTGCTCCAGCCTTTTCAGAACTGGGGTTTTAATATTTCTATATTTACTGTATTTAGAACTATGTTTACATCTCAATACTTCTAAATGTTCAGAATCGTCATTACTAGAAGTATTTCCTGTAATTTAACCTCTTAACATCCACAAGCTCATCAGTGGCATCTATAAGTTTAGGATGAGGTTGATGTCTGCCGCTTTTGTGGGGAATTTTAACAAATATGGACCACCCAGATATAAAAGGTTTTCACAGAAAAACTATCAGGCCTTAAACGAATAACACAAGTAAGAAAATGTTTTATATTTTCTGAAAATGTGCATATTTTAGCATGTGGCTTAAACAAAACACAATCCTAAGCCCCGGTGTGCAAGCCAGTCGTGTGTGTGTGTGTGTGTGTGTGTGTGTATTCTACACACATGCATGTGTCTGAATAAGAGGGAAGGTTGAAAAGTGAAGCTGCGACTAGTGGCTCGAGAGAGGTGAAAAAGAGTGCAGGCAGGGTGGAGTGGCTGAAGAGGAGTGTCCAGAAATCTGGAGACAAAGTTTAAGAAGCAAAGATGGTTTTACATGTGCAGAGGAGGGATAGTGGATATGGTGGACAAATGATGGTGAAGGCAAAGAGAAGAAGACCACAGGGAAGGTTAAAAGATGCAGTGAAGGAGGACAGAAGAGGATTTAAGACATGATGGAGGCAGATGAGCTGCTGTGGTGACTCATAAAAGGAGCAACTGATCAAAGAGGAAGTGCTTGTATTCTACGAGTTGATGATTAACCTTTGACATTAAAGTGCAAATAAACCGAGGTTTACCATCTCAGAAAACAATGGGTGCTGGCAAAAGCTTAATTTATTTTAGAGTAAAGTCCATCAGGTGACTGTATCATATACACGTCTGTCTCTGTGATCTGCAGACTTTAGCAGGGACACATTAGCAGGGAGTGATGAAGCCACAGCATAGCCTCCTGAGCTCTCTCTGTGTGTTGGGCGATCGTGGCTCAAGAGTTGGGAGTTCACCTTGTAATTGGAAGGTTGCAAGTTCGATCCCCGGCTTGGACAGTCTCGGTCGTTGTGTCCTTGGGCAAGACACTTCACCCTTTGCCTACTGGTGGTGCCAGTGTCCGGCAGCCTTGCCTCTGTCAGTGCGCCCCAGGGCTACAATGTAGCTTGCCATCACCAGTGTGTGAATGTGTGGAGGACAGGTTGTGTGAAGTGCTATACAAATACAGGCCATTGACCATTTTGCTGCTGTAAAACCTCAATCACTGCACATGTTTCTGTCACCTATGCTCTCCCAGTTTGCACAGTGCCCCCTGGCCCCATACCAGTGTCAGAAAACAACACGGCTGACGTCCAGGTGGCCAAAATCATCTCCAACAGTGATGTGACTCTGACAGTGACGGTGAACCCTGAAGATTTATTCTACCTGAAAGGAAACGCCCTCATGGTAAAGAAAGGCCTGGACTATGAGGTGATGTATGGAACACAAATAATGTATATAAGAGATATGTGATCAGTTTTTGGAATTGGATATTAAAATGTGGTATGCAGAAAGTTTATAAAGTTTTTTCAGGACTACCTAGGTCACAGGTGTCGAACTCCAGGCATCGACGGCCGGTGTCCTGCAGGTTTTAGATGTGTCCTTGATCCAACACAGCGGATTCAAATGGCTAAATGACATCCTCAGCATGTCTTGAAGTTCCAGAGGCCTGGTAATGAACTAATCATTTGATTCAGGTGTATTGACCCAGGGTGAGATCTAAACCCTGCAGGACACCGACCCTCGAGGCCTGGAGTTCGACCCTGACCTAGGTTATATGAGCATGTACTGTAATGATATCATTATGAACATTTATTTGTATTCTTTTACAGCTAATAACATTTCAGAATATTCCTGCAGTAGGCGCGTCCCATGTATCTGTTTTTGTTTCTTTATTAGTCATTGCCCAGCGCGACTCTGATGGTGTGGATAAAGTGCAGCAGAGCTGGCTCTAGATCTGTGAGTAAGAGTCATCACATTAAAAACAGACAGAAGTCAGCAAATGAACCGAGTCTGGGGGAAATGAATCTGAAAGTCAGGACATCAGGTCACCTGTACACGCCTAATGCCAACATTATGTTCTCATGTAAGGGACTCCACCTGTCAGGGTTCTTCAGCTCCAGAGCTGCACCGGCTCTTTTTGCCCCATCACCAGTGACCCCGTGTGACGTTGGCAAGAAAAACTAGATGAATATAAAAATGGAAATGAACAGTTATTTTTTACTTTTTAAAAATGTTTATCATTGCTGTAAGTAATGACTTGTGTCTATAAATGTAAAAATTATATTGTATTATTATATAACAAGTTAAACAGAAAATGCGTGTCACACTCTAAATCTGTCTCCTAGTTTGACTCCGCCCACAGAGCATGTTTATAATGCTTGAGTGCTGTTGTGTCGTTGTGTTGTTAGGAGTAGTGCCTCGATGCGTTGTTGTATTCTCACTGTTTGACTGAAGCTGAGCTGCTTCTCTCTCCTCAAGGTGAACGAGTCCGTCGAGGTTTTGGTTGAAAACGTGAACGATAACCCCCCCAACTTTGCTCAGAACCACTATGTGCTGGATGTGAATGAGGTGGGCTGCACTGCTCTTTCATGCTTGTAGAACAACATGTGTTTGTGTTTCCTCTTTGAACCATTTTATGTCCTGCAGCTCATTCCGGTCAACTCCAGTATTGGTCTGATAGAAGCCACAGATGTTGATTCACAGCCGCTGTATTATCGCTTGGAGACAACAACAGTAAGACAAGACAAACTATGTCCAAATGACTATGATGAAGTTCGGACGCATTTAGACGAATGAATGGAATACATGCATCTGCTATTTGTCATGCATCTGCTATTTGTTTACATCACACTGATCTGTGAGGCCCAGGCTCCACATGAATCAACTTCTCTTGGACAAAATTATGTCTATGACTAAAGCTTCATTATTAACAACGGGAAGAAAAGTGTAAAGGTTCCCTCAATTGCTAACCTCTGATGGACCTTTGAGCGTAGCCTTTGTTCAGGCTTCAGGCCACAAAATCCAAGTGAGATCAGCTGATCTGTCTCTGTCGGTTTTCTTCAGGACAAGTATTTCCGCTTGGAAAACGTCAATACTCCAAAGATTCTTGTGAAAACCATCCTGGACTACGATGTTGTACAAAAGATCTCACTGGTCTTACACGTGCAGGTACAGTAATGACTTATGAAAACATCCTGCAAGGCTCTGCTTTTTCTGTAAAAACCAGTCTGAAGTCTGCTTCTTACAGGATACGTTCAACGGTTCAGCTTCCAACAAGCCCTTCTTCACCTCTGTGGCCACCATCACAGTGCGTGTGAAGGATGTGGACAACCGGCCCCCGTGGTTTCAGCCATGCACGAGGACAAACTTAGGAAATGCTAAACTGTGTGTGAGCAGCGGCTACAGAGGCAAAGTCAACCTCACAGAGAAACAGGTGGGGTCTGACTCTGGCGTTTACATCACAGCAAGAAAAGAAATGCGCTTCACCTGAACAGGAAGTCGCTCACACGGCTGACATCTCTGGGCCTTATTTTAATTATGCAAGAGCCATCGTGCTATTCTAGCTCATATAGAAAAAAGGTTAAAAACCTTATTATACAGGGGAAGTTCATATTTGATATGATGTCATGAAAACACATTTATCATCTAAAAAACTGGTTTTCTGTATAAAACATATTCTTTATTTAACCAAGTACAGTTTTACGACTATATGAAATGTATACCAGTCTGTGCTACTTTGGATAAAGAGTGTGCACATCCAGGCAAACACTGTTACTTTAGCTGCTACACAGAAAAATCAAATACACAGGAAACAGGACAAAGTGTCTTAAGTCTGTACGCTGCACAGACATTTGAGGGTCACAATAACCTTCATGCTGTTTTAAATACATTTGTTATCTGGGGAGTGAATAATGTAAATGATTAAACATTTTCAGAAATGTTTCCATCGAAGCTCTGGGGGTTTGTTCTGATGTTCATCACTGCAGCGGCAGCAGTCTGTCACACAGTTTCTATTAAATAAGAACTATCAGCTTCGAGCTGCTTTATTTGACAGACGATGGCAGGTGTGCACTTCTGTGCTGGGCACCAAAATACCACACAGGTGTGCAAAGAAAATTTCAGGGTAATAAAATTATCATCAGAGCAGTGCTTGCGTGTGTTGGTGATCATAGTGATCCTAAGATACCAGCATCATGACATCTCAGCCTTTCAGGGAAACCTCAGCACTGGTTTATCTGTGAGGGAGGACACTTGCTCAGGTTCCACTGTAGGGCCAAACATTACAGGCTAAAACCTGCAATGAGATCCAATGACTTGGGGACGATGCAAATTTTGGTGATTTTTACATGTTGTGTTTGCCAGTATTTATTCAGTGATAGCAATATTAACGGTAATGACTTGTGAAATCAGTCAGTGTGGAGGACACACGATAACAGCTAACCGGTCGCAGCAGATGGCCCCGCCCCTCCCTGAGCCTGGTTCTGCTGGAGGTTTCTTCCTGTTAAAAGGGAGTTTTTCCTTCCCACTGTCGCCAAAGTGCTTGCTCATAGGGGGTCATATGATTGTTGGGTTTTTCTCTGTATCTATGAAGTGCCTTGAGGTGACTTTTGTTGTGATTTGGCGCTATATAAATAAAATTGAATTGAATTGAATTGAAATGAATACATACTGATTTTCACCTTCAGGAAGGCCCGCTGGTGCTGGAACCTGGACCTGTGTTTGCCAAGGATGGAGACAAGAACAAGAGCGAGCAGATCAGCTACAGAATATTACGAGGTCGGATACAAAACCTTTGGAGGACCCGAGTTTTACACTCAACAGTTTCAGTTTGGTGTGCTTATTAAACTGATTATCACATATAGACAGACTGATACAGTCTTACACGCCTCTCTGCAGCTTCTCTCCTCCTGCTACCCCTCCAAAACCCATCTCCATAGAGACTGTGTCAGCTTTCAAACAGACAAAAAACAAACTAAAAACCAGCAACAAACAACTTAAACATAAACAATCACAAAGAAAGAACAATACAGCATCCACATCTGAACCAAAGAGTAAAACAGTGAAATGTGGATTATTAAACTTAATAATTGATCAACAAATCAATTTACTCTGCCTTACAGAAACCTGGTTGCAGCAGGATGATTATGTTAGTTTAAATGAATCAACATCCCCGAGTCATTCTAACTACCAGAAACCTCGAAGCACAGGCCGAGGGGGCGGTGTGGCAGCAATTTTTCACACCAGCCTATTAATCAACCAAAGACCCAGACAGACTTTTAATTCATTTGAAAGCCTGATGCTTAGCCTTGTCCACCCCAGCTGTGAAACTCAGAAACCAGTCATACTTGTTATCATTGTAGGGTCTACCTTACAATATAAAGCACCTTGAGGTGACTGTTGTTGTGATTTGGCGCTGTATGAATAAAATTGAATTGAATTGAACTGATAGAAGTTTGAAGGCTCTACTACTAAAAGTAGTTATCAAAATGCTTTTAATCCTTTCCATTTATTTTTAATTGTTCATCTAATCGTGTGATATAAGAAGCTCAGAAGAAAAAAATAAGTAAATCATCGTTACCTGGTGCCATTTAGAGGCTAGCAACGACCAAGTGATTGCACCCACTTTGCAATCACTGCTGCTTAGTTTGTTTTTGTACATGCTCTCATGGCACCATTCTGTTAATGAGGTCAAATTTCAATAAGTCAGATTCAGGTCGTGGTTAAATAATAAAGTAAGCTTATTCTGCTGGTTTGTAGGGCAGCATAAAGAAAATGCTCTTATTTGTCTTTATGTGTTTTTTTCCTTTACCTGTAGGAAACGAAGGAAATATATTTCAGATTGATGAAGAAACGGGGAACATCACAATGACCAAAGCTGCTGATATTGTTGGTCCAATAACTCTCACTATCCTGGTAAAACAAATATTATATACATTTGTCAAATAATATAAAGAAAATACAGATTTTCAGGAATTAGATATTTGGTTTTACTATCAGGCATCACAGGTGACCAACAGAGATCAGTTTGCGGTGACACAGGTTACCATTGATGTGATGAAGAAGAGCAGGAGTCCTCCTCGTTTTGAAAGGGAGCGATATGAAGGATTTATCTACAGCAACTCTGTGCCTGAGACCATGATCCTCCGAGACCGAAACACCAACCGACCCTTCAGGGTCCGAGCACGGGACGAAGACTTCGCCAGTGTGAGCGTTCTTTGAAATCAAAGCTAAATATTATGGTATATGTTATAAGCCTAACCCTGACGTTTGGCTGGTTCGACAGCTTGTAGCTACAATAAGCAAAACCATTAGTAACACCCTACTGAGTTAACTGAAAAGGTCAGCTATGGATGCTGCTGATTTACACATGGAAGGGTTGTAGAGACCGACCGACTGTCAGGTACACGTGCTACGAGGAAATCATTTGTTTTGGCATTTTGCTGGTCTGGGCCATTCAGGTGGATGCTAACCCAAAGTGCCGGTAATTTCATCCCAAGCATAAAGCGTGTATTAATAATAGAACAGCTATATATTAGACTACAGTCTAGGTCATGTAACAGGACAACAGAATGGCTGAACATGGAAGAATCGAGGTGTTGCAGTGCCACATTCCAGGCCGGACTTTTAGCTGATTGGAATTCAGCAGGACCTTAAGAGCACTGTGTGAAATTAAAGCCTCAGTGACCTGAAACAACAAGTAGAGAAAAGTGGGGCAAAATTCCTCCACAACCATGTCAGAGCCTGATAAAGTCATACAGAGAAGAATAACTTAAAGTTCTTGCTCTTATTTAACCCTGGCTGAAAGAACCGCTTACAGGAAGAACATACTAAATCTGTTTCTAGTGTAGTAGATTATACAGATTTAAATGTACAGAAGTACTAGAGTACTGTTAAAAATGTGCAGGTGTTTATTTTGCATGCCGGAGCTAATGATGATTAACCCCTGTACAGTTAAAAAGGTACGCGATCACAATTACGTTTATTGTGCAAGCTGTTGCTGGTCATTATTTTCTACCTCCTGCTGGTTAGAAATCACTTAAAGCAGCTTTAAATGCACAACTAATGCTAAACTAACAAGATAAAATCTTTGTTTGTCAGGGTGTGAATCCAGATGTCAAATACGAGGTTCAGTACAGCAGCTACGTCAATGTGACCTCTGATGGTTTCGTGATACTGAAAAGAGTTGTGAAGACAGAGTCCTTTGCTCTTCAGGTGACTTTTTAAGATGTCATGGCACAATGAGAGCAAAGACTTCCTGGTTCTTGACACTTTGTAAGCTGTTAAACTTTTACTGTCTGCAGCTCCGAGCAGTGGATGTGACAACAGGGGAGTTTGGAACTGCAGCCCTCTCAGTTCAGGTCATACCTGGTGAGACTTCGGACTGGAAAAACTTTCACCTTATTTCCCCTGTTTCTAATTTCATGTCATATCAGTAAAAACGAAATCACTAAAAACATTACTAAATCTTTATAAAAAACAGTTTTTATACTAATGATTTCAAATGAACCTAAAATATGATATATTATTACCTCTCAAGAAGGGAACACAAAACTGTGTTTATTCTTCAAAATTAAAGGGCTTGCTGTTATTCTTTATTTGTAATATTGTAAAACAAAGTCAAACGTAAGCCAGAAATATTACTTCATACTGAGGCTGGGAGCCCATTTGGTTCCTCCTGAACATTTCAGTGAAATTTAAAATGGGCACTGTGTTATTTGTTCATTTTTAATCAAAGTTAAAGGAAATCATAGCTTTAATAATAATCATTCCTTTAACCTTAAGTCCTTTGCTTTTCTTCCTCTGCAGATTTAGCCAGCCCATCTCCCTCAAACATCGGCTATCGTCCAGGTGACATGGCGCTTCTGGGCTTGATCATGGCAGCTCTGCTGATCCTTTGCCTGATTGTTATTGGCTTCTTAGTTTCCCACTTGTGGAAGGGAAATACGGGTGTGGACAAACTATGTGAGGTTAGTCGGTTTGGCAATGGAAATATTTTAAACCGGTGAAAAGATGATAAGTTTACAAATCTTTAATCCTTCCTCACTGCTTTCCATCTTGGACATCATGTAAACGAGTGTAACAGACAATATCAGGCTTTCAGTCTTTCCTTCTTTCTGATCTCACAGCACACATCATACAAATGATTTATTGTTTTCTAAAGTAAACAAAGTGTCAAAGTTAACATTTGCAGTATACTGTAAAAAATGTCCCTTAGCAAGAATCAACCTTGACAACAAGCTTTGGGTATAATTTTCATCAGATATTTAACTGTCAGGTGGAGTCGTTACTATAGGAGCTGATTTTAAAAAAAAGTCCAAATACATTTCAAAGGCTTGTGATGTGAGTTTCAAGTAAGTTTCAACAGATGGTTTGAGGCTATGCTGATGAATTGTGTGCTAGTCCACCTAAAATATACCAGTTCTACTGACAGCAAACTGGCCTCAGAGCCCGATGCTGCCTTCACCATGTTTAACAGTTGTTACAGTTTTCTTTGCATTGCAGGTCTCTCCTTTCCTAATTGCAGTAAAACAACTCTATTTTCCCTCTAAAACATATTTTCTTTGTCAGTGTAGTCAGTTACAAACTTTAGTCAAGATTGAAGATGTTGAAGCAGGATCTTCTTTCTTGGATGGCAGTGTCTCAGTCAATGATAAGGTAAAAAACAGGTGGTGTAGCCAGTGTAGATCCTATGACTTAGTGGCTTCTGGGTTTTTTATAATGATTTGAACCACCTGCCTCTCAGATGAGAGTGAGTTTGGTTTTCAGACATTAGCAAACTGGCTGACTCATTAACCACCCGTACAGTCGTTTCAACTGAATATGTAGTTTCTCATAAAATACCAGGATTTCATTCAGCAAAACTGAAACACAAACATTTTGGATAATTTGTGACCGTGACAAAGAAAGAATTTGGCTCAGCCTGAAACTAAGCTTTTAAAAGTGGTAACATTGTTACTGCACATTACACTATTAAATTAAATAGTGGTTATTTTTGTATATAATAACATGGAATTCATTATTGGAGACTAGATAAACTGCATTTCTGCTTGGCCCACTTATTCATAGATCAAGTGAAAGCCTTCGAAGCCTTTATTGGCTATATGATAAAGTATAAATAGACACCTCCATTGTTTAGACTTCAGAGACAGACTGAAGGTAGTGCAATGGCAGTACCTCATGCATTAACTGCTTTATTAATGAGGAACCTCTCTCCTGACTGTAGTGCCTGAGCCCATGTTTGCAGTCCGGCCAGCCCCGAAGTGGCCACAGAGACTCCCTGCAGTACACCAATGATGGCTTCCAGAATGAGGGGGACCTGAGCCGTCGGGGAGCCAGACGCTGGAACAACGTTCTCCCCAGAAGGAGCACCTTCCCCCAGGCCCGGGGCCGCGTCATACCCCTAGAGAGGCGGAGCCACCACTGTTCTTCATGTGGCATCTATACTAACCACATCCCTAAGGGGAGTCCCTCAGTGAGACCCTCCAGGAGGGGCAGAGAAGATGAGGATGAATATGGTGCAAGGTCAATCCTGACCAAGCAGCGGAGGAAGGAGGGCCAGAAGACTGTGTGGTTCAAGGAGAGTGAAGATTCGTCAGACATTGAGGTGGAGATCATCCCAGACACTGTGGGCCGGGTGGAGGAGGAGACAGAGGAGGAGCTGGAGGGGGAGGTAGAGATGGAAAGTGTTGTCAGAGACCCGGCAGCCCCTTTAAGAGAGGCTGATGATGGGCAGGAGACCAACGAACAGTACCCAGAGAACGCTAGTTCAGAAAAACAGGAAGGAAGCCAGGAGCGGGAGCACTGACAGTAGAGGTCAGAGGTCAAACTGGAGTCTGAAAGGACTGAGCAGAATGCTGTTTGCTTTCCTGGATGCCTACAGTCAAAGTCTCAGCAGTGGACAATGGCACGCTTAACATCTGTGGACTACTGCCCAACCTCAAAGAACTGACTCAAGCATCCAGAAGTATTTGTCTTCTACTGTGAGTATACTACACTACAGTTCCAGCGGAATTAACTGGATACCAAACATACACTTGGAACCAGTGTGGGCCAAGTATTAAAGATGAGATAAGGTCTTCCAATAACACTAACACATTTTTGGTTTATAATTGTGCCCATTAGACTATTACAGTCCCCATTACAGGAATTGTAGAGATCACAGTGCCAGCATGACCTCAAGTCCAGCGGGGCAAAAAACACGAGCAGTCAGTGTTTCACTAGGCGAGGTTGAGATCCGATGCTTTACAGTCTGTGCGGTGTGTAACAGTTTGCATATAAATGTAGCAACACAGCACCGAACAGGTGATCAAAGAGCAACGTTTTCCCCTTCTAAACGTTGGAAAGGTTTTTAAGGAAACCTTTCCAACGTTTACCTGAGAAATTAATTTCTTTTTTAAAGACATCATCATTAAAAAAACATCAGACCCTCTTTGGACTCATAGAAACCTCCTATATGGACCCGCCAATCCAAATAATCTGTTCTGACTCTTTGAGTTTCTTGCCCCACTGAACTTTTGTGAGGGAACACCACCTCCACAGGCCAAAAACTTCAGTTTTCAAACTGTTAACTAAGCTTATCACAAAAAAAGACACATTTTTGTTTTCAAATGTATTTGTTGTAAAGTAAATCTTATACCTTTAGAAAGCCTGTTTATTTCCTAACAAATGGTGCCATATTTGTTAGGAAACTGCTTCTGTGAGTTGTGCAGCAGATTTGAGTTTATTGGGTGCACTCAAGAAAAACTTGCCAAATCCTCTCTCCCAATGCCAAACAGCCTTTTCTATTATTGACTCTTGTTTTGAGCTTCTGCTGCCCTAGGTGCTCAGTTGGTGGTGATCTGCAGCACCATGGACCCGGCTGCCAGGGTCAGTTAGTGTCACTTAAGCCACATTTGACTGATCTGAATAGGACCCATGCCATAGGGCAACTTCAATCTGGTGTTCCGCAAAACCAAGCTGCAGCATTATTTTGAGTCCAAGTACAATCTCCAAATTGAAGGCCAAGTTCCATATAACAGGGGATGTCAAAGAAAAGCTGCTATGTGTGCGTTCCAAGAAGACGACACCGCAAGAAAACTGTTTCCTCGCCCTGTCAGCACGTAGGAAGTGGTCTTCTACAGAAATGCATCTCCTGCTGCATAGGGCTTTAATATCTGCTCTTCACCATCAGACCTATTCGAGTTGATTTTGGCAACTTGTGCACTGGAACCTGAAGATGTAGAGTTATATTCAGCAGTGAGTCCAGATTCTTCCTATAACACTTAGGTCAAAGTGTGCATGGAGAATGCTATGCTGACTGCTTTTGGTGGAGCCGTTGTTATGTTGTGGGGCAGTATTATCCTCACTGGAAAAATGTCATCATTGGATGCAGAGATATCGAGATGAGATCCTGAAACAGCTGGCATTCCCTTATCTCCACAGAACTCTATCCTCCGAGATCACAGAGAGACTGCCTCCAGAATTTGTTGAGGATGGCCTGCCTGCAGTCCTGACTTCAACCCCACTGAACACTTGTGAGATCAACTTGTTTTTCATGCTGAAAAACAATTTGACATTGGCTGACTTGCAACAAATGTAACTTGAAGAAGGGGATCTCATCCCACAGCAGTGGGTGACCAAGTAAATGACCCGCATGAGAGGGAAGTGACCGGCTGTTGTGGTTGTGTATGGTGCTTCCACATGTTACTGAGGCCCCTGCTTCCTAAATTGCAAATATGTCTTGTCTCTTCACACTTCAGTCATCCAATTCGATACACAACATCAAACATCAGTCAGCAGAATAATTTGTTTGGCATTGGAAGAGAAGATTTAGCAAGTTTTTCATGGGCACAACCCACATACTGAACTCTGCTGCTCAACCCACAAATGCACTTTCTGTACAAATGTGGCAACAAATAAACAGGCTTTCAGGTGGTATAAGATTCACTTCAGGTTATAATGTCATTAGCATTAGAAATCATGGTACAAACTACAAAAGCAAATCACAAAGTATTACTAATAAACCATTTTCATTATCGTAAAGTGACTGGCTCCACTTTCTAAAAGGCACCATTTATAAAGAGGTATATTGGTAGTCAACAAACCCTTTTATGTCATTGGTAATTCATTCTGTCTTCATTGACTGAATTCATACTGAATCCATCAGCAACTATAAGTTTGAATGTATAATCATTATCATAAAACAGACCATTCATTTTGCAGCTATAGAAGCTTTGATGGCGTTAGAGCTACAAAACTAAAATGCATTCATTCTAGTTTTGGGCTAAGTCCAGTTAATGCTCGGCTGTGGCTCTTTGACATCTTACCTTGCAATATAAACGTGACGCAGCATGGGAGACACTGGCCAAAACCTCCGACTGAGACAACAACAGTCAAGCAATTACACAATCAAGAACAACTGAACATTCCAACATTCACTGTCTGCAAATATCTCTCAAAGCTACATCTGTAAAATGTAATTTATCAAGTAGTTTCTCATGCATAAACTGCAAATAAAGAACTCATCTTCCATCATTGTCCCAGCAAACCTCTTGGATGTGGGAGGGAGATCCCATCGACACTATCATTTATGTCAGGCAGCCAGAAAAACCTCCCCCGCTGGTGATGCTAGCAGCTTTTCTGTCTTTGGGCTGTAACGGGGTGTGGATTGTGGTCGATTCACAGCTTCTTGTAGCCTACAAATGAATACCATTTGCATTAGTGATGGGATTTCCGGCTCTTTTTAGAGAACCGGCTCTTTCGGTTCGGCTCACTAAAAAGAGCCGGCTCTTTTGGCTCTGAACCGGCTCTTCAGGTTGTTTTGTTGCTTTAATTAATTTATTATTAACAATAATATAAAATTATGCACAAAAGGAATTACTAATGTAAAAACAAAGTGGTTTTACTTATATATGTTTATATATAAATATTTACGGTGGCCCCTAGAGACAAAACGCGTACAAACTCCAAAACACATTTCTAGCATGAACTGAACTTCCAAAACAGAGCTACCAGATCACTTAAATTACACAATTGAAAGCATATGTGTATTGTTTGTATATTTATACACAAGCACTCATATATATTCAAATAATTTAAAAGTTGTTCATTCGTGTTGTTCATTTACCTGTTACTACCACACACCAAATCCGGTCGTTGGTACTTCCTGGCTTGTGTAGCCACTAGTTAACAAAAGCTCAAAACTGCACCCTAGCATTCTGGAGCACTTCTGTTGTCTTTTGTACGTGTTTTGAGTTTTTATGTGTTTTGGAGTTTTTACGTGCTTTGTCTGTAGGGGCCACTGTAAATATACTTTTATTTATTCACTCCACATAAAATGTAATAAATAAATCATATAATACAAAAAACAACTATTCACAGTTCAACTTTTAACTATTTAAATTTTCAGCTTTTTCCTTTAAAAATTTTAAAGTGAAAAAACACAAAACACTACAAACCACAACACAATTAAATATAAATTAAACTATGAAAACAAAAAGAACATGCACATTCTCTGTCATATGGACCTGCATGAATAAACTTTCTGAATCCTTTATCATCTGCAACTGAAAATAGTTTTGGATGATTACTATACCTTTCTAATGTGACGTTGTTGTCCCTGGCTCTCTTTCTCTCTCCCTCCCGCTCTGTTCCTGTGCTACTGCGAGTGTAACTACCGCCCCTCCCTCCTCTGCTCAGTGCAAAGCACAAGGCTCGCATGCGGAGTGAAGCAGAAAAAAAGTGAGAGAGACCATGGTTTCTGCATGGTGCGTCATAAATATTACAACATCATATACAACCAAAGTTCTAAGAAAGTTTGGACACTATTTAAAACGTAAATGAGCCTGTATTTTATTCATAATAGAATGCAGGAAACATAGCAGCTATTTAAGCTAAGAAACATAAATATTAAGCTAGGCTAATGTTTACATTTTTTATATCTTTATGCTTAAAATGAGAAATAAACTTCCTGTGCATGTGTTTGTCCATGTCAAAAATGTTGTGATGGTTAGCAGAAGGTAGGCTCTTGATATCGCCTCGCAACAAGCGCACCAAACATTAGCTATGCCACAGGAGCAGATAGGAGTGGTGCTAAGGGCTATGTAGCCTAGCTTTGCTAACTAGCAGTACCTGCTACTTCTTCCTGCCTGATGTTAGTAAAATGTGATTCTACTTAAACAGCGGAGACCTTAAAGATTATCTTCTATCCAGTAAAGTGCCTTCACACTATGTGCCTACTGCAGTCTGCCTTTGTGTGCATCATTTTTCTATAAGCCATTAGCAAAAGATTTATTGACACTAAATAAACCCACTGATAAGTGGTGCCTTATTAGAAAATGGTAATGTGAGGTTTTTCTTTGTTTTTTTGTTTGTTTGGGGTTTTTTTTGGGGGGGGGGGGGGTGCATTAATGGGTTGGGGGTTAGTTATCAGTATTCACTTGATTCACTTGATTATCATGTATTTGTATGGTTTCAACATTGAAATTTCAGGAACTCAACCCCGCATTGCAACACAAATTACCCATGCTAAACACCAGACACCCCAAAGTGTCGCCTGTTTCTGCTTTTAGCAGCAGTGAGTAACTTCTTTGTGTAGAGCTGTCATCATTTCCACACACAGTGTTTATGAACTTTATGAAACTAAAGCGGTTTTGTTGTGATTCCAGGTTGAGAAAATGATTTGATGGTAAAACTTTATCTACTGAGTACTAAACAGCTGTAAAGATTTTATATGTGTATTTATTACTGCTGTCAGTGTTAATCTCATTAAAATGACGTTAACGCCATAACCGCATTAACGCGGCAAATCTCCGTTAGCGAGTTAGCGCAGATCACCCCATGCGTGGGGCTGCATGGCGCTAACACTTTAACGAGCTAACCGTGCTAACGCGTTGACGCCGTGCAGCCTCACGTGGTGTTAACGTCATTTTAAGGAGATTAATGCTGAAAGCACTAGTATTTATATGTATTTATTGAGAATGTTGGTTAAAATAACTACTTTTAGGGGGAAATCTATGGTTTATGTATAGCTGATATTTTGTACATTATAGTGATTGATGTAAAGCACTTGAGGGAATAATAAAGTTTGAGTCTTGTTGGTTGTCGCACATTTTTATTCACATACTATAAAACCATCTTCCTGTACAGGGAAGTGGTTTTAAGAGGTCCTTAATGGAGATCTGAAGTCCAGAGAGTTGAAGGAGTGGAAATTCTGGGTTTGTCAACTGTGAGCTGAGGGAAAATATATATGTTCTGTTTCAGAAAGAGAGTTAAGCTAAACTCCGAGTCATCTATCTGGGTATTAGACTCTGTAAACCTAAGCTACGTACTGGCAGCTTTTATTTGACAGGTTCCTCTGATTCCTGCCCTCCTTCAGGCAACTGACTGACATTTTGCAGTTTCTTATTCAGTTAATATCAAAGCAACAGTTTTATTAATCTGTGGAAATGTGTGTCTTTACAAACATAATATAATTTAGATGATTTTTATATTTAACATATTTGCTAACCGTTAACTCAAACTACAGCTGTCAGCCTCATCCACGCGCTGGAATATTTACTATACTATACTGTAGGACTCAGTTAATAAAACAAGGCTTATGGACAAACACTGATGAACCTTTAATGGGAAAACACCTCACACTCCTGACATGTTGTTTGAGAAGATGTGAACGTTTGACAGTGAAGATCGGTGTCAAATGGTAAAGAAAGCTGTACTAAATGTAGTTTAATTTGACTCTTTGATTAGTCTGGATGTGTTCTAAGCTAGGATTCAATAAAATGCTCTTAAACAATTTTGAAATGTACAATAGACAATAGTGCTCAAAGTTTGAGCTTCAACAGCTCACCCCCTGCATATCACCAAATTCCTCAGTGGATTAAACTGGAGGCTTTGCTTCATACTTAGCCATTGTCATGATGACTCATGGTGAAGCACCACTGGCGATGGCTTACAGTTAGCGTCCACAAACGCCCTAACTCTGATCTGATGACGTAACACTTTTCAAAACAGACTTTTAGACAACAGGTGGAAATGTGTACTTTTCTAAAACTTACAGAGACTGTGTCTTTAAAAGAACCACCCAAAATCAATTCACTCAAAACACAAAACGGATCATATTTTAAAAATTGTTTATTGAAGCTAGTCAGATTAAAAGACACACCTATCAGTAGTAGATACCATCTTCCTCCCAAAAATACAAATTCAAAAGTTCTTTTTAAAACAAATCCCTGATTAAAAAAGAAAAAGGATCACTTGAATGGGCAGGACATTTATAATCGACTGCTCTTAGACACTTATCACACAACTCACGAAGTATCCTATCTGCTTCTCCTGCTCTTGGAAATCTTACATATTGTTCAGATCAGTGCATTTAGTCTATTCCATAAAATCTATTGCTCTATACCGTTTGATTGCAAGGCAAAAGAAAACGTGTGCAGCTTAGATTTGTAGCGTTGCACTTGGACATGCTCCTCAAAAGTGCAGGATGGGCTCATTTGGATTTAGCAAAGCCCACCCTGTTGTTGTCACGATCGAAGACTGTGTAGTACTGGCCAATGAAAACGTCTCCCAGAATCCATAGGGGCCCGGCAGGTGGAGGGATGTCCAATCCCATGAAGCCACTTAGACAAATAGTCTTCCCAGCCTGACTCTCCTAATAGGAAGACAAAGATAAAGTCAAGAACAGGTGAACATGAAACGAGCATCTTTTACATAATTCAGAGAATCTGAAGCGCTCGTGAGCAGGAACGAGGAAAACAAACTGATCCCTCCTCAGACATGAAGCCAGCCCTCTGCCGGTTGTGCTAAATCCAACAAAACTGCATTTGTTTGGACTTTAATGACGCGACACACAGTCACAGTGTTGTTTTGTCACATCAGATGGGGACGCTCTGCTGCCCTCTGCTGGAAACAGTCTCACCTGGAGGACATACTGCTCTCCAGTCAGAGTGTAGCTCTGTCCGCCTACGTTGAAGGTGATGACAGGCAGCGATGGGATCTTACTGCAGTTCACCAAGTACTAAAACACAAATTTCAACAACACTTTGTTTTGTATTGTATTTGTGTGAGTGATGTTTGAAGGATTTTATATCACAGTGTTATTCAGCAGATTAAAGGTGAGGACTGCTCTCACCTCTCCCTGGATGAGCGGGATGGCTCCAATGGCCTTCTGCAGGGCCTTGACCTCGGCAGCGGGGCCAGTGATTAGAGAGGTCCCAGTGTCTACGATGGCCTCACAGCCGCTCTTGCACAGACTCAGCTGGCTGCCAACTGTCATCCTGTCAAACACATACAAAAATATTCATGCTACACGAAGACACTCAACTAAATGTCCTAAATTTTAATCACTTTGGAAGAAGTGGTTCAAACACGTACTGACTGAAACTCCTTCAGACTGACCTGTTTGACCAATTTGTGTTCATTTGCTGTCCAACATATTTCAGACTTCAGGTACTGATGCAACTGTTTTAATAACCATTAATTCAATATGGGATGCAGGGGGCTAAACTCTGTCATAGCTTACATGAAAGTTAATTTCAATTTCGGTGGGTTTTTGGTGATCAAGCTGAGCCACCAGATATCTCGTTCTGTCCAAACAAGAACTAAAAATCAAAGATTAAACTTCTGATGATGATGATGCAAAACAAAGCAAAGCAGTGAATCTTCAGACATGAGACCAGAAATGCTTGCTTAGCAGTGCCTAAATTAAACAGTATTGTAATGGTTAATCCCCCCCCCCACATGTGCTAACTGATGCTAAAATAGAATTATGTTTTAGTGCTTGAATGTTACGCTTGATTCATTTCTGACATCTGGAAGCGGTCCAATGTGCTAGATATGAAAACATGAATTTCAGTAGTTTTTAAACACGGTTTTCTTGTTTTTAACGACAGGTGGTCTGATAAGTTTGTTAAACACTCGATAAACATTTTTCAGGTGAATGTTTTATGCATCGCTTCAGAAATTAAGCACGTATGAGTACGATATCTGAGCCTTTACCCATCCATGTGGACCTGCCAGTAGGCCTGCCGGCTGATGTTGGCATAGTGGAAGTCACCGTCATAGTATTTGGGGTCGGTCCCTCCCAGGAGCAGCTCACCACCAGGTTCTGTGTCAGGGTTCCTGATGAACAGCAAGCTTTGATATTAGCACCTGCCCAAGTGTTTGTCTGAAAACACTTAATCTTAAAGGGAGAAACAGTCGTGTGATTTTCTTGTTATGTAAGAGATTATCCATTCAGACCTTCAGCCGTATACAAAACACTCAGTTAAACACAGCAAATATAAAACAAATAGCAAAAGTACCAAAAACCTGGCACTGACATTACCCACAAGGCTCACTGCTTCACTAAAAACACTTGTTTGTCCATCTTGGTCTTTTACAGCTGTGTCCTGTTCACACTAACCAGCAACACGTCAACATAAGGTTAGAAAACATGAACTCTGAGCAGGTCACTCTGCAGCCCAACACTCTGAGCTTGAGCTTAGAAACGGCTGCTCTCACCTGTTCAGGTAGAAGGAAAAGACGTTCTTCTCCACCTTCTTCTGGTTCATGATGTTGTCAAACACCGGAACCACCCCATCCACAGAGATGAGCGGGTAGGCCATGCCGAGGATCCCGTCGAACTTTGCTGCGATGAAAGCGACGCCGGGTTGCTTGATGGCCTCTCCAAAGATCTGTTTTTCTATTGATATGTCTCCAATCTGAAAGAGCAGGACGAATAATTAGAAGGAACTGACTCCGACTATACACTAATGTGGGACCGCTGAAACTTACAGTGCATGTATCCTGACTGAGGTAGCCCGACAAACTGCCAGATCCATACTGAATGGCAAAGGAAGTGCCATTCTTCACATATGTGCTGGATTTTGCAGAATTATATTTGTGGTGAAGCCCTGAGAAACAAAAACACACATTTTAATCCGTCTCTGTAATCTGTGCTTTGTTTGTTCAAACAAATCTTCTTGTGTGATCACAGGTAATCTGATTCTGCACGGCAACGCCATGAACGCCTTGTGTTTTGGAGCTGATAACTTACAGCATGCTATGTCGAAGAAAGAGCAGTGAACAGAGGGCACCCATAGGTTGGAGGAACCCGTGTCAAACACCACGGTAAACTTCTGAGGAGGGGTTCCCAGGGTAATCTCGCCATAATACTGG
The DNA here is from genome assembly GCF_900408965.1 of Simochromis diagramma. NCBI lineage: Eukaryota > Metazoa > Chordata > Actinopteri > Cichliformes > Cichlidae > Simochromis > Simochromis diagramma. The sequence continues at coordinate 640,101 of NW_024386772.1, forward strand.
GCCTGGATGGAAAAGGAAGAAATCGATCAGTTAGCTGAGCTGAAAGAAGAACTATGCAGCTGATCTTCTGTTATAGTAACCTAAAGAGGACCAGGTCTACAACAAAGTCTCATCGTACATGTAAAAGTGAGCCAGCCTGTTTTTACGTCTGTCAGTATCAGCACATGTTATTAGGACGCAGGTCAAATAAGAAGTGAGTCATGGCAGTAAATCAGCTGCTACACAAAAGAAATGACTACCCCATAAATTCAGGACATGAAGCAAACTTCCATTTCATGTGACACAAAATCTCTCAGATCGAAACCTTCATTGCAAAATAGTGTCGACATTTCTGCCCAGTCACTGCGGTCACACAACGCTTCCTTTTTCTGAGCAAAATGTAGAAGTCGCGTTCCTTTGATTGCTCCAGCGATTGATTTTGGCTGTTCACAGTTTAGGTTTGTCTGTGAAGACTCTCACGTTTCAGTCTTGCAGGGACACAAATGTCAAACTATGATGGAAAAGCAGCAGGAATACTAAAACTCATGAGCAGACAGCAAGCAGCAGTTTTCTTATGATAGATAACAAGAAGACAATTAATAATTTCACTTTTGGTTTGATTATATAAAAGAAAAACCATTTAAACCTCCCTGTTTTCTGGGTAGATTAGGCTGAAACTAATACAGAGCAACTGTCATGTTATAGATTCGTCCTGTTATAACGGTTATTATTAGCTTTAGTTTTTGTTTAAACATTGATGTTTTTGGTCTACTCAAAATTGTAAGTCTGGTTTTTGTGTCTCTTTATAACCTATAAAAGCTGACTGAGTATTTGAAGACAAAAGAACTGATTCCACGATGTGTTGAGTAAAACAGTGCTAACCAGTCTTCTGTAGGCTCATTAGGATCCTGCAGCTTCCAGATCAATGAGTCAGCTGTCAGATAGTCCCTGTTCCTCTTGTGTCTCTCAGTCTCTCACTGTGAATCAGCCTTGTTAAAAAATATAATGTGTTTGCTGGGAATGACTCTGCCTGACAGACGAGCCTATTTTTCCAAACTGCTGGAGGATTTACAGAGGAAGGCTGAGGCAGCCACAGCACAAGAAGACCTTTGTTGTGGCTCTCCCTGCGAGGGTTTTAAACTTGTGAAAAGTGCATTAAGGAAAGTGAAGACTTTAAGGTTGCCAGTTTGGAGAGTGACGCTTACATCAAGGTAGTTCTTAAGGGTTTCTGGAGTGGGTCCGTTACTCGAGGGGAAGCCAAAGTTGTACTTAAGGGAGTGTTTGTCAGCCACAAGCTCCTTGATTCCTTTCCCCGAGTCGGTCAATTCACGTCTGATGGAACGGAATTTCTTTAAGGGAATTCTGAAAAGAGGAAAACAAAATTAGACTGCTCTGTTCATTTGCAGTGACATAACACAAGTCTGAATGCCTACATCTGTGATCTGCAGAAATGTAACATTTCGTGTTCAGTTGGTTCAGAAAGTGTGGCGACACGTTTAGAAGCACACCAAAGCTTTAGCCTCCCTGTGAGCTTAGCCGTGAAGGCAGCTACCTCCTGGGCCTCCTGAAAAACTCCAGTTTCTGCCTTCACAAAAGATTTGCATAAGTTCCTTTTTTTTAAAATCAAAAGAATAAATCACTCATTATGATTTTGTTAATTACTAACATTAGGGGTGAAGCCACTTTCCCCAGTGCCAGCACTATAAGCTGTAGCCAGTAACTGTGTGCTGTGGCCTCACCTCTGCAAATTCAAGCCCCTGAACTGCACCTGTTGCCTGTATTTGTGCTCTTGGAGTATTTTCTACATTTTCATGGAAACTCTGTGCTTCAGTTTTGGTGAGCGATATTAGTTCAACTATTAATCCATTACTTAGCGTTAATTACCAGAGAGAGTTACATCAGTACAACACGGCTGTACTGATGTACAGTCGATGTTGTGTGGGGTCGAACACAACATCGACCCCACCCTCAGGTCGATGTTGTGTTCACTTTTAACAGTGAAGCTCAACCTTCTCTGCTCACACTGCACAACCACAAACAACCTGTCCAGTGACAATTTTAAAAGTACGTCTTCTATCAAGTTTAAACCACGGGGGGAAAAAAGAGCAAATCTTCAGTCCATCGAGTTTCCTTTGTGAAATATTAACACATTTTAATACTAACGCCTTGCAGATAAGGAAGTAGCAAGTGGGCCACATCTTATCTACAAAATGTTCTGCAACAGGGCTGCAAAAATGTGCACCACCCATAAGGCAAGCATGACATGATCAACTTTAAAAAAATATTTCTTCTGCCCTCTTGAAATGAAAATGCTAGTAGGGTTCATTGCTTCTGTAAATGTAAACTAGGCGTAAACCCTTCTACTGAAAGTCCCTCTATTTTACTGTAGCTATGCAGGAAACAAACATGTGACCCAAAGGCTTCAGGAAACACTAATCACCATCTTACTGCTACGCTTAAAACCAAGACGTACAACAAAATCCCATACTGAGTTTTTAATGTTCATCTGACAATTAATTACCAACAACAGAAAATCTGAGAAAGTCAGAAAACAGGCTGTCGATTAACTCTACTCAGAATCTGAGCCCTGCTTAATTTAATGTATAATTTAAAATGGATAAAAGTCATTCTTCTCAATCTAAATATTCCAAATATTCCTTTATACTACGTATTAAATACATGTGACTTCACCTATCACATATAATTCTTCCATGTTAGCCCTAATTTAGGTCTAAATTCACACTTAGTAATAATGTCTTATTATTATTATTCCTACATTTATTCCTATTAACGACAATGGTACTAATATTAGTAGCAGTAATAGATGTGGTAGTAAGTATAAAGGAGGGACCGAGAAATTCGATTTTCATAAATACCAAAACCTGTTTTAATACTGAACTAGTGGGCTTACTTTGTTCTTCAACTCACGTCTTGGATCATGATTTTATGGCAGTAGTTGTTACTGAATAGGATTGTAAATATATTTCTTTCAGCATTCCTTCATACCGGCACCTCCCTCCCTATATATTCATCTATAGATCTGTTTGTGTTATAAATATAGTTTTCGTGTCTGTCTGCGCATGTCTGTTTAGCACTTATACACTTATTATTATTATTAGACCCAAAGTAAACACAAAGACATTTAGCTTCACTGTGGCGCTTTTAACAGCTCCCAGGCAGGAAGAAAAACACCTGTAACAGGCACAGTTCGCACAGTAGGCGTTTTGACATGTTAGTGCAGATAAAGCTCAGGTGTATTAATTACAGCTGTTTTCAATTTGAGAGCCTTCTACACGCCATGTTGTTCTACCGGCCAACCTAGTTTACTTTACCCGACGAAAGTGAGCCATAATAAATGATTAATTACGTCTGAATTTTCTGGAAGCGTCTTTGCTTTCCGCTGATAAACAGCTGTGTGTTTGGGCGACGGGGGGGCAACTGGTTTAGCCACAAGTCACAAGACCAACAGACAAAGAGAATACCATGAGCACACGGGAGACGATGCGGGCTTGTTAGCTAAAACAAGCTGAATAAATGTAAGAATAAAGCTGGCTGCCTGCTACCAAAAACAGCTCCTATGAAGCACAGCCTGACTGTCGCGTATTGCAGTGTTATTCATGGTAAGTTGCATTACAGAGGAGCTAGCAGTGAGTCCAGCCGAAATAACAGGAGGCTAACAAACGGAATATTTCCCTTACCGCACCAAGGCGTCGTTAGTCAAGGCTAACACTGCGATGACAAACAGGAATAAGGTCCTCATTGTAACGGCTGGAAAATCACAGAAACACACTCCACAACAATGACTGAGCACTTCGCCTTGTTGACCACAAACAGCCGACTTTTATCAGCTGACGGTAGTCACCTGCCCAAAAATGAAGTCACTTCCGTTTTTTTTCCGGTTTGTCAGCGGAAGTAGGAAGTTTTAATTTTTAGAGAACCGGCTCTTTTGGCTCCAAATTGACTCTTCAGGTTGTTTTGTTGCTTTAATTAATTTATTATTAACAATAATATAAAATTATGCACAAAAGGAATTACTAATGTAAAAAAAAAACCGTGGTTTTATTTATATATGTTTATATCTAAATATATACAGTGGCCCCTAGAGACAAAACACGTACAAACTCCAAAACACATTTCTAGCGTTAACTGAACTTCCAAAACAGCTGCCTAGATCCCTTAAATTACACAGTTGGAAGCATATGTGTGTTGTTTGTGTATTTATACACAAGCACTCATGTATATTCAAATAATTAAAAAAATGTTCATTTACCTGTTATTACCACACACCAAATCCGGTCGTTGGTACGTCCTGGCTTGTGTAGCCACTAGGTAACAAAAGCTCAACACTGCCCCTAGCATCCTGCACTTCTGTTGTGTTTCTACGTGTTTTGGAGTTTCAAATCAAATCAAATCAAATCAAATCACTTTTATTGTCACATCACATGTGCAGGCACACTGGCACAGCACATGCGAGTGAAATTCTTGTGTGCGAGCCCCACAAGCAACAGAGATGTGCAAACACAACAACACAAACGAGCAAAATACAAGAATGGCCAACCTGAAACTAATAAATATATGTACAATATATAATAGTGTATGCATTTCTGGATGTGTATATTAAATATTTTCCTGTGTGTGTGTGTGTGTGTGTGTGTGTGTGTGTGTATATACACATTTTACAAATTAAATAGTAAAAAAAAATAATAATAATAATAATAGTAATAATAATAATAATAATAAAATATATAAAAATATACAGAGTTGAATATGTGCAAAACAAGTGGCATTTATATACAGTGTGGAGTGCATAATGTTGAATTGAGTTTGAATGTTGTTGTGTTTCTACGTGTTTTGGAGTTTGTACGTGTTTTGGAGTTTGTATGTGCTTTGGAGTTTGTACGTGTTTTGGAGTTTGTACATGTTTCGGAGTTTGTATGTGCTTTGTCTGTAGGGGCCACCATAAATATACTTTTATTTATTCACTCCACATAAAATGTAATAAATAAATCATATAATACAAAAACCAACTATTCACAGTTCAACTTTTAACTATTTAAATTTTCAGCTTTTTCCTTTTAAACAAATTTAAAGTGAAACAACACAAAACACTGCAAACCACAACACAATTAAATATAAATATGAAAAAATATGAAAACAAAAAGAAGATGCACATTCTCTGTCATATGGACCTGCATGAATAAACTTTCTGAATCCTTTATCTGCAACTGAAAATAGTTGTGGATGATTACTATACCTTTCTAATGTGATGTTGTTGTCCCTGGCTCTCTTTCTCTCTCTCTCCCTCCTGCTCTGTTCCTGTGCTACTGCGAGTGTAACTACTGCCCCTCCCCCCTCTGCTCAGCGCAAAGCAGAAGGCTCGCGTGCGGAGTGAAGCGGGGAAAAAAGTGCGAGAGAGAGGGTGAGAGAAAGAGAAAAAAACCCCCATGGCTCTTGATAAGGAGCCGGCTCGTGTCATTCACTTCAAAGAGTCATCTCTAAGAGCCGTTTCGTTCGCGACCGACACATCACTAGTAAGTACTGAAAGGATTAGCCGAGTGTAATATATTGACTTTTTGGTGTTAATTACTCATTAAGCACAATTTTACAAAAAATTGTAATTTAACCTTACATTGTGCTAGTCCTTTTAAGCATATCAGTTCACATCTTTACAGAAGCCATTCAAACATTAAGAAATAATCAGACCTTTACTTTCAAACAAAAGGTTTTACAGTTTGTGAATGCTGATGGTCAATCACTGCTTTTTGAGCAATCAGACCATGAACCAGTCCTCTGACTGTTGGAACGTGTCACAAGACCCAACATGAAACCACTTCTGCATATGTGTTGTAGAGTCGGCATTGTTTTTCCCTCAAAAATGTGTTAAGGTGCTTTTATATAAAAAGTGATATGAACAGTACTCTTGGAAGTCACATGCTAATAGTTTTTTGTTTCAATCTACAATCACAAAAAATCTCTTTTGGCAAAACCTTTGAAAACAAATCAAAACTGTTTTGTGCTCAAAAGCACTTGGTGGTGTCACTGCCTCCACACAGCTAGTAAAACTAACACTACTGAGCATTCATTTACACACTACATATTACAATATACTATTTAAAACGCAGTGTTCAGCACATGCAATGCAGGATTGCCAACTTCACATGGCTGTCTTCTAATTGTACAAAACATTTACAAAGTTATTTGCAGAATTTCTGAAAAGATTCAACAAGTTTGTAACAAAGATCCTGCTAAAACAAAGTTGTTCATTCTTTCCAAATTAATTATTCCATTCACATATTGAATCATTTCCATCCATCAGTTGTACAGTTGACCGTATGTGTTTTTCTTATCCAGTCTTTCATCAATAAAGATTTAAATGAGTGAATTTTTCCCAAGGGTGTGAGTGTGTTATCGGTTTTGTATGTTTGTCTGTTTTTCTTAGCAAGCCAATGTCCAGTTTTCAAGATATTTCAAATCTTGTGTGATAGCAGATAACAACAATAATAGCAATGACAGCTCAAGTTGATTTAATTCTGGTGAGGTCAAGGTCACATTAAATATGAAAATTAGTAAAAACTTTATGTTACCCACAGTTTGTTATTAATTGTCTTCAAACAGTACACTAGGCCGTGGGGGGCATAAGTACCCAGGCTGGCTAAGAATTTGACCTTGACCTTCACTGTTAGTGCCCAGGGTCAAAGTTGACCTTGGAAAAAAAAAATCAAGAAAGCTTATTAAATAATATGTCATATGAAAGAACATGAAGCAGGCTGTACAACACAATTTTTATTTTTTCTGTATGACTCCCTACGACGTCACGGTTTCACAATAACAGGCTGACATCATCATACTGTAATAAAAGTATGAAACAGCATCAAAGTTTTTTTTTTATCACTTTTACATTATTTCATAGTCATATTAATCATAGTAAATTTATTTTGTTTTCACTACAGTTCAGACAGGCAACAAGTAAATTACGCTGGTATCAGATTTTTACATTCTGGACAACCACAAATAATCCTTCACAAATAAATTATATATTGGAAAAATGAATTTTTCTCAATTTTATCTCCAAATGCATCACTCGCTTTAATTTCTTAGTTTATTTATAGCTGGACAATAAAGTGAAATATTTTTTTCATAGTTTATTACAGGACTGACATTTCTGAAGGCTTTTGTTATAATTTATTTATTCTTTTGTAATAATAAAAATCTATTGGACACTGGCACAAACACTTTCTGCCTTGCAAATCATTTTATCCTCGGTCTCAGTCTGTAGCTTGAGACGTGACACATTAAATCCTTTACTGAAGGTCATTGTTGTGTCAGCTGGAGAATAGGGGCTTAGTGGGATTCCTGTAATGCCGACGTTTGGCAGCTAGTGGCTTCCTCTCCCCACAAATCACAGACCATCCAGCGTCTGCTCTCCCTCTGTGTGAAATCAAACCTTGCTGATGAGCTATTTTAAGATCACACAGACACAGACAGGCTCTTTCTTCTTGTCTAACATAGTTGCAGCACATAGTAACAAAGAAAATCCAACATGTAGAAAATGTTACAGCACATAAGTGAGCCTTATTTATCATAACCAACACTGTGTCCTTCTCATTTAATAAAGCTGCTAGGAAGATCTTACGACATTATCATACTACATCAACTATAAGAAGTAGTCTTATTATTGTAGGGTCTCTCTTACAATATAAAGCACCTTGAGGCGACTGTTGTTGTGAGTTGGCGCTGTCTATATGTAATTGAACTGAATTGAAAAATAGTCTTTTGCGATGCAAGATGTAATCTACATAAAATCTGTGAATGTTTCAGAACTCCAGTAAATAATGTTAGATGATATTAAAGGTCAAACAGAAATAATGAAAAATTCTGTGAACTATAATTTTTAACTGATAACACGACTCGCTTCTCAAATGGGAGGATTTCAGTGGCATGTCACCCCAGAGTAAGATGACGATTTCTAACAAATGAAGATTTCTTCATTTGTTAGAGCAGCTGGAGAGCGCTTGAGAGAAACTGTAACTGCATTACTCCCAACATTTTATACACCAAATCCTTCATTAAGAAACAAATGTAAAACTTCATTTTGAAATGACTTTTTGTCCGAGTTTGAAAAAAACAAACGGATCCAGACACAAGTCTGAGTTGTCCTTCGCATGTGTCTTGCATTTTGCATGCGACAGTCTGCAGAGCGTTACGCTGGTATTATACTGTAAACATTTAATAACAGCACAGCTGTTGTGCAGTCAGACCAGCACAACAGTTGTGCTGTACGTCTGCTTTGGTCTCTATTTGGAATGTTACCATGTTACCATTTTGCCATGAACACTGTTGTTACAAAGTAAGGAAGTACTGCTGCTGTGTTGTTGTATGACAGCTGGATCCTTCAGTGTTTCAGCTCTTATGGTTTTGTGCTTTCAATCTATATCAATCATTTAGATTAGGCTGAAGTCATTCACAATACAATAGACCACTGGTGCATAACTCTTATATCTCCTCTCCTGCTGTTCCTGCAGTTTCCTTTTCTTTCTTTCTATCTTGGTCTGTGCTTGATTACAGGATTGCAGGTGTGCACTACAGCCTGAACAGCAGCAGTGGCAGCTACTTCTACAATCAATTCTCTTTGAATTGTTCTGCCCCACCGCCTCATCTTTGCCAGAACGTAGTCTCTGCTGTAGCAGTCAGTTATGGGTCTAGCCTTTTGTCAATTATGCTGATACTATTTTGCAATGCTGGCAGTATCCATGCCTAACAGGCCCTGATTCCACACTTCTTGGAAACCCTGCTTGGCACACCTCTCCTTTTCCCCTTTTAGCCTAAGACCTGTAGTTATACAATTTTCTCTAGTCTAACGGAGGTTTAGTGGTTCTGATTTTGATCCTTTGCTTCTTTATAGCATGTCTAAAAACAGACGTTTTTCTCCCAGAGCAATGGACATTTTCCTGAATTAAACCAATCTGCTATCGGAGACTTTGGTCTTTAAATGTCATGGCAGCGAGTGTCTGCCAGATGTCATAAAGACACCCTCAGCAGGGGTCCTCAATCCAATAATTTACACCAGACTATCAAGTGCCATCTTCCTGCTGATGTTTAGCATACTGCTCAATTGTAAATATTATGCTGGTTATGTATTTCTGAGCCAAGGCCAAGTTTTTGTGTTGTCTTTGAGGTTAAACAGCATTAAAACTTTTTTTTTTTTAATTCTTGGAACTTCAAACACAGTGGCACTTCCAAGAATGTGAAAGAAACTTTTCTACTACACTGACTGTGATTGCAGATTTCAGCACCAGCACGAGATGTCAGCATCTATTTCCAAGATATTGTGGAGTTACTTCAGGGGAGCTGCATGTCTATAATAATCGTGATGACTGAACATGACTGATAAATGTACTCGCTGACACATTGGCCTTAACACTTTCATGGGGTCGCATTTACACCCAACAGGCTGTGTTATTTGTGTTTTTTCAGTAAAATGCATGAGGAAATACCCCACTTTAACTTGAAGATTTAAGATTGGGTGGGCCCTGTGGGATGTTCTATTCTTTAAGTGGGCTGCAGCACGCTTGACTTTGGGAATGGTGAGTTCATCATATACAGTGGCTTACAAAAGTATTCGGCCCCCTTGAACTTTTCCACATTTTGTCACATTACAGCCACAAACACGAATCAATTTTATTGGAATTCCACGTGAAAGACCAACACAAAGTGGTGCACACGTGAGAAGTGGAACGAAAATCATACATGATTCCAAACATTTTTTACAAATAAATAACTTAACAGTGGGGTGTGCGTAATTATTCAGCCCCTTTGGAGTTGCCCATAGACATTGCCTGATGAGTGCTAATGACTAAATAGAGTGCACCTGTGTGTAATCTAATGTCAGTACAAATACAGCTGCTCTGTGACGGCCTCAGAGGTTGTCTAAGAGAATATTGGGAGCAACAACACCATGAAGTCTAAAGAACACACCAGACAGGTCAGGGATAAAGTTCTTGAGAAATCTAAAGCAGGCTTAGGCTACAAAAAGCAATCATTCAGCAATGTTCAAGCAATCATTCAGAAATGGAAGAAGTATGGCACAACTGTAAACCTACCAAGACATAGCCGTCCACCTAAACTCACAGGCCGAACAGGGAGAGCGCTGATCAGAAATGCAGCCAAGAGGCCCATGGTGACTCTGGACGAGCTGCAGAGATCTACAGCTCAGGTGGGGGAATCTGTCCATAGGAGAACTATTAGTCGTGCACTGCACAAAGTTGGCCTTTATGGAAGAGTGGCAAGAAGAAAGCCATTGTTAACAGAAAACCATAAAAAGTCCCGTTTGCAGTTTGCCACAAGCCATGTGGGGGACACAGCAAACATGTGGAAGAAGGTGCTCTGGTCAGATGAGACCAAAATGGAACTTTTTGGCTAAAATGCAAAACGCTATGTGTGGTGGAAAACTAACACTGCACATCACTCTGAACACACCATCCCCACTGTCAAATATTGTGGTGGCAGCATCATGCTCTGGGGGTGCTTCTCTTCAGCAGGGACAGGGAAGCTGGTCAGAGTTGATGGGAAGATGGATGGAGCCAAATACAGGGCAATCTTGGAAGAAAACCTCTTGGAGTCTGCAAAAGACTTGAGACTGGGGCGGAGGTTCACCTTCCAGCAGGACAACGATCCTAAACATAAAGCCAGGAAACAATGGGATGGTTTAAAACAAAACATATCCATGTGTTAGAATGGCCCAGTCAAAGTCCAGATCTAAATCCAATCAAGAATCTGTGGCAAGATCTTAAAACTGCTGTTGACAAACGCTGTCCATCTAATCTGACTGAGCTGGACCTGTTTTGCAAAGAAGAATGGGCAAAGATTTCAGTCTGTAGATGTGCAAAGCTGGTAGAGACAGACCCTAAAAGACTGGCAGCTGGAATTGCAGCAAAAGGTGGTTCCACAAAGTATTGACTCAGGGGGCTGAATAATTACACACACCCCACTGTTAAGTTATTTATTTGTAAAAAAATGTTTGGAATCATGTATGATTTTCGTTCCACTTCTCACGTGTGCACCACTTTGTGTTGGTCTTTCACCTGGAATTCCAATATAATTGATTCATGTTTGTGGCTGTAATGTGACAAAATGTGGAAAAGTTCAAGGGGGCCGAATACTTTTGCAAGCCACTGTATATATGAAGCGGACAAAGTCAGACAGAGACCAAAGAGAAACCTTTTAAATGGAACGAGTCATCACTGAAACTTGCAACAAAGACGGTTTAATATTGTCAGCATTTTTGAATGTTCCACGCAGGCAAATCATGTGATTCCAAACTGCAAAAATGACTTCCTGTTCTCAGGGTTGAGGGAAAGGTCTGGAAAATCACGAGAAAACGTGATAAAACAAAGCAACAAAGAGGAACGTGGGTCTTAAGTTGAAACTAACCAACATGCATGAGACTCTGTGAACAAACATGATTGCAACAGCATGTTTGTGCTTAACTGCTGATTGACCTGTCTGAGTCACTCTGCTTGTGGCTAATACGTAAAAGTAAGTACGCACAGAGTGCACACAAACTGATTCACACATCAACAAACTTTTTTACCAAGGCAAAGCCTTCGGTGCCTGCAGCCAAACCAGAGCGTCGGCTGCTTTGCTCCAGTTTAAAGACGTGTTAATGCTGCAGCATGTAGTTACAGTTCACAGAGATGTGATAACAGCTTCTAGAAGGCTCTGTTCTATGAGTGGGTCTCACAGTGGCAAGCTCTCAGTTCTTTATTCTAGTCATCACATAAAAACAAATCTGCCAGCAGATGGACAGAAAACGAAGTGAACTGGCCAGAGACTGGCCTCTGTTCCAACTGAGTGGAACAGAGGAAGTTTGGCTGTGGAGTCAAACATTCAGTGGCTGGGATCTGGGACAACAACCTATAAATACACACAGAATGTTTGCACAGTGAAAATGTTATAGGCACTAAAAGAAAAGTGAGAATGCTTTCATAAATAATGCAAGGATTATCTTTTACTGTGAAGTAAACAGAAAACGTTGTGGAATTAATATTTGACTAGAGATCTTTTGCCTTTAAAGCAGCACCAGCGCTCCTGGATACTTCGAGGTATCTGGCAGACAACTTGTTCCAGCACCTAGGAAGACACATCTGTTGTGGATTTAGGCCGTCCCACTGTCTCCTGTAATCCAAGAATGACTCCATAATGCAGACATAAGGTCAAAACTTTAGACTTTTTTGGATTGTTTGTGAACCTTTTTAAGTGAGTTTAAGTCTAAGTTTAGGCTGTGATTAGTATGTTTTGAAATGTGGTGGGTCTGTTTAGGACCATTTTTGGAAAACTTCTGTCATCCGTGTTTTGCATATCTATCTTGCGTAATAAACACAAAAATGAAAAAAACTAGTTTGAAGGCTGGGGTCGTCACAGATGGCCACTTAGGCCTCAGGAGGTTAAACATTTATTGGAGGACATTACAGGACTTTTGTCTTTCAAATCATATTTAAATATATAAATAAATAAAAAGACGAATACATGTAAACTTAAAGGAACATCTGTTTGGAAACATTTCTAATTCAAAGTACAGAGACTGACACTTCGATACAAATACAATTATAAATCTGCAACACTTATCAACGTCCAGTCCAGTCAGACTTATCCAGTGGTGCTGCTGTAACATCAGCATAACTGAAGATTCAGAAAATAATAGTCTCCAACAAGGCAAAGTGACTAAACATATATGCTTAGCTTCAACAATGTAAGCTCAGTAACAGTTAAGACCCACTGAGGACAAAACATATAAATTCTGGCATAAAAACAGGAAATACATAAAAAGTGGTAAAAAAAAAAATGTGGCACTGATTACAGCTGTAAATCACAAATATTGAATTAGTAATCCAGCTTTAACAGTAATAAGATTTACATTAAAAATAAATATGTCATGTAAGTATAATAAAAACTGTTATAAATTTATAAAACTGGCCAAAATGACACATACACAATTTATAGCTTGAAAATCTCTTTAAATGGGTGAATTCATGACTTAATGATGTTACACAATCCTGTGGAAATATTCACTGCACTACACAATTCTATTGTCTTACATTATAAAATGCTATTTGTAAGAAAAACAGAACTACCCATTACTGGGTACATCAAGCTCATCTAAAAATATTTAAAAAAAAAACCTCACCATCACTTAGGTGAACATTATGTATGATCAAATGTGATGCCATACATTTCTTATGGACAGTGGAGCAGGAAGAGAGAAAGAATATAAGTGCTGAGGGTTGGACAGATGCACTTGGGTCGCCTACTCAGGCACTGAGCTACAGTGGCACCCAGAATAAGGTTATCATTGTTAGTTTGCATATTATGACTGTAAGTCTTGGGGCAGGTAAGTGCTCAAAACCCAATTTCCCAAACTGCACTAAAACCCAAAAGTTTAAAATACCCGAGGCTGATTAGTCAGATGTAATGATGTTCCTACCTGTGACTAGGGATGGGTATTTAAAACCGGTTCTTGTTGAGAACCAGTTCCCACTGTTTGAATTCCTTGGAATTGTTTGCCATTTTTGCAAACGATTCCCTTATCGATTCCAGTTGCCCCGAATGACGTCACCACATTGCGGAGCATCATTTACCTGGCAGGAAACATGGCGGCTCAAACGCTCAAAAGTTTGATTATACTTTACGAGAACGGATGACAACAGGGCAACTTGCAATACTTGCAAAGTAGATATTTCATTTAAGGGAGGAAACACTACGAATATTCAAAAGCATTTGCTCACAAAACACACGATGACCTTAAATGAATGTCGTGTTTTTAATTCTGCTCCGGACTCGTGAATCTCAACCCAGCAGCAGCGGTAATGTTTGCACCAGGGGCGATTCTAGGATCAGAGCTTTGGGGGTGCAGAGCACCCAGAGAGCTGCCCAGCCAGGCAAGATAAACTTCAAGATGAGACTTCTTCCCTGTCTCTGTCAGTCCCTGCATCCTTAAATGTCTCCCAAGTTCTCTCTGACTGTCTCCTTGGTGCATTTAAACCCCTGTTCCTCCCTGTCCTCATCGTCTGTTGTCTTCATCTCCATTATCAGTCATCATCATTTTACCATCTCTGTGCAAGTCTGCAAATTTCTTTATTAAATCATAACATTCTTAAATTCATCAAGTCTCTCTGTGCCTGGGTCCTCGTCACAAAACATGACATCACTGTTTTGTACATTTTTACACAATTTAATCCCCACATTTGTGAAAGAAAAGCAAAAACTTTTTTTAAAGACTGTAACAAAACCATCAAATCTGATAAAGGTTATTTAAATGCTGCAGAAGAAGAATGGATTGGAATAAAAAAAAAATACATATCCTAACCTTAATTACTGCAGGAGAATAATGAATGATGCTCATGGTGAGTAAAAAGTAAACTGAGTGCATTTTTTGGACAGAGATTCACTTTTAAAGTGTATGTATAATATAATACAGATACATAAAAATACACTCCAAAAATAGAGTCCTTGAAATGTACAAAATATTATTACAAAATTAAAAAACATTGAGACACCTTTGCCTATGGTACAATGTATGAAAAGATCTTTACTGCACATACTACTATGGCTCTGCAGATTTTTTCTTTTATCCTATGTCGCCTCAGCTTGAGGTTGGCAAATCTGTCTGTCACTTTTTGGTGGTCAAGTCTCTCAAGCATCTCTTTCTCAACTGACATCACAGCCAGGTGCTGGAGTCTGCTTTGACCCATTGTTAGGATGCCTGGGTTGTTGACCCAGGGTTTTTGAGTTTATTATATTATTTATACTTTCTAGTCTTTGGTTTCTTTCTTTGAGTTCTGTCTTATGGTTTATGTCTCTGTCTTCTCTAGTTGCTCTGTCTCCCCTGTCACCTGTATCCCCTTGTCTAGTTCGCGTCTCTGTGTATCCTTAGTTGCTATATCCCCGTGTCCAGTTAGTGTCTGTGTCTGCCCTGGTCCCACGTCTCTGTTCCCTCTGTTGCAGTGCGTGCGAGTCTGTGTCTTTAGTTCAGTCTGTGTCATGTTTCCTGTTTTATTTTGAAGGTCCTTGTCTGAGGTTAATGTATCTGGTTTCGCTTCCCCTTGTCTCGTTAGGCCTGATTTGCCCCAGCTGTGTTTCCCTCCTGTTACCCATTCCCTGATTGCTCCCTCTGTGTATTTAAGCCCTGTGTTTCTCTGTGTCTGTGTCGTGATCTACTGTTTATTTTGTTGTGTGTTTTGTCTGCCTGTGTAAGTTATTTGGATTCTTACTTTTGTTCTGTTTGAGTTCAGCATTAAAGCTGTTTTGAGTTACCTTCTGTCTCTGGAGTCTGCACTTTGGGTCCTTCTCCTGCCTGCACACAGCTGTCACATAACACTCATGGTCCTTCTCAGCCAGGTATGGAGCTGATGAAAGACACTAAAAGACCTTTCACAGCTACAGCTGCTAACTGGGTTTGTTAGGTCAACCTGAATAACAGTTTTCAGTTTGGGGAAGATCTAATTATCCAGAAGATTGTACAATGTTAACATATCTGGAATGGCACCAGCCTCACTCTTGAGCTTCAAAAAGTCTTTGGCAACCGTGACTACTTCTGACTGAAGCTCAGCATGGTAATGCAGTGCCAGGGCTGACAACCCAGTTTGTTTAGCAGACTCTGTATAGCAGCTTTAATATAGGGAGAACACAACTTCCAGATTGTACGAGTAAAATTAGTTTTTTTTTCTTTTTTTCCAGTTTAACAGTTTCTGTTGTGCCTGTTAGTATTCCCTGTCTGTTTTCTTACCTGGTTCTTCCTGACCTTGTACTTTCTCCTCAGGTTCCCCTCTTTCCTCTCTCCCTCTTTGGACTGACAATCACACACAAATAGATTGTATTCAATTAGATAAAAAAATACTATTAAGATTAATAATAATAAAAAAAAGTCCTCTCTCAATGTACTTTGAACCAAAAGGCAAATAACCAAACCACATGTACATCTAATAAAGGATATAAATATTGAAACAGTGATCCAACATTATCCTTTATTGATGGATCATTTGATTTTACACTTTTACCTAAATGTGGCTTCTTTTTTTGAAAAAACTTCTTCATATCCATTATGAACCTGGCTGTCTCTCTGCACACACACACACACACACACACACACACACACACACACACACACACACACACACACACACACCAGGAGTTATAAGGTTAATGGGCATCCAACCAGTTAGCTAGTTAGTACCTTGGGTTCAATATCGGCACATAGGACAAAATAACCAGTTTCTCTCATTCCATTTCAAACAGGACAGTGGCAACAACAGCAGGCTACAGACAATGTTAAGTTTTAGATTTTAAATAGGCTGTATACATTTAAATGGGAGCAACAGGACGGTCAAATGTCGCTGATGTTACTACAGAGGAGGACGGATTGTAGGGTAGCAAACATAGTCGGGAAACAAGTTTTCAACACTGCAGGTTACCTGGTGTAATGTTTTTCAGCTAAAAAGAAACATGGCCTGACTCCTACCTAACTCTATAAAGAGTAACTGAAGGTTAAGGCAGCCGCTCACACCTCCACTCTGCTGCGTCTCAGCCACTATAGCTCTGGCAGAAAGGGCGCTAGAGCCAGAGTAGGGGAGAGGCGAGCTGGAACAAACCACTTTGGGAGGGGGGGAGGGGTTATCTATACTTTTGTTGTTAAAATGTTCCATCTCAATTACGTACTGTATGCTTTTTATATTTTTAGTAGTGTGTCCCACAAACAGCAAATATTGTCAAAAAAAGTAAGTAATCTTTGGGGGTGCTGAAGTACCCCCAAAATGAATCAAAGCACCCCCGAAAATGGGCTAAAATTGCCCCTGGTTTGCACGTCCTCTCCCGTTAATGCAGCAGGTAAATAATCAACTAACAGTGCATATTATGTTAGCGCGATCTGCCTTATTACAAAACCTGCCATTACTGTGCGTTTAGGTGACCATGATGAGAGAGACAGACAGAGTCTGGCTCAGATGCTGGCAGTTCTCGCTGCAGTCTACCGGTAGCGTCTCCTTTCAGGCCAGGATAGATGAATGTCACCGAGCAGTGACTAAGTTTGTGGTCAAAGGTTTGCACCCATTTACCACAGCAGATGCCCCCAATTTTCGGTAAGTGAATGTGTTTAATTGTAGGCAGGAACATTATTGGATATTATTAGATTATTCTGTTATTATATGTTACCTTATATATGTAATCAAAGTAGTTGAATTAGAATACTGCTGTAGATCATATTATACCCTTTAATATAGAGTGTGTGAGCTGTATGTAGTTTAGTTCTCATTATACTTTTGAGTTAACAGAACATATTCACATATTAGTTCATTAGATAAATGTGCATCACTCTGTATCCTTGATCTGCTGGGAATGTGTTACACTGTTTTCTTGACATGTTCTATTGTTGAATCATGAAGAGAAGGAGACTCTGTGTCTAAGACAGGGGAGATAGACAGACCACATTCCATACCCCCACCTTACAGAAAGCAAAGAAACAACTGCCAAGGTCATAACTTAGGCGCCGTAAGAGAGAAAGAATGTTAATGTTTGGTCTTTTACGACTAGCTGGGGGCCACTAGAGACTATAAAAAGCTGAGCAACCCGTCACCATTTTGAGACTGCTGTGACCCTCTTCAGGCATGTCTCCCCATCATGATGGTCCTTATGCTCTTAAGTGTTGAATTGTATGGAAATAAATGATTGTTGATTGAGCATAAATACACCGAGTATTGTCCTTCCTTCAGCCCAAAGATTCAAAGAATTGGGAGATTTCAACAATATTCTTGTGTAATTGCTACAGAATAATTTATGTTATACTTTGTTATTGCTACAGAAGAATATTTATTTTATTATTTTACATTTACAATTTCTGTTCCAGGGGACCCTGTGACACCCCATTGAAGAGCCGTAGGCTGTGGATCTCTTAAGATCTCACTGTTGGGTTTGTAAGGCCATGTTACTCCTAAATTTCTATCTTGTTCAAAAAGCAGATATAAAACAAAGTTCTAAGATAATCGACCTTAGTGTTCTCCTTTTTTTTAAAAGAATTGATAAGAGAATCGATAAAGAATCGAATCGTTAAACAGAATCGAAAATGGAATCGGAATCGTGAAAATCTTATCAATACCCATCCCTACCTGTGACGCAGCCTGATCTGTGTTGATTGGCTGGAAGAAGTCTTTGAGGTCAACTCTAATGCATTTCAGTTGGAAGTTTAAAAAATGGATGAATCCAGGTAAGTGGTTTCTGGAGCCTAAACACCATCAATCAAGCAATCCAAATGATTTAACTGACTAAACCTAACTGAGTCATTTTTTAAATGTAACCAAGAAGTAGTTGGTGTCTAAACCTATCAGAGCCTGTTTTGATTCCCAAACAAGTCGTTTAATTGCACAGACCTCATCAAAAGGTTTGATAATGTTCATATGAATCACTCATCTTTTGGTTTCAAACAATGAATTAAAAATTAGAAAACGTACATGTAAAAGAAAGAAAGCAGGACTTCAACTGTGGCCCCTGGTGTGGGGAGCAAAATGACCTAGAATCTCTGAACCTACTCAGAGAAAAGACTGAAAACATAACCAGCACCTCATTTTGATTTGGAACAGTTTGGTCTGCACAGAAAACTTGACCTGAACACATCTGTCACTTTGAAATGTTCTCAATTCAAAGACTGGAAAGGTTCAATATGACTGAAGTAAACTATCAAGTCAGGTCTTTGGATGGCTATACAAACTGGGATGGCTCGAATAAAAGCTTTCATGGGGTATGATGGATAGGATACCCCCCCCCCCAAAAGAATTAAACCAGTTATATTTCAATAGGTACTCTTTTCTAGATACAGCAGCAGCTTTAGTATGTGCTGCTCAACACCGGCCTTTTTCAAATAGCTCTCCTTTTAACAGCATCACTTGCTGAATTTCTGACAGAAATTTAATAAGCTTTTATCTGACTGAGTAGATCCAGCCGCAAATCGTTCATGGTTCGATGATCGCATATTGACTGCTTAATAATGAGGACGAGTTTCTTTAAGTGCCCCCCCCCCCTTTGATTAAGAGCACCAGGCAAACCAATTAATGACCCTGTCAGAGTTTATCAAAAACACGTGAACTACAAAATGATTTCGTTTTATGTCACTTTTGAGTTTTTCTCTATCAAAATCAGCCATCAACTCATGATCGCTAAACACGTCATGTTTCTTAACCAAGAGCTTTGAGGGCATCGATGTAACCACAAAATTAATTCACACAATTACAAGATTCATAGTATTACAGGAGGGCATGAGTGACATGTGTTGTCAGAGAGTATTGCACTATTATTTTTTATATCAATGCTGTGACTTCCTAGATACAGCTATCAACATTTCCAGATGGCCAAATCTCTTCTTGAAAACGTATTTGTTATCGGATCGAGAATGAAGAGGGGGGGATTGTAAACGCAGATATCTGAATCCTCTGCAGGCTGACAGCTCAGTAAAGCATCCACGCGTCCACTGGACAAGCCTATCATTCAGAACAAGCATTTAACAGTCGTGCATTAATATTACTTATAGATATGTATTTAATGTGTAACAAAGTAAGAATTGTTACAATGTGTCTCTGTGACTGTCGCCTTGCCCACCTGACTGAAGTGACTCCTGGTCCACAGAGAATTACTGTAATACTCTCGGGCAGACTCTGGTGCATGCTGGTCTGTCTTTGGTGTGACATTTGGATTTCTTAGTGCAAAGTGAGCTGACCCTCACCTTCTGTGGTAGCTTTGCTTGTTGCTTTTGGATCAGAGAGATTCTCTGACATGTTGACAGCTTCTTGCATTTCAGCCATGCTTTCTGTCACTCAGGTTCCCCTGTACATACAGAATGGATTGCATTTAGATGTAGATCTGTTGTTGTCCTGAACATTGTGCAGAACTTTCCACACTGACTGATTGAACACCCTCGCTCACTGATTCAAAGTTAAGACTCCGAGATTATGCATGAGAAGCACTAAAAGCAGAAAGATTACATGTGAACAGTTTAAATTAAAGTGCATTTTCTGTCCCTCTGGTTATAAATTCTCCTCTCCTGACTGCATCTGCTTTAACACAAAGCAAAGCACCACAGCTGGTACTTGAAAATGTTCCAGTCTATTTGATGCTATTTGAGACTGTGCATGTTTTAAGTCTGGTTTGTTTGGTTTACACAAACCTTTCTTTGCCTCCTGCTCTCACTGTTACAGCTGTAGTGTAGTCATTTAGCGACTAATAAAGGCCAGTAAAACAAACTTTAATATGATGGTATAAGTGTACTCACAAATGTCTGTCGTTCATTCTCTCTCTTTAAATGTCTCCATGACAACCATTCTATAATGCACTGAAACCATATTTGTCTTGTTTTGGTCTTGCATGTGACTTAAATTGCTTTTCACCGATTCCATAAGAAGCATGGGCTCAATGGGATCTCACTCTCAATCTGGGACCATATTGACAACAGAAACTGCTTTAAAACAAAGCTGAAATCAGAAGGATGTTTCCTTTGAGGCGACGTTACAGCCCACAGTGCAATTTGCCACTTGTTCAGCCCCCTTTTCTTTCTCTGCCTGACCTTTTTCTCTAATGTCTGTATTTCAGGAGCAACAAGAAGTACTCAGAGAGTGCAAACCTCTGCCAAGGCAGCTCATTCTCTGGCAGCATTTACTTTTAAGGGAATCGTACTTTGTAAATCTTCATTTTGTTTTCTTTGTTCGTTTTCAATGTTCTTGAAGGCATTTGCAGTAAAAACAAGTGGAAAATGCAAACTCGTTGTTTGTCCCGTTGAAACCTGCTTTAATAGATCTGAAATAATTGGCAGATGTGAAATATAAGAGTACTGTATTTTTCAGACCATAAGCAAAACAAAACAGTCAGATAAGTTAAACTTTACTCATTCTGTTGTTGCAGTATATTAATGACTAACCTCGTATTGTGGATGGATTATCTCAGTTGTTCTCTTGACTGAAGTTTGGACTGTTTACAGCATCCTGCTATGTGATTGCATTTGTCTCTGACCATCAGGAACCCTCACGTTAACTTTTATTAAGTGGAAAAAAATTAGCGTTCATCCTCCAGCTTCACTGTTTATGTTATGCTAACATAGCTGTGTAGCTAGCACATCATTATATACCAGCTAGCCTAACCTCAGTAACCCTACAAACATCACTGCTGTTTAGTTTCCTGTCTTCATTTATGTTGGAAGTGATAGCAGAGCTGTACGTTTGAATTTTTCAGAAATCTCTCAGTCAGAACATGCTATATCATGCTTAGGTGGAAGCTAGCGAGCTAACTTCCTGTTAACTTCTAACTCCGTTAAATTTAATAAATTCTGTTTTCATGGATGCCTGGATGTTAAACTGAATTGTTACACCTGGTAAAGCAGCAACGCTGATCATTTTATTAAAGATGAAAGAATTTAGACAGTTTTTAACTCTCAGTGATGCTGCAGTGTTCGTTTGACTTTGGGACCTGAAAAAGACGGAGTTTAGGACCCAGACTACTCTGCGAGGCTCCTGACTATGGTAGCCTTAATGCTCCAACAATCCATCAGGTGGTGCGGCTTCGTAGCTTAGCAAAGTCCCACTAAAACATTATTGACAGATTTTTGAGCGCCGTGTAGCACATAAAATCAGTTCGAGGTCAGTAAGCACAACCAGAATTCATACATAAGGCACACTGCAGATTTTTAAGAAAATTAAAGGATTTTAAGTGCACCTTATAGTGCAGAAAATACAGTAATATCAAAGCTGAAATGTGAAATGATATTTGGATGCTAATATTTAGAATCCCCATCCCTGTATACCAATACAAACAAAGGCAGTACAATTTTAATCATATTTTTAAAGATAAAATAAATTTTATGAGAATTTGACCTAATTTGACCTCGAAAAAGATGTGAGATGTGATATTTAAAATCCCCATATCATTTTTCCTCATATATGTTGGCAGTAAGAAACATACTGTAGTTTTAAATAGCTCTGCATAGCATTGTTATCACTTTGACCTTCAGCTGTTGACCTTAAAGGAGAGGTTGGAGCATCAATGTGACAAGATATTTAAAATCTTTTTTTTAATATGTTCTAATTATAGGAGCAGGTAGATTTGGATAACTTTGTTTCCCTTAATAAATATTTTTTTTCAAAACTGCATTCTTTCTCTAATGTTAAACTTTGATGTAATTGAATGTTAGTTTAGTTTTACAGCAGATGTAGCAGGATTGAAATCTTTGAAATGTCTCATAAAAAAACCCTTTAGTCATCACTCCACATAATTGTCTCAGGGATCATCAAGATGTTTTTTGGCAAATGCGAGATGAGCCTTTCTGGGGTTTTTAGTCAGCACTAGTTTTTCACCTCGGAACTCTCCCATGGATGCCATTTTTGCTAATGTTGAACTTTAACCTTAACCGAGTAGTTCTTTAGATGTTATTCTTTTATGATTTCCTGGAAGAGTCTATGATGCATTCCTGGAATAATTTTGATACTCGTTCACCTCTGTTACACGTTTCCTCCATTTGTGGTTCATTGTCCTTAAAAATATCAATGACATTGATTCTGACTGTGGTTCTTATCTATTCTTGAGTGTGGCATGATGTGCTGCTGCCTTTTCAACATCTTTTAGCCTACTTTACTTCGTCAGACAGGTTCTATTTAAGGTTTGGCAGTAACCAGTCCAGGGTGTGAGCAGCCAAACTGAACTCAGCTTTCCAAAAATGTTGTTTTTATCACAGTTAGTTCATGATTGTTTTCACATATGACCAGGTAGGTTTAGGATTCAAATTCACGTTTTTTCAATTTTACAAAATAAATAATTTTTTGTGTTGACTCAGGTTATCGCTGTTTCAAATTTAAATAACTTGACTCTCTAAAACGTTTAAGTGTGAAAAAGGAAGAAAAAAATGAAGAAAGGAAAGAATACTTTGCTGTATTGATGATTTAATTTTGTATACATAGCAGGTGGGGAAGAGACTGAGGGACGTCAACAATGAAAGACGATTATCAGCATACTAAAATACATATTCACTAGTCTTATACAGAGTAATGGCTTCATGATGTAGTTATCGTTGGTCAGTCTGAATGACAGTTAAGGTATAAAAGTACAAAATTATGCCACATTTGCACAAAGCAATCCAGCAGCAGGGGTGCACACACTGAAGGACATTTATGACCCTGTGGGTCTCTGCATTTAAAGACAACCTCCCATTAACATTTCAGTCTGCAGGCACATTGTTCTTTTATTTATTTAAAGTCTACTTTTTATATGTATTCTAAGGCATTAATGTGCCTTAGAATACACGTCTCAATAGACCAATTTCATACAGCTCTGAGCAGCCCCAGTAGATTGGTGGTCGCAGTATTTTAAATTCTGCCTGGAAGCCGTTATCTACTGACTGTGGAGGGCAGCGCTCTGCTCAGACAGCTCAAATCTAAATAAGAGACCAGCCTGGCGGAACATGCAGCCATCCCTGGACCCCAGTCATCAAGTTATGCTAATTTTATACACGATAAATTACGTTGGGAAAAATTGAAAGTTTTATCATCACCAATCTTTACCCTATCCAGGATATTTGGATACATGTTTGGATGTTTTTGTTCATAAAAGACACAAAATGTGAGTCTTAAACACAGAATGCATGAAGGTAACATCAAGCCGCTGGCTGCTCCTTATGCATCAAGTTCATAGATCATAAGAAGACAGATGAGGGTTCAGACACCCATCTGCCCAGAAGATTGCCTTAATTTGGAGAAGGCCTGGAATGCCATTAAACAGAGATGTTTCTGCCATTAAGCAGTCTTAGAACTGCCAAACAACTGATGTTAAATGGAAAGCTTCATGTTGTGGGTTATTGGACCAACAGAAACATTTCATGTTTCAAAATGATAACTATAACAGACAGAGCCTGTGTATGTTGAACTTGCTTCATAGGATAGGACCCTGGGTCCACTCTCTGCTAGCTACGCACAGGTTCAGCTGTTTTATGCTGTAATAAAATGCCAAGTTTTGATAACAGTTTTTCCTTTCCTTAAATAATTGTTAAAAACTGCATTTTGTATTTACTCTGGTTATCCTTGCCTAACAGTATAATTAGTTTGAAACATTTATGATGGATATATTAAAAAAATACTTTTTAAATAACATTATTTATAAATAACTATAAATAACATTAGACCTACAGGCTGAGACTCCTTCTAATATCCCAACATCTGTTGAATGGTTTAGTAAAAATATTGATTCATGACAACATTAATCACATTAATGTTTAGCGCATTTAGTCAAAACACAAATTTGTTGAAAATTTGTTTATCATCAGACACGTTGCCAACAGCAACACAGCAGTCAGACATCTGTACATGACACTGTTTATCAGTAAGTAAATAAATGGGCTGATAATAAATGTTGACATCCTAAAATGTTCCACAGACATGAGGTGAACTTTTCCTGTTAAAGCCTTTAGCTCAAAGCAATAGTGATGGTAAATTCGATTCTTTTTACTAAATCGAGTTTGAATGAGTCACTCACCAAAGTGAATCGGGTTTTTTGAGTCATTTGATTCACTGAGTCAGTTGACCAGAGAGTGCAAAAAATTTACATTTTCACTCAAACTTAATTTGTTTCTCTTTTCATGTAAATCCTACTGCTAAGATGAGTGATTGAAAAAGAAAAATAACTATTTTTATAGAGCAAAAAAAGAGCAAAAAAAAGATTTCTAAAGGGAAAATTTTATTTATTTTTATTTTATCTTATTTGTATTTTCCTCAAATATATTTAAATGTCCACTGAGCTGTGAGCCAGGGGGCGGTAATGCGCCTTAACATTGGCTGCCAACCAAGAAAAAGAAGAAGAAGCTGTGCGCCAGGAGTGAGGGGGTGAGTGAGTAGGCCTTTCTCAATATGCGTACTTGCGTTCTCGTGTACTTGTGATATGTCATCAGTCGGAGACCAAGTATTGTTCCAATTCGAAGTACGCATCAAGCCGAGAACGCGAAAAAGTCTGTTCTCGCTCCGCCCGTTTTATCGAGCATGCATCGGTGGTGACTTGTGTGGACTTGGTACAGCTAAATATCCCAGAATGCATTTCGTCCAAAACTCAAACGCGGCAATGGCGGACGAGTGGGGCTAAAAACTTTTAAATATTACTCTTTCTGGGTCACAAAATAAACTTTTAAGTTATTTTCAAGCGAGAATGTAGCTGTGTAAACTTCAAATGTCTGCTCGATTTATCAAGATATCATATATTTCCAAACGCGCTCCGATGTTTTCGGAGACGTCTGTGACCCGCCAGCTCCATAGCAGACAGCGAGGTCGAGGATTATTAGAGCCGGCGAGAACAGCGGACTCCCAGCACATCGTTTTCAACCCCCCCGCAGTCTTTTCGCTACTCAAGTTAAACAAACCCCAAACCCCAGTAGCTGTCTATTGTATGGAGTGTCCACTAAAATAAAAATAAAAAGCGTTCTAACATCTCACCTGCTTGTTTTTATTAAGGTAGGTACACGTATGTACATGTACACTATTTTTATTAATAGAGATTTCACTACTGAGGTTAAACATGATATATAAGTCACTTAGATCACTTCTAAATGTTAATGTTTGGTTTATTTCAGTGTTTTATTTGTTCCTGAGTAAACCGGTTTGACTGTGATTAAAGTTAAGCTTCATAACATATTACTCACAGTTAAATTAAGAGGGTACGGCAGTAAAAACTCCGGACCTGTGACATCATCAAGTATGCTGGTGTTCCAATTGTACAAATCGCGAGTCCGTACTCGTGTTCTCGGCGAGTCCGTACTCCCGTGCGTGCGAGTGCGTGCGAGTACGTACTCGCGTACTTGAGAATTGAGAAAGGGCCATTCGTTCATGCTATGATTCAGCACAGGACGGGAGGGGGTGAGTAACTCAAATGTGCTGTTAGCATGTTAGCAGAGCGATGCTACTGTGAACGGAGGAGCTATTGTCTTGATGTGAGCTTCTACTCAGGGTTTTTTCTTCCAGTTCAGAGCAGAAATGTTTTTGTTAAGAAACTGGCTGTTGTTTTTTTCCACACAATTTTAATTATAAGCTAGATATATTTCTACTAATGGAATTAGTTTGCTAACAGCAACAGGGATGAGTCAGTGAGTCAGTTGGGCTTGTGAATCATGATTCACGAGTCAGTAAAGTGATTCTCAAGTATTGACTATGTGCACGTTAGCATATGCTACTTCCGGTGCGGAAACTTCTGTGGGGAGCTTTGTTTCCGGTGTCCTATTCACGCCCTGTTTACCGTCCAAAATAAGTTAAGCAAATGAATGAATCAAGCGGCGATTTACATTTCTATAGATGTCTTGGGCATTTACCCAATATATCTGTAAATGATGTTCATCGACTTGTCGATATTTTTCCTCAGAGCAAAAGAGAAAAGGGATTCAAATGTTATATTTCTCAGCTGTCCCTCGTTTATTGTGGGTGTTATGTTCTAAAAATAACCAGCGATAGGTGAAATCAAATAGCCAATTTTATTTTTTGACGGTGCAAAATGTTTCGTGGACATCGTGGACATACAGCACTGCACTTCAGAGTCACACTGCTAATGATCGATGCAGCGATTCTGTACTGTACAGGAGAGACGTCACGGAGGAGATCGTCTGCAGCGATCAGGACGCAGGACACAATGTGACGTAAAAAAAAAAAAGCATGCAAACCTGCACTAAAAGAATCTGCGAAACAGCGAGGTGAAAGGTGAACCGTGTTATAGTGAAGGACCGCTGTAATTTTGAAGGTAAGTCACAACATACCCTTCGTAAATACTAATGTATAGAAACCGTTACCAGCAATCATTCATTTTTTGTGTGGCTTTTTTCACGGTTTGTTAACATGCTGTGTAGGTGTGTACTTGACTAGCTGATATCGACATAACAGGGGAAACATCTGGTTTGACTATAGTTCACCTGCAGTTTGAATGCTGAACATTTGCCTGTTTAAATCACAAGACCAGTCACTATACAGAGATGTGCTTCTGAATGTGGACGATGTGTCTTCTGCATGCAGTGATGCAGTTCTGCTTGTGTTGAGCGATGTAAACAACTGATCGATCTAAACTCTTTAAACGTCAAAATTGATCATTAGATTTCTTATGACACAACAGTGGTGAGTGTTCCCACCTTCTGCTCTTTGTAACTTAACGCGATCTTTCCGTTTTCGAGTTTTGGACATGATTTTGGAGTATATCTTCGCAGTAGCGATTGACCGCAAAGTAAAGCTACCGGAAATGTACAACCCTACATCCGGTCTCAAACCAGGAAGTTAGCATTTTCTCGTGCACAGGGTCAATTGAACGATTTGTTCATGATTCACACATCACTACAAAGCAACTCAGTGCCATCCACAGACTGTAGGTAGACTGAATAGAGCCACTGTGATGCTCACAATGGTTCTGGTATTTTTAAGCGATGCTAGCTCCTGGAATCCAGAAATGACCATATTATCTGCTAATGCTAGCAGGCATGGTTAGCAAACTGTACGGGTAATTAATGCTGAATAACAAACTAAACTCACCAAATTTCTGTCTTCAGGACATGTTTTTGTAGCTTACAACAGAGAAGCTCAGTTCAGTGATTCTAATAATCAAAGGTAACAACAGCTGCCTCTGTGTCCATGTCCCAGATGGGCTAGTTATTTAAATCTTTGTGGAGTTGAATGAAAGTGGAAAACTGTTCTTTGTACCAGGCGATAATTTTTTTTTTTTTAATGCTGTTTAGTCATCCAGTTTTAAAAGAACTGACTCACTTCTGGCGCGAGCGTCACGTGAACTGCTTTGTTTTTCAGTCCCCAGAGATACTGTTGTTTTTACAGCAGCTCTTCTGTGCCACAGTTCTGTGCTTCCTGGTAGTTTTGTGATGTAGAACAATTAACCACCATTACTAAAACACTCTTACATATTTTAAATCAGGAAATAACACATTTACTGTTAGAACAGTGAAGCTCGGCATGCGTCTGCAGGCTCATTTCATTTGATCCATCCATCCATCCATTCGCTACCGCGTATCCTTTTCAGGGTCGCGGGGGGTGCTGGAGCCAATCCCAGCTGTCATAGGGCAAGAGGCAGGGTACACCCTGGAGAGGTCGCCAGTCTGTCACAGGGCTCATTTCATTTGATGTAAGAAGTAAATAAATTATCTTTTCAGCAGTGAATAGAAGTAGAAGCACCCATTGTAGTTTCCTGGAACTGATGATTTTTGTTCCAAGTTGCAGCTGATGAAAGGAAATGAGCAGCTTTTTGGCTACATTTAGAGACGGGGTAAAAATAACATCTGACTGCATCTTCTATTCGAGTTATAAAAGCTTAAAAATAGTATTTTTGGTTTGAGCTTTAAAAGAAGAAGCTTTCTGTCCACATGTAACTGTTTTGTGCAGTTTTTTGTGAGAGAAACCAAAAGGCCTAATGAGCAAGAATTTCAGTATTTATAAATCTGCGTTATCAGCCGACCATGGAAAATGTGACGTTTTACACAAAAAGAAGAGAAGGCAGAAATATCTCATGCATATAATCTAACTCTTCAATCTAATGAACTTAAAATGCAGAGTTGGCCTTTTTAAATCAGGGCCAAATGTTTCTCTTAGCCAAAGTGGGTATGAGTGCTCTGTGCTGAAGCACACACTGAGGCAGATGAGCCGTATAGTATCTGTGCATTGAACAAACAAATAAACTGAACAAGGTGTTCTGAGAAAGAACTAAGGAAAGTGCAGAAAGAGCTCCTTAATGGCTTTGCAATACGACGCTGTTTGGCAGCAGCATGTTTGGCTGATTATCCCCCAACCTTTGCTCTGTTGCCTTTTAATAGAAGACGGTCTATTAGGTGGCCATTTATATGGATGACTCATATTCCTAATGGCTAAGAAGGACATGTGGAGGGGTACTCGAGGAGTCTGATTTCCCGAGTGAGTTGACAAGATACACTGTGATAAATACAAATGATGGCATCCTTATTATCCACAGTGGAGGAAAATGTTGGGGTTGATTAAACGTTTGTGTTTTTAGTAGTACAGCAGTATAATCCCCATGAGAGGAAATGTGATGGACAGATAAATTATTATTCCTGTGTTTATCTGAGAGGTTGTGCATAAAAGGAGAGTTTTAAAGATGTATGAACAAATCACCAGCTTTATAGCAATTTTTAGCACTTTTGAAATGAAATGAAGTTTTTTTTGGTACCTATAGTGGGAGCTGGTGACAGGAAGACGACCAACCGTTGGTGTAAAGTTATCTTATATTGGCTGATTACTGACCTCAATCGTGACTGAACTGTGGAGACAAATGAACCTCATGTTATTATAATGTGTCACTTGAAGTCTGTCAACGTCCAGTATATAATCAGGTGAAATGGCCCTTTAAATAAAAAAAGCTGTAAAAGTATAATGAAACATTTTTCAGTTCATTAGGTTAAACTGGTTGCAGGTCAGTAACATGACTGCTTAAAGAAAGAGAATCTCAGACAGGAAGCTTAATAAAGAAGATCTGTAATCACACATCTGTCTGCTTCCCAGGTGTTTGCTGGCTAATCTAAGCTTTACATCACTTCCACTTTCCCACACTGTCAAGCTCATGGCTGACATCACTGGTCTAGTCCAATCATCTTTCTGCCCGCCTTCTTCAGGCCAATCAGCCTCTGCTCTGCATACTTTAAATCTCAACACTCATCTGTCATTCTCCCCTGCAGATGCCTTCATGCAACCCACTTCCTCCCCATTTCCGCCTCTCCTATGTTACTCAGGCTCACTCCAAGCCTCCACCTTCATCTCCACCACCAGCATCTAGATTCTGGAGGGTACTGGGCGAATTTCTGTCACGGCAGGGTTTCCGTTCTGCTGTGATGGGCCAGTCTAAGCATAACTGAATTCTGTATATCAATAAATCATGGTCAGTTCCTTCTAATAATCTCTCCTTATTGAAAAATCGACGAGCAGCGGTTCATCAATTTGGAAAACAAAACTGTCTACAAACTTTGAAACAAGTTTCTGTCAATCATATACATTTCAGAAACAGTGTAATTATCCACAGTATATAAAAGATCAGAAAAGTTTCAGAAAATCTGGAGAAATGTCTGTGGCTGAAAATCAAAACTACATGTGACCATGAGGAGAAGGACCATCTGGGTTGTTACCAGTGCTCTGATGTTATGGTTGTGCATCAGTGCCTATGGCAGCCTTGCACATCTAGAAAGGCGTCATTAATTTTGAAAGACATATGCAGCTTTTAAAGCAACATGTGGACCTAGATAATGTCCTTTTCAGGGATGACCTTGAATACTTCACCAACACACTGCTAAACTATACACCGCTGTTATTCCAGCAGCTGGTGTCAGGTCTACACCTTTGACCAAACATTTGGAAAAATTTGAGCAAATTTCAAATTGAACAAAGAAGATCCAGGACGGTATCAATATGAGATAAGAATGGGACGTTATTTTCCCAACGCATTGCAGGTGTCAAAGTAAGCATTTAGGCTAAAGTTAGCGTTTACTTATTTTTTTCCATATATTTTTCTTATTTTCTCAATTTTTTCAGTCACATTTTACAGTTTCAACTCTGTTTTTGTAACTGGATTACATCATCAGCCTCACAGGAAAAGTTTTTTTGACTTCAGTAATGACTCAAAGTTTTAAAGGAAACTATCTTGACAAGTGTGAAGACCTGCTACTGTGTAACAAATAGTTCCACTGTAAAACTGTGACTGTGTGTAAATTATGAATAATTAATAACATTACGGATGTTGTGACACACGTACATATATTCACTTTCCTAAAACAAGTTACGAGGAATTATTAAAACAAAGTAAATTTAAACTGTGTGAGTCCGTCCACCTGTGGGTGAGTCGAACACATTTTGCTTTGGTACAGATTTTTGTTAAAGCTGCCTTCAGTCCTCTTGTATCCAGAATAGTGAGAGTAGGACAGACAGCTTGTCTCGTCCAGGAGAAGCCCAGTCCGTTATTATTAATGAATTAAACATAAGCAATCATAGGCAAATGATTTTTTCTTTATTGATTGTTCTTCTAATTCTTGGCAATCGGAAAACAAAGAAAATAATCTAATGGGCAAATATCACAATTTAAAAGAACAAAAAAAAAAACATTGGGTTTGCTTTTGCCCACAATCCATGGTTGTAGTAGTGTTAGGGTTGTGTTACCAGCTATAATGACCTTTATATAGAGGACCACCAGACAGCAGGCAACAGGTGAACTAACAGTCATTACCCTTCCTAAAGGAAAGATAAAGAAAGCTCCTACAAACACAGCATCCAGTAACAGTTTCACTGTAAACACAGTATTTGTGTTTTCATATGAAGACTCATTTGTAAACAAACTTGAAAATAAACAAAAATAGAAGCATTCAAAACAAGAGGGAAATAAAGCAAATGCATCACAAAAAACTGTCTTCCATGAAGTCCATGAAGCTGATGTGTGCAGATTCAAATCATATCAGCAGACACTGAAAGTATATGCAGAGGTGCAGAGAAACCAGCTTAAAGTCGAAATATACACTGAACAAAAATATAAACGCAACACTTTTGTTTTTGCTCCCATTTTTCCTGAGCTGAACTTAAAGATCTGAAACATTTTCTACAAACACAAAGGACCCATTACTATCAAATATTGTTCACAAATCTGTGTAAATCTGTGTTAGTGAGAACTTCTCCTTTGCCGAGATCATCCATCCCACTTCACAGGTGTGGCATGTCAAGGTGCTGATTAGACAGCATGATTATTGCACAGGTGTGCCTTGGACTGCCCACAATAAAAGGCCACTCTGAAATATGCAGTTTGATCACACAGCCCAATGCTACAGATGTTGCAGCTTTTGAGGGAGCGTGCAATTGGCATGCTGACTGCAGGAATGTCTACCAGAACTGTTGATGTGAAATGAATGTTCATTTCTCTGCCATAAGCCATCTTCAGAGAATTTGGCAGTACATCCAACCGGCCTCACAATCACAGACCACATGTAACCACACCAGCCCAGGACCTCCACATCCAGCATGTTCACCTCCAGGATGGTTGACCAGGTGGAGACCAGCCACCAGCTGCACCGACAGTCGGTTTGCATAACCAAAGAATTTCTGCAAAAACTGTCAGAAACCGTCTCAAGGAAGCTCATCTGCATGCTCGTTGTCCTCATCGGGGTCTGGACCTGACTGCAGTTCGTTGTTGTAAGCAACTTCAGTGGGCAAATGCTCATGTTCGATGGCTTCTGGCACGTTGGAGAGGTGTTCTGTTGACAGATGTTTTTACTGTTCAGTGGCGTCGTGTGGATGAGTGGTTTGCTGACGTCAACGTTGTGGATTGAGTGCCCATGGTGGCAGTGGGGTTAAGGACATGAGTGCATTTTATTGTTGGCATTTTGAAGATACCGTGTTGAGATCCTGAGGACCATTGTTGTGCCATTTATCCATGACCACAACCTCATGTTCCAGCATGATAATGCACGGCCCCATATTGCAAGGATCTGTACAGCTGGAAGCTGAAAACATCCTAGTTCTTGCATGGCTAGCATACTCACCAGACATGTCACCCATTGAGCATGTTTGGGACGCTCAGCGTATATGACAGTGTGTTCCAGTTCCTGCCAATATTCAGCAATTTTGCACAGAAGAAGAGTGGACCAATATTCCACAGCCCACAATCAACAACCTGATCAGCTCTATGCAGTGGAGATGTGTTGCACTGCGTGAGGCAAATGGTGGCCACACCACATACTGAGTGGTTTTGTGACATCTGTAGCATTCTGCTGTGTGATCAAACTGCATATTTCAGAGTGGCCTTTTATTGTGGGCAGTCCAAGGCACACCTGTGCAATAATCATGCTGTCTAATCAGCACCTTGATATGCCACACCTGTGAAGTGGGATGGATGATCTTGGCAAAGGAGAAGTTCTCACTAACACAGATTTAGACAGATTTGTGAACAATATTTGATAGTAATCAGTGCTTTCTGCTTTCTGCTTCAAATCTGCTTCTGAATTTTCACGGGACCCCAGTCGCGCTTCATCGTGGTCCTCCATTGACTTTACATGTAAACCTGACGCTCTGGTCGCGTCTATCGCGTTCGGTGTGAACACACCGTTACAGCATCTAGCAAAGACAGGCATAATGATGACAATAACTGAACTGAAAACACACAATCAAAATCATCATGGTGGCTAAATATACAGTATATTTGTGTTGTACAGTGCTGGAAAAGAAATGGCACCAACCTCTCCCACAGGGGCCAAAGGGGTACCCCGTATTTATAGGGTTGCACCAAAGAAGAAGAATGAGGAGGGGCTCTAACTGATAATGAACATACTGTAACTACAGGCTTGGAGTCAGGAAAAGGAACGGTTCGGGGTCTAGAACACATTTTGTGTAATTATAACAATATGTTATTTACACATAGAGATGTAAGAGTGATGATGGGAAAGTGTTTCATCTTTTAAACCTGCTCCTGCTCTGTGTAGCATGCAGCTCTGTGTAGCATGCAGTATATACATGGGCGGTAGGTTAACTAAACACAGGGGTATTGTTTATCAAAGTCAAACATCCTGACTGCATTTTTGCAGGGCTGTAAAAAAGTGTTTGCACCCTTCCTGATTTCTTTTTCCTTTTTTGGCAAATTTTTCACTTTCAGATCATCAAACAAATTTTAATATTAGACAACAGAATCAGACAAGAATAACCAGAGTAAAGACAGCAAAGCACTTCTTAAATGGTGGGTTCCTTTATTGTTATTGTACCCAGACCTCCCCGAAAACCTAATAACAGTTGTGTGAGACTGGTTGTGCCACCTAACAACTTTAAGGTCTCTGCATTTAAACACAACCTCCCATTAACATCTCAATCTACCAGCACATTGTTCTTTTATTTATTTATTTAGTTTATTTTCATATCCAACTCTGTACAATAATGTGCCTTACCTCTCTATAGACCCGTTTCATACAGCTCTGAGCAGCCCCAGTAGATTGGTGGTCACAATATGTTAAATTCAATCTTGCATAATTCATCCTGGAAGCCGTTATCTCCTGACTGTGGAGGGCAGAACTCTCAAACAGCTCGAATCTAAATATGAAACCAGACTGGCAGAACATGCAGCCATCCCTGGACCCGACTCGTCAAGTTATGTTAATGTTAAACACAGACAGTGCTGGGGACTAACAGAGTACATGTACCGCTGTTACATATTTAAAATACAAAATATAAGTAACTGTATTCTGTTACAGTTACCGTTTAAAAAGGTGGTATTCAGAATACAGTTACTTTGTTGAAATAAATGGATTACACGGCGGTCTTTTCCTGTTTCATATGTTCGGCTATGCTCTCTCTGTTTTTGGTAATTCCACGCCGGTGGAAACCCAAACAAACACGCATTAAGAGGCTCTGATGTCTGTGTCTCAGTCTCGTGGCCCATGTCACCTCTACTTGCAGCAGCATAATGATGTGAAGAAATATTTAAAAAAATTATTTTAAAAAAATTATTTAATATGAAGGTAACATGCAGAGTGTTACAGGCATCGCCCTAAAGCATGTAGCCTGATGGGCAGTGTAGTCCGTGCTGCAGGGAGAATGGACTGTCATACCCGTTATGTGTCTGTGAGCGAGGGAGGGAGAAAAAGGAAAAGTACGAGCTGTCACCGAGCAGAAACAGGAGCTGGAAGCATGTAAATATAATAATAACCACTGCAGCCAAAAAGAGAGCCTGACGAGCCCAGCTGTAAGTAAGCTATTAAGACTCGACTGTACACTGTGTTCGTGTTTTCCTCTGAAACATTAAGTTTGGTTGCAGCAGCCTTTCAACGCCTCTCTCTGTATCTCGCTAGCAAAGTTGACCCAGACAACAAAGTAAAGCTAGTTTTCAGCTACGAGCCCAACACGAACCCGACGTATTAGCCAGAGGTCCCTTTACTACGGTTCGGAGCCGCGGACCTGTTTTATATTCGCGCGGAATAGTTTTCTATACGAGATCGCTGCAGAAAGTGCAGCCTTACCTAATGTCCACCTACTGTTACTCATTTATATTAAGATTTAAACATCTAGTTGGTATGACGAGTAGCCTTCAGTAATAGTAATAAATCACACAGCAATAGGACATTCATGTAGTTGTAAAAAGCATGATAATATATTAAGTAATCCAAAGTATTCAGAATACGTTACTGTCATTGAGTAACGTAACGGAATATGTTACAAAATACATTTTGGGGCATGTAATCTGTAATCTGTAGTGGAATACATTTTAAAAGTAACCTTCCCAACACTGTACACAGAACATAAATGACTCCCGAAGCACTGCATAAACTGAAGGTTTTATCAACACTGACCTTTGCCCTATACAAGTAATTTGGTTACATATTTACATAGTTTTGTCCACAGCAGACACAAAACGTAAGTCTTAAACACAGAGTGCATGGAGTTAAAGTCAAGGCTCTGGCTATTCCTGACACATGACCTCTTGTTCTGTGTTTAAGTGCTTTCTATCTAACAATCACATACATCCACACTCTGACTTGATGGATAAAGAGCCAAGAAAATGAACCAGCAGACTTCTGATTTATGCACGCGTGCTACCTACAGTCACCCTACCTCGTATCTACAAGAGTTATTTGACTGGCCAAACACAGAAAACATTTGTAATTACTATAACAAAATTATTAATCTGAAGTAGGCTGGTAGTTTGGGTGACGGTGGCAAAGACAGAAATATGGGGCAAAATGTTTGGAATTTAAAATTCTTTATTTCCAGTATGTATGTGTTGGTTACTTAGTGTTCATACATTAATTATCAAAGAAATAATTAAGGTTTGTGATCTATTATAATCCCTTTTACTGTTTCTTAAACCGTGTATATTCATATTTAAATACAAAACTTGAATATATAGACCAAACATTTGGCTACATGTAATCAAATGCAACACCATCTGCCTGCGAGCTAAAGCTTGAGTGAAACTGGGTCATGCAGCAGCTTCAGACTTCAGCCTGTTGCTGCGGGGTGCTGAAAGCTGTGCATGAAT
This sequence comes from Simochromis diagramma, assembly GCF_900408965.1. Classification (NCBI taxonomy): domain Eukaryota; kingdom Metazoa; phylum Chordata; class Actinopteri; order Cichliformes; family Cichlidae; genus Simochromis; species Simochromis diagramma. Next base: position 676,116 of record NW_024386772.1, read on the forward strand.
CTGCAAACCTCAACGAGCTGAAGCAACGTTATAAAGACGAGTCGGCCCAAACAAAGATGCGAAAAGTCACACAGAAAAATTTAGTTTTTCCTTCTGGTGGTTCTCAAAGCGTACTTAGTTTCCACACTGCTTCACACTTTGGATTCATTTTTGTTAAATAATGGCACAAAGTATATGTCTTGGTCATCTGAAATTGTTCTTCCTTCATTTTATTACCTGGTAATCAGATCGTTTTCTGTTATTTCCTGATATGTGAAACGCAGGATTGGCAGACTGTGTGCTTTCTTTTCACCGTGGCTGCACACAGCAGACAAGTAACAAGAAGCAAGACGAGTCACCTTTTGTCTGATAACATTACTGTCAGAGAGCAACTGACTGAACCTGGTGTATCACTACTGGCTTCATCCAAGAGATGGACTTGTGTGCAGAATGGATGGATCTCTCTGCAGCTTCATTAAAAATCCAGTCACTGGAGTTGGGATTATGGTATATGGCAGACTGGCAGAAGCAAAGACTGCTGCCCTTCTGTAGTTCTTCCCCCAGATTTCATCATACAAAAGGCGATAAATCACATCAGTCAGTTTATTCTCTGCCAATAGTTGATGACATCATAGAAAAAGGCTTTGTTCTCAGATGTTTCACTGCGATAAAGATGTTTTTTTCCACAAACTTTTATTGAGTATGACAGTCTGGAACCAATGGCATTATGAGAATCTCATAAATTAAGTGGTATTTCCCTGTAAGTGTTATGATATCATATCGTAGTGTGACAAATTAGAGCTAATTCCTAACTCTGAGCCTTAGGCTATAATGATTGACTTCATAAAGTTTGCAGATTGAGACACCCACATGTACACAGCAGGTTACAGAAATTATTCTGCAACATAACATGATTATGTCAAATGTAAAAAGTTTCCAGACATTTTTCTTCATAGAGATGAAGAGGAGCCTGAATGAATATCGGCTGGGGAACAGTGAGTGTATAAATAAGACAAATTCTATTTATTCAACATGATGCTTTTTTATTAACTTTCAACTTGCAGCTCCTCTGTGAAGAGTCAGCTCTCATTTCTACAAGAGGTGCTGAGTAATCCAAACACTCTTCAGCTCTGCGGCACAAACAGGCAGGCAGTGGGAAACAGCTTTACGCCCTGATTGGGTAAATTGGTAAATTCATCAGAATGCTGAGGGATTACACCGGAAAGTGACTGGTAGAAACACAGTATGTATACATTTATACACAAGCTGCAAATGGAGATGCAGACACGGAAATCCATACCTTGTTTCCATGGCAACCCAGTGAAAAGCAATCCTTGTTGAGATCAAATTTCTTTTCCAGTTGAAACCAGTCAGCTCTTCTGAATTGGACTGGTGTGTGTGTGTGTGTGTGTGTGTGTGTGTGTGTGTGTGTGTGTGTGTGTGTAGCTCTTTGAAATGCAAACAGATTTCAATTCATTTCAATTTCAATTTTATTTACACAACACCAAATCACAACAACAGTCGCCTCAAGGTGCTTTATATTGTAACGTAGACCCTACAATAATACATACAGAGAAAAACCCAACAATCATATGACCCCCTATGAGCAAGCACTTTGGTGACAGTGGGAAGGAAAAACTCCCTTTTAACAGGAAGAAACCTCCAGCAGAATCAGCCTCAGGGAGGGGCGGGGCCATCTGCTGTGATTGGTTGGGGTGAGAGAAGGAAGACAGGATAAAGACATGCAGTGGAAGAGAGACAGAGATTAATAACAACTTGTGTCTGTCTCCTGATGAAAATAGCCACTCAGATATTTCAGCTGTAATTAACTGAGATTCTCATCTCAGGTTGTGAAACCTGGTGTTGGTCTGTCTCTCAAGCACTGTCAGAGCAGATGGTCAAAATGGGAACGCATCACTTTAGTGACCTGAGCATTAAAGTGCAACTTGGAATATGTGATTCCAAGTAAGTTATAGTTATATTTACCTCTGGGCTTTTAGATTTCTACATTCGAAAACAAGTACAAGGGAAGTACCAGATTACCACACATGTATAATCTGGATAACTTTCAGTCTGTATGAACAAACTCAACCCCTTCGTTGGGGATAGAGCTTTAGTCTGGTACTGAAGATAACTGTGGTTTAAAAATGTTCATGCCAATCATGTGTTACAGATAAAACCCTGGTCTTGGAAGCAGTGTTCTGAGATTTTGTGAAGTGATGATTCCTTTTTGTTTTGGGGAATCAATGATTTTTGAGTTTTGTAGCCTTGTTTAGTTTTTAATATTGAAACATGGAAACTCATGTGTTTAAAAGTCTTCTTGATCTCATGTTTTGCATGGGTTCATTATGGTTGATTTTCTAGCCTTGTTATTTACTTGTTATTTCTCTTTAGGTCCCCCTTGTGTTTCATCAGTTCCCTTTTGCGTTGCATTCTGATCCAGTCTCATCTTAGTGCTTGTTTTTCATCTTTCAGTGTTCCCGAGCATCACGTTAGTTAGTTCCTGTTTTATTTCAGCCCGTTCTCACTCCCGAGGTGTGACATCCTGACGATTTGTCACGTCCTGCGGCGTTCCTGAGGAACGCGAAAGGTGACTTTCGGTGTTCTTATGGTACGTGCTGGGTTATGGGTGAAATATAGTAGAATTACGGTCCCGCGGTAGAACGCTTTCCAGCCATGTATTCCAGCCCTAACCATAACCTTATCCCTAACCTTAGCCAGCACTTTAATGACGTTAAATAGTGTTTTCCAAAGCGATTTCAGGAATATGAACGAACATGTGTGTATTGTTTCCAAACGGTTCTCATGTTCCCTCGTGCCCGGAAGCGTAACATGTTGACGATTTGTCAACTAGCGTAAAATATTACGCCTCAGGAGTGAGAACGTGTTGCTTATTTTGTTAGTGTTTTGTACTTTGTATTTGGTTTTACTTCCTTTGTCTTGTCCTCCTTGGTAAGTATAAGTCTAATGTCAGTTTGCCATCTGTTTCTTCTCTACCTCTTGTGTTAGAGCCAATCTATAGAGAAATATTTTTGATACTGTTTCAGTTATTATGTTACATGTTTGATTTTGTATAATATGTTGTTAGAGAATAAATGCTGCGCGTTTAATTTGTGTCGGGTAAGAAAACATTACAGCACGTGTGGTAGCAGGTTAGCAGGACAGTAATGGAAATGTGCGCTGTAGCAGCAAATAGTTTTTTGACATCGTTTGTTTGTTTGTACGAGTCAGAAATACATCTGGACAGCTCACATTAAGAAGTGGAAGAATTATCTTTTCAAAGCTTGTGACAGAAATTTGCCACTACATCTTGTATATATTGTCCACTTTCAGTCATCCGGGTAAAGAAATTCCAGAAGATGATTTTGTTTATCCGTCATTGACTGAGTGATGCAACATTTCTCCCACTGAAAATGCTGTATCCTGATGCAGAATCCGCTTCCTGGGATATTATGTTAGTTTTCCTTCGCTCCGTGTCGACTCATCTGTGTAAGCTGTGTGTTCCCTCACTCTGTATTTCCAGGGATTCTTCTGATATGGACTGGCTCCCTCTTTGTTCACTCTGAATTTTTGGACTTTATAAATTCCCCTGAATAATCAGCATTAAATACTTGGGTCTGCAAGATTAGTCCACCATCAGTGCAGCTAACCATGACAGTCTACTTTGGTACAGATGTGGATGCTGACTCGGTGGAGACAAAGTGGTGGCCTGAATTATAGTTTCTCTCTAGACCATAAACTGATTCTCAGGTTATAAATTCAGTGAGCAGTTGACTTATTGCAGCCAGGGGAGTCATCACCTTTGGACTTTTAGAAAGAATACTCATTTATGGCTCTTCTGCCTCTGCTTCCCCATCCTCACCTGGATGCCTAGTCCATATTTTTAACAGGGTTTCCAGTAAAATGGGTTTATCTAGACCAAGTCTAAGTACCTAAGTTTGGAATTAAATCTGCTATTTTATTACAAAAGTCATTTTAAAAATCCTCACATCTCTCTGGTTTGTACTGAAATGGCAGGGTAAGTGGAGGAACAGTGGCATAGCTTATGGATTTCTGAATGTTGATTAGACTATATTACTTAACGGAGATTGTCCTTTTTTCTACCTCCTATCTGCTTTCCTGCTGTCTCTTTAAACTTCTTAATTCTTCATTAAACTTTGGCTGCAGGATCTACATGTTTTTGTGCTGGAGTGATTCAAAACATCAAGAAGTTTCTTTGTGGTTCAAAAACTGAGAGTGAATTTAGTGGAACGGAGCGATCAGTGTCCGAGGTTTGGAAGTCAGCAGAGATGAGTGGAGTGTTTTTATTGAACTAAAATTATCCATACAGAAACCATGGGGAGCACAAAGTCAAGTATGTACATGTCCTCTGTCATGATTGGGTTGCTTGCAGGTTTGATAGAATCTGAAGTAAATGAGCAGGAAGGGAGGCAACAACCACAGATATTTAAATCACCCGGAATGAGAAACCACATTTTAACATAACATCAGATTAAGGACTGAAAAACCAGACGTAAGCTGAGAGGACTGGTGTATCAGGATTGACACGTTGTCTTTAAAAAATAAAAGACACTCAAATGTGGGAAAGCAGCCAAGTGAGGTATGAGGAACAGGCACAATTATTCCTGTGTATCAGTGCAAGGTCATCCCCAGGGTCCCATCACTTATGGCTAGTAAAGAATTAAATACTCAGTGTGTGAGTGTGGGTGGAGGGTGAGGGGAGCACATTTATCAGGATTACTCCAAGAGTCTGTTTTAATAAAAATAAATGAATCAACGTTGTGAGCCATGAGAGAGTCTTGGCAAATGAAATATTTATTGACAAGAGATGTTATTGTGAATAAGCAGGACTGAGCTGACTCTGTGGCAGAGACAGAAGGATGACGTGGCTGTAATGTTCTCCTGTGTGGACTGTGCATTCGTTTTGATAGTGCACACTGATGTTCCCCTGATCCTCCTGAACTGAAGAACTAAGTCAGTGTGGTTAGGGGTTAGGGGTGTGGCCACTTTGATTGACAGGTTTCTGTATCAGTGACTGAACTGGCTCAGTATTTTTGGGCTCATTTCTGTATTTTAGGATTTAAAAAAATGATGAACATTTAAAAATGAAGAACAAATGATCTGCCAAATGTATGTGGTAAAAAACCGTTTAGTTTCATTTGAGTTTTGAATTGTCTTCCATATAAATAAATCCAAAGCCCCCCAGACAACATAGACCGGGGCCCCTGGGATCCCTGGGACACATAAACCCCTCCACCATGATAAGGTAGCGATTCGCACTACCTTATCATGGTGGCTGCCCTGGGAGGAGGCCCTGGGGCACACCCAGGACATGCTGCTACTGCGGAGTCGGGGCGGTCTGCTTGTCCCCACAACAGGGGAAAGGGTAACACCTCCTGGGTCTGGGTGCAGTTTCCCCCTCTAGGGGCAAGGTTACCTAGACCTGGGGCTTAGAGTACGCTTGGGGAGTGTGATTGTGTGTACAGTGTATATTTATGTCTGTCTCCACGTTGGGTAAGTGTTGAGTAATTGCATATGAGAGCATGAGGGTGGGAATGGATGTTTGTATCTGTGTGTGCCTGTTTGTCTGTGTCTGTATGTCAGGTTGGGTATCAGACGCCACCTCTCTGGGGACATCTCAGGCCCTCCAAGGTATGGAGGCCTATCTCCCCCCACCACTTCCCCTGCCGGTGGCAGATGCCCTCAGACATCGGTGCATTGGTGGGTCTTTGTGTCCGGGGATGGGCGTCCAGGTACCCACCGGCTCACTCCTTGGTGGCTGGTTATCGGGGCCTGGAGCCTGGGGCTTGCTCGGGCCCCTTAGGGGGTGGGGTGCCCCCGGCCTCTCGGCCTGGGGCTCAGTCACTCTGGCACCGCTGGCTGCCGGCGGAGCTCACAGGCACGTCACTGCAACTCCCCCTGGCTTCTGCTCCGCGGCTGCTGAGTGAGCCCTCATCTGGGACTCTCCTCAGCTCTTTCTGGGACAGTGGCGCAGCTGCCCCTCTGTTGGTCTTCCTTGGTCTCTTGTGTTCTGGGGGCCTCTGGATGTCTGGAGTTTTGATCTCCTCCATACCTGCTTCATGCCCTGGTGGACGGGGCTGTGGCCCCCTCACAACCTCTAGCAGATCATTACATGAAGGAACCTTTTAAAAACAAGCGCGTCCATGCTCACGGGTGTACACACAGGGTGATCACACCCACAAACTACACCCTTTTTGGCTCCTACCTCAAAGCACACTGTGCGCTGTCGATATTACGTGCTGCACAATAATGTTTAATATTTAATATTTACTGTTATATTCACATAGATCATCGCGATGATGTTATTTATTATATTGCTCTGTCTTTTTGCTTGTTTTCTCTTCTTTTTTCTCAACAACTGATCCAGGTGATATTGAGAATATATACATATATATGTATTTTTTGCCCCCCCTTTTTTCTCTTTTTGTTTTCTCCCCTTTGTCACCGTTCCTCTTCCCCGCTGTTTTTCTTTCCCTCCCTCTCTTTCGTTCCCCCAGTCATGTCTGTCCTGTCTGTAACAACTGAAAATAAAAGAAAATAAATAAACAATAAAAACAAAGGTCAATCAAATGGACCAGTACGGCAAGATGATCCACTTGGTAAAGTAAATCCGGTATCTTTCTTGGCCTTCAGACAATAATTCTGATGGCAAAAGAACCAAACGGGACGTACGTAAGGACTTTGTGGCATTTCATCGGACGACATGAAATACCATCATGTGGTGGTCTCGCTGGGTCCTTACGTACGTCCACAAGATGACACTTTGTGTTCTTTTGTTCAGCAGTGGTTTTCTTCTTGAGCTCTCCCATGGATGACATTTTTCAGTCTCTTTCTTATTGTTGAATCATAAACTTTGACCTTAACTGGAGCCTCTCTTCCCTCCATCACCAACACCAATAGCACCCACTGCACCCGCAAAGCCACCAGCGGTGTGGAGTACCCCACACACCCCTCACACACACTCTTCACCCTGCTGCCTTCTGGCAAGCATTGGAGCATTCGGGTCGAACGGTTTCTTCTCCCAAGCCATCAGACTCCTGAACACTCGGTAACTGACACACACTCACACACACACAACTTCGTGCATCAAGTTACTTTTTGCACAGTGGTCAGTCTTTCGCACTAACCCACTGTCATTGTTGCACTTTTCTATTGCACCGTTGTGTCTGTTGGGCTCAGTAACCCTTTCCAAACTGATAGATGTCAGTGACTTTGTTTCTCAGGTGTTTCTTTAGATCGTGGCGTGAGGTGTTGCTTTTTGAGATCTTTTATCCTGCTTTACTTTGTCAGACAGCTTCTATTTAAGTGATTTATTGATTCAACAGCTCTGCCAGTAATCAGGCCTGAGTGTGTTTAGTGAAAGTAAACACAGCTTTCAAGGGAAACGTGGTTGATCACACTTAACAAGAGGGACAATTACTTTTCACAGAAGACTGGGTAGGTTTGGAACCTTTCTCCTTTAATCAATAAAATCACTAATATTAAAATTTTCTTGATGATCTGAAACATGTAAGTGTGACAAATATGGGAAATCTGAAAGGGGACCAACATATTTTCACACTACTGTATTGCAGGATGTCAGTGGGCCAGTTTGAGCTCCTGATGGCAGAACTGGGACCACAGCTGAGTAGGTGAATGAATAATTTCAGAGACTGACCCGGAGCAACACCTAGCTTTGTGTCTGAGGTAAAATAGTATTATTTTACTATTTCCATATCATTGAATATTCATTTGTTTCCAAATGCAGTAGTCTGACTGGTCAGATCTGTTTATTTGCATGCGAGCAATTAAAAAACTGAAGTTTGATCCAAGAAATAAATGCGACAAATTCATCCTGCAAAATGATGCATCCAGTGGCTAGAAACAGTTTTTCAACCCATCAAAAAAAAGCCTTCAAAATGTGACTTTTACAGATGGCTGAGATTAAAGCTTCAGAACTGGAAGCTTGCAAATAAGCTCTGCATGTTGAATCTCGTCTACTAAACTTTCACCTTTGAACCATATTTAAACAAACTTTGATGGCATTTTAACATTTAGACATCTCTAAATGTTCAACATGAACAGTGGGATGGGTGGGATAAGGTTGTACCCCAGTCTTTGTAATAGATTGAAAAGCGTTCACTTCTCAAACAAGTTTAGCCTAGAAACAACATCCACGGACGTCCAGCACTTGGAATTTAGTCAAATTGAATTACTTTACAATCAGATGCTTTCAAAGCCTCTAACCCAAGAACAGACATTTGACAACGTCAGAGCTAACTGAGTTTACATAACATTTGCTTAATGAGGCGACTGTGTGATTATGACAAAACCGGACTTAGATTGTTCAGTCAGGGTTATTCGTAACCGGCCCTGTTTCATGAGCAACAAAAAGAGGTGTTATCACCAAACCCAATAATTTTCACCAGTGAGACTCACACACTCCATCAATCAGGTTTGACCAAATAAAAAATCATTATGTGATCCTTTATCTTCTTCTTCTGATAAAGCAGAAGTGCTTTTGAAGCCCAAAGAATCGGTGCTGAATACTGTCCTGAACATCTATTGTTGTCGTCCTACTCCTTTCATGATGCTCTCTACTGTTTTGTTCCACCTTGAGCTCACATTGTTCTCTGTTCACAAACCTTTTTTCCTCAGTTTCTCTGATCAAAACCCCCCAAAATACCTACGTTATGGACTGATTGTGGTTTTCTAATTTTCATAACACTGCTTCAGTCACATCTGCATAGTAACAGAAGTATTTTACTGGAGAAGGATCTAAGTTTAATAAGAGCCCACCATAAATGAGAGTGTTTCCCACTGTGTTATAAATGTGGCGCTAATAACCGAGGCCGGTGTGACGGTAAATTTGGTCCCAGAGGCTGCCAGCAGTCCAGAGCTGAGCCTGCGCTCACCTTGGCAGCACGCCGTTCTCAACCATAATGTATCTTATTATTGAGGTTTCTCTCACAAAATCCATTACGGCCATGAAAAATAGCCATAAATTGGAAATTCCATTAAATACTGCTGCTGGCGTGCTGGACAGTGAAACATGAAACGCAGAGGGCTGAATTATGAGGCCTGTCTCATAAAAAGATATTAAATGAAGGCTGCAGAAATCTGAGTAGTGCTTCACTATCATTAGCCTTTCATTGTATTGGTGCCATGTGTTTTTCATGCCCTGAAATATTGAACTCTATGGTTATTTGTGTGTGTGTGTGTGTGTGTGTGTGTGTGTGTGTGTGTGTGTGTGTGTGTGTGTGTGTGTGTGTGTGTGTGTGTGTGATTTCAGACAGAAATCCGATTTGATCAATCAAAATGCAAATTCATTCTCCATTCATTCCTTCTCGAGATCATTGTTCTTTTCAGAACGGAGTCTGAGTCTTTCTCAGACTGCAGCAGACGTGGGCACTCCTGTAAAGAGAGCACGGCTTGGTATATGTTTAATTTGTTTTTTGAAATCATACTATCTTCAAAGGCTTACCTCACACATTTCATGAAGTTTACCATTTCAGTAAAATATATTTTACTCCAAGTTTGAGTTCAGAAGACGGACATCTCTACTTTTCAGATTAGACGTCAGACTTTCTCTTTTGATAACGTTTTGGGGTCACCTGATTCAGCCTCAACTACAAAGTCTGGGAGCGCGTCAGGTCTCGAGGGCTGTGTGACACAGCTACCTGTCAGTATCTATAACGGAACTAAAAATGAAGGTGGCGTATTAGCAAAATACATTTTTCAGAAAGGCTAATCTGAAAGTGCTGGTGGAGCCTGCCCCTGGAAGCATCGCCTGTGCTTTTGTTTGCTTGCTAATGCTAGCAGAGATGCTAACTTATCTCAAAGCATTAAAATCAGAGCCGATGCTAGCTGGCCTAGCACGCTAGTCTTGCTTCAGTCTCCCATCAGAAACCAGACGTTCAGTCATGAGAACGCAGTGATGGATGTAAACAAAGTTGTGTAAAAGTCAATATTGTGAACTCGTCATTTTCTCTAACATAAGCATCAACCACAGACCCCCACAGAAAATCCCCAGTTCACAAACAATAGTGGGAAAAATGCTGTTTTTTATTTTCCCACTTTTCAACTAATTAAAAAAAAGTTGCATTATTTACATGTGAGAGATGGATAACTGCTAGTCAGCTGCGACGAGCCCGTCAGGGTCAAATTTATCCTTACAGCTGAATTCCTCCTTGGCGTCATCGATTTGCTCCGTGCCCAGTGAGCCGGTGTGCATCCCTGGGAACTGTTTTTCAAAGGAACAAGACATCGGGCTGCCTTATTAAATTCGATGGAGATTGAGAAATAATTATTCTGGTCATTACTTTTTGTTGCTTAATGTGTATGTGAAGTTGGCCATAAGGCAATGTGGTGCAGGGGCAGCTGGTGATCTGCTTTGCCCTTGAAATGATTAAACTTTCAGATGTGCTGCGAATAAGAACCTCCTGCTCGCAGAGTCTATAGAGGAGGTTGAGAGCTATTGCTTATATTTCCCAGAGTATTTAAAAGTAGAATGGGAGGCAGAGCCTTCAGTTTTCAGGCCCCTCTTCTGTGGAACCAGCTTCCAGTTTGGATTCGGCAGACAGACACTATCTCTACTTTTAAGATTAGGCTTAAAACTTTCCTTTTTGCTAAAGCATATAGTTAGGGCTGGACCAGGTGACCCTGAATCCTCCCTTAGTTATGCTGCAATAGACGTAGGCTGCCGGGGGATTCCCATGATGCATTGAGTGTTTCTTCTTCTCTCACTATGTGTTAATAGACCTCTCTGCATTGAATCATATCTGTTATTAACCTCTGTCTCTCTTCCATAGCATGTCTTTATCCTGTCTTCCTTCTCTCACCCCAACCAATCACAGCAGATGGCCCCGCCCCTCCCTGAGCCTGGTTCTGCCGGAGGTTTCTTCCTGTTAAAAGGGAGTTTTTCCTTCCCACTGTCGCCAAAGTGCTTGCTCATATGGGGTCATATGATTGTTGGGTTTTTCTCTGTATCTATGAAGCGCCTTGAGGCGACTTTTGTTGTGATTTGGTGCTATATAAATAAAATTGAATTGAATTGAATTATATTTTAGGCTTTTTCTCTAATTACTACATAATAATGCCAACTTTCATGATATTAGATACCACACGCTCATTCCAGGCAGTGTGAATAAGCCTCTTGTCCATCTAGCTAGAAGAAATCTACTTAATTAAAGCCCAAATTGAAATCAGTGTGATGACTTGCCAGTTTTATATGGCAGGAAGTGTTCAGTGTAGCCTTTGATAAACTGGACTCAGCCTGTTCCTGCCACCTGTGGAGAAATGACCAAATCAGGCTGAGTCGCTAAAGATACACGATGCAGGACTTTCTTAAGACAATATGATGTAAAAGTAAACACCCTCAGTCTGCACAGATCCTGGTGTCTGTCTGTATTATCTAAATTTTCTTCCTACTGTGTTTGGGTGTTTCTTGGCTGCTCACTTTCAATCACCCAATGCAAATGGGGTCTCACTTAGATGAAAAGGAAGCAGGTAACTACAAGGTTACAGGAAGTCATGGGAATTGCAGGCATAGAACTAAAGAAAATGTGAATATAGAATCTGAAAAAGAGGAAATCTGGGACTAGCAGTAAAGAGGCGGAGAAGATGCCCCCTGACCTGTGCCCTTCCTGTAAGACAGTTTTTTCCCCAGTTTTATAATTTTTTATTTTAATTTTAAATTTAGCTAATTGCATAAATTCCCAATTCAATGCATGTATTGTCAAACCATTTTTTAAAATTCTGCTACTCTGCACACTTCCCGGGCCCGGCCTAGAACTTTCCAACACTAGCTTATACAAAGCAACCTAGTCTAATTTTACATTTTCAGCTGAACTTTATTCAGCCCTTTGTCTGACAACAGAATTAAGTGAGCATTAGTTTATGCAAATTATTCAGATGTCACAAATGTCCTCAGCCCGTCAGTCTGGAGTCAAACGTATCACCTTAGTATAGAACTTCAGAGTTTTCATGATCTTTGATGCTTACAGGTGTAGTCAGAAATCATCTGGATTATCATCAGCTCACAACAGTACATCATGCCAGATGAAAGCATACACACATCCAGTGCATGCACAAGTGAACCAGGTGTCGTGTGAGTGATCCAAGAGGAAGAGCTTTCTCTCTGAGCGGGCGGTTCAGCAGCACATCTCAAATGCACGTGGGCACCTGTTCAGGCCGATCTTCATTCATTATGAGTACGACCCCGGGAGATTTCTGACTAAATAAAGCAAAAACTTTCCTCAATGTAAAGAGAAAGGCTCTCCTGATAATCGAGGATGATGAGAAGTTTCCATCTGTATAATTTAACTTCATCAAACCTTCAACATTTTTGACATTGATGCACTGAACACATTTACAGTACTTTTTAATTGCATATTTGTGCTTTCACCTCAGCTCTCTATGCTAAATGCTAATGTGCTGCTGTGCTTACAATCACCACTCTGAACACAGTCAGAGCCATAAGAGGACATGCAGCACACCTCACAGGGGTGGTCACCCCCAGGGCTACCCTAGTTTTGCATATGACAATGTTGTTTATTAAAATAAGCTAGCATTAACACTTTGAGCCTAGCAACAATTAACATTGAAACTAAATTCTAAAACTGAATATATCACATAGTGTTACCCCCCCCCCACCGCCCTCCACCACTAACAAATGGTCCAGCCCATGGTGCGGACCAGTTTTATTTCTTGTTGTCCATAGCAACCAATGCTTATGATTGTGCCAGAGCACATTTTGAATCAACACCATGAGCATTTTTAGATTTGAATGCAGGTAGTTGATTGTGAGTCTGGAAATGGAATGAAGGTGAGTGTTACTAACACGCCGCACCTCCAAATCATGTGACCGAGTTAAGATTCCATAGCAGCAAGCTGCAGCCACGCTGAGTCTCTATTTCAACATTGAAAGTTCGGACTGCAAACTATCAACCCCAGTTTTTAAATTTTATTGATGAGCCACTAAAACCAGAGTTATGACCACAAAAATATACACGATGCTTGTTTTCTGAATCGTCACGTTTAGTGCAGTGAAAACGGTAAAAACTGTGTTTTCTAAGGACAGCGTGAAAAAAAGAATGGTAAATGGACTGTTTTTTCTACTCTTCTGACCACTCAAAGCGCTTTACACAACTTGTGCAAAGCACTTTTTCATACTCTGATGGATGCATCGGAGAGCAATTTGGGGTTAGTATCTTGCCCAAGGATATTTGGCATGCAGACTAGGGGAAGCCAGGAATCGAACCACCAACCTTCTGATCAGTAGATGACCTGCTCTACAGCCACCCCCCCCCTATTGGTGTAAACGTGCATTGTGTCAACCAATAAAAATGATTTCAGGTTTTGGTCATTTAGGAAGAGGGGAAAGTTTTGGTAGTGACGGCAGGAGAGAGCGATATCGGCAGGGAGGTTTGAGATGTGAGAGATCTGTGGTGTTTAGTGTGTTTGGAGTGTGTAGTTACTGTGTTGTGTAGTCGTTTGTTTTGTTTTGTGTGCCATAACATAATATATTATATAATATGTCATAACAGTGAGGGCAGTGGTGGGTGTCACCAAAAAAGCCACCAAAGGCAGCTTGCAATGTAAACGCTGTCTCCAGGTGGAAACAGCAGGTACGCCTCCTGCTGTCAGGCCTGTGGTGTTCTCCTCTGTGATGGACAAACTATGTTTTGCACTGGCACAAATAATGCATGTGGCATCTCATTGTGACGCCCCATTGTTCTCTAATTGTAGTTTTATTCTCAAAAAACAGCAGACGCAGTAGCTGTGTTTTTAGGTAAATAGTTGTATATGACTTTATTGTTTACAAAATTTGTCCGTAAGTTTTTAAAATTTATCATTGATATTTGCATTTCAAGGTATGAAAACAATTCCCTGAGCGTGTTTGTGGTTTTCACAGTAAAACTGACCTACTCGGTTTGTATGTGATTCCAGATCAACTGTGTTAATACAGTGTATGAAAACGAAAAACTAACTTTAAATTCAGATATGTGAGATTGTGCTGAAAAGAATGATACCAAACAGGGCAGGGCAAAAAAAAGTGGCAAGTTGTACCCTGGACCCCAGAGCGCAAGCACCAAAAATCAGGAAAAATTAGGTTTAAATTTTTGGTGAAAAATGTTTCATGACAGTTTTCTGGCATTTTCTGTAAATTTAAGCAACAATTTAATTATTTCTAATTAATAAAACGAGCATGAAACTTTAACCAAATGAAGCGCCCCATGTTGTATAACTTCCTGGATTTTATACATATTGGGCTACATTCTTATCATACTATATCATATTATCAGGCTATGCAGTACATAAAATCAGATTTCACATGTTTTATGTAACTGAAACGTTTAATTATCTGGGCTAAAGAAAATAAAGTTATAGACTATATTTATATAGTAGTATAGTATATCCGGTCCTGCAAGGTCTGATGATAAAAATCAAATCCACTTGAATTATTTTGATTTTAAAAGCATTTACGACTGTTCATCTGTCAGCTTCTCCCCACGACGGCCTGTATGAATAATTTAAGGCTTTTAAAATGAAGAGACCTTCAGGTTATTGTGAAGTAAAGATGGAAGAACCTTTGCTTCGTGGCAGTGCAAAACGCTTTGGGTTTTTCTTTCAAACAGCCACAATTCCCGCTTTTATGACCTGTCTCTCTCTCTCTCTCTCTTACTTTTCTGTGCGCTCTCTTCTTTTAGTTTGTAGACATTAATATATGTCTTAAGGTTAAGAATTGTAAGCTTGTTCTTTCCATCATCACCATTGATTATTTTAAGGATTTAGTTTGTAATCTATGTGAAAGGGACTTTACACAGCCACTTTGCTAACTGCATAAGAGATCTGCATTAGCAAAAATGCATTAAAAATGAATGATTACAAGATGCTGCATCATTCAATTCCACAAAAAAGCTCAATGATTCATACATGAGATACCAGGATGTTCCTTCCACCTCACCAGTTCTGCAGCCATAAAGCATGCTCACAGGAGTGTTGCTCAGTGTGTGTGCCAGCCTAGCTTTGACACTGGCCAAGAGAGTTGGTAAACCTGGACAGGGTGCTAGTCCATTACAGGGCTATAATGATGGATGCTGCGGGGCTTTTTCAGGGAGTTTCTGAGCCTGCCTTCATGTTCTGTGTGTTGTTGTTAAACGCTCCTCACAGACTTTTGCCTGTAGAGGACATGGTTCTGTTAACAGGGTTGGAAGTGGTGGTGAGTGCTGCCGAGTGTGTTAAGAAACTCAGCTATGACTGAGCTGTGTGATAAGAGCAATCATGTTCACACTGCTGCTCTGCTTGGAGTGTTGACTGGTTCATGATTGAGGAAGGTCTTCAGTGACCGTGGCTCATGGTTCAGCCGGTCCTTGAGACCTCACAGGCAAACGGCCGAAGGCCGAGATTCTCGGGAGGTTCCACACAACAATGCGTTGCCCGCAGCAGTGAAAATCGTTTCACTGTTGAGTAGCACTCAAAATCAACAACACTTGTGCAATGCTACTCTAACATTGACATGGATTGAGCGAGGTTTTCTCTTCTGAAGGTGGGAGTGTGTGCTCAGTCTGATCTAAGACGTCAATTTCACAGGTTCCACTCCAGCCTTTGAATGTGATATGAAAACACTTTTTCCTTATTGAGAAGTTTGGATCATTTCTTCTTGAACATC
This sequence comes from Simochromis diagramma, assembly GCF_900408965.1. Taxonomy (NCBI): domain Eukaryota; kingdom Metazoa; phylum Chordata; class Actinopteri; order Cichliformes; family Cichlidae; genus Simochromis; species Simochromis diagramma. The sequence goes on from NW_024386772.1 coordinate 691,768, forward strand.
TCTTTTATATCTATGGATGTTGGTTAAAAACAAAGTGAAAATATCTGCTCACTGACATTTTCACTTATTCGATATGCTTTGTTAACTTTACCTTTATTTAAATTATAGTTTTTTATGCAAAAGCAAAGGAAAAGGAAAATGCTTGCAGTGAGCTGTGAGGCTGAACACTAAAGAAGCAGAAATTGACTTGTATTGATTGGCCAGACAGAGTGATGGCGCTAGAAAGGATGTGCAGCAGGTTAGAATGACTGGGGGAGAAATGCTAATGCACTAATGAGTGAGGAGATATCACTGGCATATAAAAGGCCAGTGATTCCATAATTAGTATGGAATCACTGGCCTTTTATATGCTATAAAGCATATATGCTATAAAGATTGTTTTATGGCAGAGTTTGATTGTTTTTAATGCTTTAGCCCATCACAGGTGACGGGGGAAAGATTAATGATAGAAAGCTCTGGGAAAGGAAACTGAAAATGACAAATATACCAAAGACAAGGACAAATGGATAAAACAGTAAGTTTAAGGTGCTAAATGAGTAGTAGAGAAATACATCAATACGCTATTACAGGTAGCAGCTGCAGTGAAACGGCTCCTCAGTGCTGCAAAAGCTGACTTCCAGTCTCTGGGCTATGAAATGACACCGATCCACTAAAACTGCAACTACACAAGAAAATCGAACGCTTTTCCATCTTTTGCTTTCAGTTATTTGGAACAAATGAAGCAGGAGTGTCACTTCTGATGGGTGAGTAAACCGTGAGACGAGACTGATGTCGCTTTAATTTCCAGTTCAACAACATTCTGTGTTACATGTTTTTCATAGCAGTGCGTGTCTTTGCTGCGTGTCTTTGCTGCGTGTCTGCTGCATGTGTTTGCTGCGTGTGTTTGCTGCGTGTCTGCTGCATGTGTTTGCTGCGTGTCTGCTGCATGTGTTTGCTGCGTGTCTGCTGCGTGGTGCTGTGTGTGTCTGCTGCATGTGTTTGTTGCGTGTCTGCTGCGTGTCTTTACTGTGTGTCTGCTGCGTGTCTTTGCTGCGTGTCTGCTGCGTGGTGCTGTGTGTGTCTGCTGCATGTGTTTGTTGCGTGTCTGCTGCGTGTCTTTACTGTGTGTCTGCTGCGTGTCTTTGCTGTGTCTGCTGCGTGTGTTTGAAGGTTCAACAGATTCTTACAGAAAATCCAACAGAATGATGGATGTAGCCTGAATATTCTAACATTATGGAGAAAGTGAAGATGAACAATGCTTTTGTTCACTTGATCTGTGACCTTGGTAAACACTGAGTAGTTATTGACTTTACGAGGAAGATGAGTCTTCTTTGCTTGGATGCAGGTAAGGTTTCTTCGGAGGCAGGAACACCAGGATCTGTGATTAAGGAGGGCAGAGCAGGTAAGTATGAAGCATGAATTGCCAGATAAGCAAGCAAATGAAACAGCGAAACTAGGAGACTTGAGCTACACTATCACTACTGGACTGATAGCCAACAATATCAAATCATCTGCTCAAAGCTCATCCAGTTTGTGTCATTCATGCAGAAACTGTTAAAATCAGACCTCTGTTGAGACACACTAATGTGGGACTTATAGTACACGCTTTCATTTTTTTCCCCATTTTGAATATTGTAACTCTCTTTTCACATGCATCTCCCAGTGCTCCTTACTGTAGCTAACTGGTCCAGAATGCAGGAGCTAGGCTGCTCACAAGAACTAGCCGGCATGTGCTTATCACCTCCAATTATTCCTTCCCTTCGCTGGCTCTTACTGAAATTCAGAATGAATTTAAAGATTTTATTAATAACATATAAAGCCCCACAGGGACAGACTCCTGCGACATCCGTGGCAGCAACAGACGTGTGCAGATCAACAATGGATAATATGGAGTGATGGAGAGAGTACGACCATGCAGCGTTTAAAGCGTGGAAGTAATCACATTACTTTGAGTTTGATTCAGTAAAAAGTGACACAAACATTAGCGTCTGCTGTTCACTCTGCGTGGGAAGAAAACTTCTTTCTACAGCGAAAAATTCAACTTCAAATCTAAGCGAGCAGCGAGCACGCTGCCACGGGAACGTGACATTAACAGAGAAACCCCCGGATCCTCCCACTGACATGACCGCTGTGGGCAAACCTAGACCCGCCCCACTCCTGCCAAACACAGACAATAGATTTAAGAGCTGCTGAGTCTTTGATTCTATTCATTTTTACTGTGTTTTACTTGCATCTATTTGAAAGAGTGTAAACACAAAACATGATTTTATTTTATATGCTGGAATATGCAGAACATAGGTTTAAATGTTAAACACATTTCTTCAAGTCAAAGACTGTTGATATCATTTAATGTTTGCTTGATGCATAAAGATAAAAGAGTAAAACTCATAAAACAAGTGTTGATTACATTTTATATGATGGATTATGCTTAAAAAGTAGAATTGGGCTGAAAGGTCTGTTGCTACATTCAGGTTGTGTATCATGTTTTCAAAAAGTAACTAAGCAATAAAGTAACTAATTACTATTTTCAAGTAGCTTAACCAACACTGGTTAGAAATGTGTATTGTTTATGTGTTTGCAATAAATCAAATTACATTCTTGCTTTTTTATGTAGAAGCAGATGCACAGCTGTTCATCGAGCTCAGCACCTCTGACTGAGGTGCTGAGCCAGCTGTTGTACAGTGATATTACTGCAGTAGCACGGCTCTCCATAGTCTCTGCTCTTATGCTGAACATTTTCCTCATGTCAAGGCTGCCCAACCTTCCAACCTACTACTGAAAACTCAACAAAATTAGCCTCGGGTTTCTCACTAATCAGCACATGCTGTAATAAGTGCATTGAAAGGCTAAATGGAAACAAAAACTGGTGACTCCAAAGCCTCCCCTATGTACCCCCCCCCCCCCCCCCCTTTAGCAAACACCACGGGGAACTGTAAGGAGAAAGTTGAATTTAAGACTAAAAATCTGCCCAGCTCCCCTTCCTTAATAATCGAGCTGTAAGAGCCTGAGCTGGAGCCATCTGTGTGGTGCCCTCAAAAATAATGAGGCAGCACTGTTAGGATTTCAGGTCATTATATTAGTTTTAGTGATGGATGGAAATGGATTTTTGCTAAGCAGTATTGAATGGGGCAAAGCTGAGCCATAATTAAAAAATAACAAGTACTGTAGAAGAGAATGACTATGAATGTTAAATCTGTTTTTCTGGTTTCACATCAGGAATATTTAGAAGTGTGAATTAACTGTTCTGAATAGACTAATAGATAGATGCATCCTGTAAGAGCAACATGTGTGAAGATGTTTTGAGGATGCGTTTCCATGGCAGCGGAGTCAAGTGCTGATGGTGAGGCTTTGCTGCCTCTGTGCATTTAACATGGAGAGTTTCAGCTTTTGCAAACTGTATTTAACCATCTTTCCATCTATCTTCTTCTGTCTAACTAACACAGGATCATGGGGTGGCGGCCTGGATCCCATCCCAGCTGCAACAGGGTGAGACCATTTTTTAACACTGTATACATTTAAAATAAATGCATAACCAAGTATATTTTCCACTTGGTTATCTGTTCTGTAATACCATTGAACTGCTTTTACATCATGTTTTTTCAGAGATTTTCTGTCTCACTTCCACCATCCTCACCTCCATTTTCCTGAGCAAGAAGAGGAGAGCATGAGTAAGAAAGCACCCTCTACACCTGGAACCTCTGGCAGATGAGTAGGTGGAGGTTTAGGATAGCCATGAGCCAGAGTTGCTCGTGGATCCATCGTGGATGGTGGTGGGCTGCCACAGAGCATGAAGAAGAGAAGAAGGGAGGCAAAATAAACTGTTATTTTGGCTCAAAGCTCCAGGAGCAAAAACAGAAAAAGTACTAACCATGGTCCCACAACGATTTCTGCACAGAAACCTTTAGCAGCAATCTTTTTAGATAGTTATTACATGCTGTGTAAATAAATCTTATCAACTGCAGTAAAATACACATAAATACCATGCTGTGAAAAACTTCCTTCCTGATTTCTTGCATATTCGTCACAGTTAAATGTCTCAGATCTTCAAACTAATTTTTATATCAGATTAAAATAACCTGAGTAAATAAAAAATAAAGTTTTAAAATTACGATTTCATTTATTACAAGAAAAAAAGTTATCCAGACCTACTTGGCTGTGTGGGGAAAGTAATGTCCCTCTAAGCCTGATAGCTGGTTGTGGCTCCCTTGGCAGCAAGAACTGAAGTCAAGCATTTGCAATAACTGGCTACATTTCACATCGCTGTGGACGACTTTTATTAAACTCTTCTTTGCGGAATTTCTTTAATTCGACCACATTAGAGTGGTGTGAACATACGAGGACCCACACCGGATTCAGAGTGTGCTTTTTTTCTGTTCATTGACGAGCATACAATGCTTTCAGGTGACAGCGCTCTCTTCTCCCACCCTGGCATCACAAAAAGAAGGAAGAACCCTGATGAAAGTAACTATCTCCACCTGCTCCATCCACCTCCCTGGCACTGCCCTTTTAGCCTGCAGCACCACCCTCCCCTGCAGCAGAGCCAAAAACAAATGTTATTATTTACAGCAGATCCAATGAGATGCAAATCTTTCCAAAAAGTTCACTTTTTTTCTCGTCAGTACACATCATTTTTCCCAATAGTCTTAGAGGTCCTCAAGATGTTTTTTTTAAAGGTGAGATGAGGCTTTGTGTTCTTTTTGGCCGACAGAGGTTTTTACCTCGAACTCTCAGGTGGATACCATTTCCCTCCAGTCCTTTTCCGATTGTTAAATAATGAGCTCTGATGTTAACAGAGGCAAGTGAGGCCTTCAGTTCTTTAGCTGTCACTCCGGGTTCTTTAGTGGCCTCCTTGATGAGGTGTTCCTGTACTTTTGGAGTAACTGTGGTAGGCTTTCTGCTTCTAAGAAGCTTGAACACTGTTTCATGTGAGATTTGAGAACTTGTGTAATAGGCTAATGCTAGCTAGCTTGGCTGCATCCATAAATCAAGCCAAAGCAAAGCATAGACACACGTGTTAGTGGTTTTACACTGCACAAAGAAGCCACTAATCACTAACTAGACATAAATATTCGATCCGGTCGCAGCAGATGGTGTAACTGTAGAATCACAGCTGCAAGAACCAGTGTGTGAAGCTGAGTGATGGTTGATCAAAAACTTACTGGAATCACCCCAGGAAAGAAGAAAAAGTTAGCTAATTTAAATGTAGCTGATGTCCTATTCAGGCTCATCTTCTTGGGCATATGCAGATGGATTCTAGTGCAGCTGCTTTTTTCTGATTGTTCTTTCGACGTCTTGCTCTGACCTCTTGGTCTGCACACTCAAATTTGGGTTATTCCAACTTGTGGAGTTTTCCAAAATGTCCTGTGTGCGATCTCGTGTCAGGTAACGAATGCACTTTTTTCAGAACTCACCATAAATTCTGCTGTACTGTGTTGGGGGAACAACATTAAATAGAAACAACCTGAACTGTGGTGCAAATACTTTAGATGCAAAAAGATGCAAAACACTATTTTTTAGCCAAACCAACACAATAATTGCAGAGCACCTCAAATCCCTCATTTTGAATTTTTATAGTGTGGTGGACCACTGGAGGGCTCCACTCACACCCAGTTCTCAGGAAGTGTTGTTGCTGTGTTTTGGAGGGGAAAGTATTCAGTTGTGTGGTGATGAATAAAAAACGAGGAGTGTTAATCGAAAGCTCTCGTATCGTCTGTCTTTACCTCCACATTGGTGATCCCTGACTCGAACATGCTGCAGTCCGATGGTGGCACCGACTCCGCTCTGGATGCATCAGCAGTCGCCAGCCCTCTGCCTCCTGCTGCAGCTGCGTTTGCTGTGGCGCTCGAGCTGCCGGACTGCTGGCTTCACGATCCCCCGTCGTGGTTCGTGCACGTGGAGGCTCAGTTCGCCCTTCGTGGCATCTTGGCTGATGACACGAAATATCACCACCCGAGGGAAATACGCCGCCCTTAAGGAGCTGCTTCTTCGGCGCTATGCCCTCTCCGACGCAGAGCGAGCCGAGAAGCTCCACTCCCTCTCAGGCCTGGGTGGCGGTACGGCTCTCAAACTGATGGAGCACATGCTATCCTTTCTCGGACCAGACAGCGGGGGATGTCGCTAACAAACGCTTAATCGATGCCCTGTCCTTTTCTTCAATACCCTGTTTCACTCGCGCCATCGAGCCCCTGAATCGGGCCAATTTAGTGACTTCAGGGAATGTTTTTCAGCGTTTGCTCTTGGAGTTCCCTTCACTGACTGTTCCTAATTTCTCGAACACGGCAACGAAGCACGGGGGTTGAACATTATATTCCGATGGTCGGTCCCCCGGTGTTCGCACGCACGCGCCGCCTCGACCCCGCTAAAGTCAGACGGTTGGTGGCGGCCATGTGGGGATTTTCGCCGTTTGAATAATGTCATGGAGAACGACCATTACTCCATTCCACAATCCAGGATTTTTCCGCCCACCTCGCTGGCACCTCGACTTGGTGCGGGGGTATCACCAGGTTCCCGTGCACGCCGAAGACGTTCCCAAAACTGCCGTTATTACCCCTTTCGGCCTGTTTGAGTTTTTTTCACGCCGTTTGGCCTGAAAGGCGCCGCCCAGACTTTCCAGCGGTTGATGGACTCTGTCTTGCGCGGGCTGCCTTTCGTCTTCGTGTACCTTGATGATATATTGGTGGCCAGCTGTTCTGAGAGTCAGCACGCGTCCCATCTGCGTCAGGTTTTCCAGCACTTGGCGGCACATGGCCTGATCATCAACCCTTCCAAGTGCCAGTTTGGATTGCCGGTTCTGGATTTCTTGGGCCACCGCATTTCCGCTGACAGTGTGGTTCCGTTGCCGGACAAGGTCCGGGCCATTTCGGCTTTTCCGCGTCCCACGTCCGTTAAAGCGCTGCAAGAGTTCTTGGAGATGGTCAATTTCTACAACCGCTTTCTCCCCAGAGCCGCGCACCTGCTGCCTCTCTATGCTGCCTTGAAGGGTAAAACAACTAAGAACCCGATTGATTGGCTCCCATTTTTGGGGGCCAAGGCCGCGCTGGCTAACGCCGCCCTGCTGGCCCACGCCGCCCTGCTGGCCCACGCCGCCCTGCTGGCCCACCTGTTTACGTCGGCGGAGAGTGCATTGACCACCAACGCGTCAGACGTGGCGGTGGGCGCAGTGTTAGAACAGCGGGTCTCCGGTGTCTGGCAACCGCTCGCTTTTTTCAGTCGCACGCTTAGGGACAGTGAGCGCAAATATAGCGTTTTTGACAGGGAGTTGCAGGCCCTGCACCTCGCGACGCGGCATTTTCGTTTTTTTTCTCGAGGGTTGGAGCTTTTTACCGCGTACTTTGATCATAAACCCTTGACATTTGCGATGTCCAAGGTCTCTGATCCGTGGAGCGGGCAACAGCAGCGCCAGTTGGCAGCCATTTCCAAGTTCACAACTGACATTGAGCACGTGGCTGGTAAGTCCAACTGCGTGGCTGACTGTCTGTCCCGCGCGCTGGTTTCTCCCGTTTATGTTGGCATAGACTTTGACACTATGGCCACTGACCAACGGGTTGGCCCGGACGTCCTTGCCCTTCGGTCTGTGAAAACGGGCCTTGTACTGGAGGACAGACCCGTGTGGAACGGCAGGCATAGCTTGCTTTGTGATGTTTCCCCCGGCCGTCCACGTCCTGTAGTTTCCCTTTCGTGGCATCGTCGCGTTTTCGACTCCGTACACGCCCTCTCTCATCCAGGCGTCCGGGCCTCGGTCAAGCTGGTCAGCTCTAGGTTCGTTTGGCCGGGCCTTCGTAAATCGGTGAAAGACTTGGCAGCGGCGTTCATCCCATGCCAACGCGCATAGGCTCACACAGGCGCCCCTCGAATCCTTCCACGTTCCAGGGAGGCGTTTTGATCATGTGCATGTGGATCTGGTTGGTCCTCTGCCGCAGTCACAAGGTTTCAAGCACCTTTTGACTGTAGTGGACCGCACAACCCGCTGGCCTGAGGCAGTGCCTCTGGCGTCCACTACAGCAGCAGCGGTGGCCAGGGCATTTTTGTCAACGTGGGTTTCGCGCAGTGTTGGGGAGTAACGGAATACATGTACCGCCGTTACGTATTTAAAATACAAAATATGAGTAACTGTATTCCGTTACAGTTACCGTTTAAAAATGTGGTATTCAGAATACAGTTACTTTGTTGAAATAAATGGATTACACTGCGGTACTTTCCTGTTTCATTTTGTCGCGGGTCAGGACTGTTTGGGTTTTGTTTGACAGCTACGTTCTGTTGTTCCAGGCGGCAGCGTTACGGTTGCCATGGTTACAGGGTGACGCTCTCTCTCTCTCTGTGACTGTGTGTTTCCTGGGTGAGAGAGCGCCTTTTCGTTGTTGTTGTTGTTGTGCTAAGCTAACAGGCAGAATGCTACAAGCATAGCTCTAAAGAATGTAGCATCATGGGCAGTGTAGTCCGTGTTGCAGGGAGAATGGACTGCCATACACGTTATGGGTCTGTGAGCGCGAGGAGGGAGAAAAAGGGGAGTGGAAAGGTACGAGTTGTCATCGAGGAAAAACGGGAGCTGGAAGCATGTAAATATAATAATAACCACTTCAGCCAAGAAGAGTGCCTGACGAGCCCAGTTGTAAGTAAGCTATTAAGACTCGACTGTACACCGTGTTCGTTGGAGCAGCCTTTCAACGCCTCTCTCTGTCTCTCGCAAGAAAAGTTGACCCACACAACAAAGTAAAGCTATTTTTCGGCTACGAGCCGACAGGGACCCCGCCGTATTAGTCAGAGGTCCCTTTACTACAGTTCGGAGTCGCAGACCTTCAGTAATAGTAATAAACCACTGGAGGGCTCCACTCACACCCAGTTCAATAGATCCATTTCCAAAAAAGTTTTATTGTAAAAGCGGAGACATTGAATTTAATTTTTTTTAAGTCGATATTGCTCCTCGTGAATAATCAGATATTTTACACAGCAAAAACATTTCAAATGCAACAAAGTAACAAAGGGACTCATTTCTTTGGAATTTGTGCTGATGACAAGTCATTTAAATTCCACAGCCTGTATTTTTTGTTGTTTGCCATATTTCCTTCCCAGCTTTACTTTTATATAACTTCATGTTGAACACTCACAGTGTTCAGCAGCACTTTTCATAAATATCGTACAGCCCATATGTCTCGGAGACACCCACATGCTGCTGCTTTAGCTGGCATTTTGCCTGGATTGTGTGTTTGACCGCTTCAAACTTAATGTCTTTGACACTCTGCTGTGGTGCCAGTAGACCTGTCTGTGTTTGTAACTGGTAACCTGTTTGCTGCTGACACAAACTATGATATTATTAGATATTAAAACCGTGCATTGACTTATAAAGTTGTGACTCTTGGCCTTAAGTGAGGCTGAATAAGAAGAAGATGTCCTGGGTATGTTGAGCTGGTAGTAACAGACCCGTGTGGTGACTGGATTTTTTTTACCAGCTGACTATATCTAGAAGACTATGGATAGACTAGGAAACCATCAATCTGTTCATGAATGGAAGTTTTTCAGTAGGACTATATAAATAAGGACCTACAAAGCAGTGCAAATTACAGTGCTTGTGATGATTCTGTGGCCGCGGTGACTCGACATCGTGATTACTGTTATTTGTTTCAGAGTACATCAAACATCATTCAGATCCTTTTAGCTGTAGTGATGCGTCTTTTGTTTGTGGGTGGGCGGGGTCAGTTTCTGATATTTGTTATATTTAAGTTTTTCCAAATTTCCCAGAATTTCGCTGAGAGCCCTTTAGGCAGAATTTAGTGCTGCTTTCTCTGTTTTATCAACTGCCATCCTGCATCCCCTCTGACCTACTTTCTCTCTGACAGATCTACTTCTCTTTCCATTTTGTTGCTTTTGAAGCAGCTGCCAGAAGTTATTTTGGAAGAAAAGGCCTAACAGATAACTGAGTGTAGGCTGCCTTTACTTTTACTTTAATGTAACAGTCGAGCAGAGAAAGTACTGTGGTTGCAGATGCTGCACAGAAATAATGGAGGTGGGTGTTTGCTGTCACTCAGTCTCTCAAATTGTCTCAAATAGACACAAGAAGAAGGACACTGAGCGTACAGGCTGCACCATCAATATTTTAAAACTGGCATCATTTGAGTGACGCTTTTCTGCTGATTTGTTGGTGATCAGTGGGAAAATAGATTTTGAAAGCCTTGATGCTTCAGTGCTCAAATTGCGTGCCACATAAGAGACTGCAAAAATCAAAAGCCTGCTATCCGCCACCCTTTGATGTGGAAAAACAGGCCTGAAAATTGAAAGGCACTTTGTGTACCTCTGTGTAGTGTCCATGGATGGCTCCAGTCATTAAACGGTTATCTGTCTTGACAAGGACTCTGAAAACTTCACCGGATTATATAAAAATAACTGTTGTTCAATATGCAAGTGTGGTAGTATTTAGCAGTGAAGCTGGTCCTGGACGGTTTTGCAATTTCAGCTTCTCCATATACAGGACAAAGTGAGAGCAGAGTTGATCTCCACAGCTGAAGACAGCAAGGAGGTAGAAGTCAGCAAAAGACAAAGCTCCAGAAAATTCCATGAAACCGTCCTGATAACACACGAGGGAATTAGTACAAAAATGGACAAAGACAGACCCTACATCAGGACCGTTAGCTAATGCTCAAAAGCTGCATCTATAAATTGTTTCAGATACCTGCTAATATTACAAACAGATACCTGTGTCAAAATTACAAGCTAATAACATACTACCCTTTCCACCACGAAAACTGAAGCATAAAATTCTTAGGAATTTTATGCTTCAGTTTTCGTGATAATAATAATGGATTTATATAGCACTTTTCAAGGCACCCAAAGCGCTTTACAATACCACTATTCATTCACTCACTGGTGGAGGCAAGCTACGGTTGTAGCCACAGCTGCCCTGGGGCAGACTGACAGAAGCGAGGCTGCCATATCGCACCATCGGCCCCTCTGGCCAACACCAGTAGGCAGTAGGGTAAAGTGGACACAACGACCAGGACAGAGAGCCCAGGGATCAAACCGGCGACCTTCCGGTTACAGATGCGCTTCCCAACCCCCTGAGCCACGGTCGCCCCAATATAGAGAAAGATAGCTTGCTAGCTATCATTAAATTAATGTTACAGGTACCAACTGTACAACACAGACACGTCCAGTTTAGTAACTCGTATGATCCCAGGAAGAAGCTGACAGCTAAGAATGCCCCTGCTGGTAGAACTGTCAGTCAAACAGGCTAAATTTAATGATTTATTCATCCCGCGTCTGTACGATTATTACGAAGGAAGAAAATAGAGAGAGATCAATACAGATTCTTGCCAGTTCCTAACCCTTGAATACATATATATATAAATAATATAGTGTGTGTCTGTGTTTATTTCAAGAGTTTAACCTTTGGGTTTGTTTAACATCAGCAGTGGCGATTTTTTATATTCTGATGAATGATGCTTAAAAGCTAAAACATTTGTGTTCCCAGTTTTTGTTTAAAAGAATTCTTTGATTTGAGTATCAAATGCTCACCCCACACTAGCTTCAAAGGTCCTCTTAAAGGTTTGCTGCTCGCTCCTTCATCGGTAGTCAGCAAAGACTGACCCAGTTTTATGGCATCAAACTGTCCATAGAAACCTCTCAAAGTGGATATAAGCTTCAACTGTTCATATTCTCAGCATAAATAAAGACGTAAAGAGGAAGAATGTTTTCATTTATGGACACAAACTTCTCTCTTTCTTTGAACGCATCAGCTCTGATTGAAGTATCTAAAGTATGACATATCAACATAAAGCCACCACATCACACTTCATTAATATGCTGAATGTGGATCAAGTTTGCGTGTGTGAGACTCACTTTTTAATAAAAAATTTCACATATGCTTCACATGTACACGGTTAAAGTTTACTGAGTCATACGCAAAGAAATAAGGCAGCAGAGAGTCGAGCTGGCAAATCAAGAAAGAGATGACAGGAAGAGCAGGATGGATGTGAAAGATTTTATGATTCTGAACAGAAGGCTAGATAACATTAAAGATGGATATGAGGTGTTGAGATAAAGAGAAGATGAACTGAAAGAGATGAGGTTGCTTTCATGCATCTCATCATCATCTCATCAGATGCTTAGCATTTTCTTGACAGCCATAATCTTTGATGTAGGTCCACTGAAGAACAAGGTTATGATCTTCAGTCCTTTAATATCTCTCCTGCACATCTTCACCTTTCTGCAGACATCACCAGCTGATAGATATGAGAACATTATCACCTGTACAGTTACATGAATATCTACAATATTTACTTTTAGCTGGATACTGGGACTCGTTTGTCTTTAAGGAAAAAAAATACACATGTAAAAACACTTCAGTGCACATAAAATGGCGTCACTGGCAAACTATACTAAATTATTAAAACTTAAAATAATTATCCAGTGGAACAATATTCCCCATCAGTGTTATATAGATGGATATTGCTGTTGACCACTACATGATGTTTGTTTGGCCTGTTTCCCAAACTTGAACATGATACGAGGCGTGTATGAAAATAAGTCTCCATCACTCTGAGACTCTTTCCCTGCCATAGTGTCGCTTTGAACTTACCAGTGACTCATGAATCATTCAAGGCCTCGCAGAATATTTTTGTTCCATGAATATAGAGAAAGTTAGCTTTCATTTGACGTGAAAACACTGATTGCTGGACTGTTACATTATTGACAGGATAGATTTAAAAACATGGCCTGTTGTAGCTGCATGCGTCTTTTCAGTTGAGTAACTTTCTGAAGCCTGTGGTTCCAGCCTCATACTCCATAGCTGTGCTGGTACGTGGACTCAAACATCAAATGATCATCAGATGATGTAAATTATCTTTTTGGGAACTAGAAATTGTCTCATGGCCATTTGTCTTTGGTTAGTATTCAAACATAGACTACTCTGTTGAGATGATTTCAGTATTAGCTTTTCTGTTAGCTAGCTTGTTTGCATGAACATGCTGTGGAGGTGCTTATGTGTTGATTCTTTGGCTACGTCCACTCGTGTTTTTGTAAACAGAGATATTCTGTTTTTGTTTTTTGAAAAAAATCCCCTCCACGTGTAAACACAAAAAAATGACGTCAAACGCTTTCAAGAACATGCCAAAGCAACAGGTGGCGATATAATCCTAACTGTGTAAAAATGTTGGCCAATCAGAAGTCTAGAAGCCTGGGAGAGAAAGAGTTAACAAAGATGGCGCATAGAAGCAGAAATGAGTCCTACGTGTGGACAGTGACAGTGAGGTGGAATTATTCCTCAATATCACACTGGAATATAAAACAGCAAAAACAGAATAAAACGTTCGTCTATGTAAGCGTGTAAAAACTGCAGATAGTAACATTAAAGCAACAGTATTTTGTCGATATCCACCATTGTAGAAATTCATTTCACAGCGTGATGTCAAAAAAGGCGCGCACCTTTGATGTTGTGTGTCTAAATTTCCGTTTTCATGTCCACATGTAAACGCAAAATCTGAGTTTTTGAAAATCTCCACCCTGGCAGGAGCTTTTAAAAATCAGTGATCCAAATTTACCATTTACGTGTGGACGAAAGGCCCAAACGCATAGAAAAAGCTGCGTTTTCAAAAACACCAGCGTACGTGTGGACTTAGCCTTAGGTTGCTTATTGTGTTTTTCGTTCCAGGTACTAATGTGTTCATTGTACTCCCTCCATCATGTTGCACTGCGTGGCAGGCAGAGGTAGGACCTAAACGCAGGACTTAACTAAAACTCCAAAAGTACAAACATACAACAACTCAGAAACTAGGAACTAACACCTAGGAACTAAAACTCGGAAATAATTAGGAATTCATGAAGAAAATGAGGGAGACACACAGCAAACAGGGACAACGAGCAAAGGGAGACTAAAGACTAAATACATAAATAAATAAAAAATACATTATAAATACACACACAGGTTAACACGAGGAAGGGCAAAAGGTGGGAACCCAGCTGGAATTAATTACTAAAAAGACAAAGGAAGCAAAACAGAGCACAACACACACAGGATGGGAGACTATCAAAATAAAACAGGAAGTAACAAACACTGAGACTCAGACTACTGTAAGACACGCGGGTTTGACACAGGGACCGGGAGAAACAAGCATCGACACAAAAGATCAACAACGTAAGGAGAAGAGTGACTAACGTCGAACACATGAAAACAGAAACCTAAAGTCCAGATAACAAACCAGCACTCGAAGATACAAATACTCAGCAGAGCAGAAATACAAGTACAAGAACCAAAAAAGACCAAATACATAAACACTGGAGACCCAGGACTGTGACACACTCTCTATTTTCTGCCTCCTCTCTATTCCCCATGTCCTCTTGTTAAGTTTTCATTGCCTTCTTAGATGTTCCCATTTTTAGCTACTTCCTGTTTTATTACAAAAATTTGATGGTGGGTATGGAAAGTATTCAGACCCCCTTAATTTTTACACTCTTGCAGCGATTTGCTAAAATCATTTAAGTTCATTTTTTCCTCATTAATGTACACACAGCGCCCATATTGACAGAAAAACACAGAATTTTTGACATTTTTGCAGATTTATTAATATATCATAAAAATAAATCACATGGTTCTAAGTATTCAGACCCTTCGCTCAGTATTTATTAGAAGCACCCTTTTGATCCAATACAGCCATCAGTGTTTTTCACACCTGGATTTTGGGATCCAGGTGTGGCCCTCTCCAGTTCTGTCAGGTTGGATGGTAAACGGTGAACAGGCAGGTCTCTCCAGAGATGCTCAATTGGGTTTAAGTCTGGGCTCTGCTAGTTCCTTCATCTCCACTGATGCCGGCCTCGAAATTGAAGTCATCACCAGATGTTGTATGTCAACCATCCGTTGTGCTAAAAATGTCAGTTAATTTGCCAGTAGACACCTGCAAAGATGATAGACCGCTGTGGCCACGAGATGACCACGATTTACATAATAATGGGCTAGTCTTTACTGGAGAGAACACAGTTCAAGGTATAAGGAAAGCTTTAGATTTTCCCTTTTAAACCCGAAATATGCACATCCAGACTTCAAAACCATATTCTTGCCTCATATTATCTAAATTCAAATTCACATACAGAGAAAAGTCTTGATGCATGCTCAATCACTGAGGTAAGAAAATCCCAAAAGCTTGATCCTGTTGATCTGGACGTTTTCAGTGAGAGAAACGTTTCATCACTCATCCAGACGTCTTCAGTCTCAGCTGACTGCAGGTTTTCCCAATACTATAAACAGTACATTTGCACAATGACTGAAACCAGCCCACTGAATGATCAACGGGCTGTGATCTGTGTCAGTGGTTGTTGATCAGTGGTCATGACAATTTGCATATTAATGATCAAGGAACTTGTTCAATGTTTCTCCCGCTGAGAACACTAGATGAACAGATTCAACCTTTAGGGATACAGAGAAACATTTGCTTTATTCTTACCCATGAGAACCCGCCACCGCCCCTTTGCACATTGAGGAAAGCTCCTTTTAAAGTTATAACACTGACTCTCCCACGTATAAATGATGACACTGGACGCAGCGCGTTCAGGTGATGTTTTCCAACTTTACTTGTAACCCGGAAGCTCTCCCCACACACAGCCTTATGGGAACAGTAGTCTACCGCTACATCCCATAGCTTTCCTGACAGTAAAAATGGGTCTGGGCTCTTATGGGTTAAGCTGAGTTTCTGTGCTTCTCTCCACAGCTCAGGCTGGATGAAAGCTTGCAGCTGCCTCCTATGTGGAAACCTTCTTTTCAGTCAAAGTGAATAAAATCTTAGTTCACCAAATCCACATAAATGGGCTTTTCTGTTTGCACTAACAAGATCAACATGTTGTTTGAATATTTTCAGAAGCATGAGGTGATTATGAGGTGAAGTACTTGAAGGCTTCCACCTCCTCTTTTCCAAAGATTCAGTGCACAAAAAGCCTCCGCCGGGCCAACTGAGGCTGTTTCTCTTTTGAAAATCTGGGTTTTATGAATTCCAAAGTGGTGAGCGTCTTACTTGTCTCCTCAGTTTAGGAAGGAACCACTGCCTGTCACCATCTAACAACATGAGAAAATGCTCCCTGTCCTTGGGCCAAAGTCAAATAGCTGATTGTGTATTGTGCTAAATTTGCACTGAGGCAAAAATAACCTGTTCCCCATTCACTCCTTCAAATGAATGATAAAAGAGGAAGAAAGTGTGTTGATTCTCTGTGCTACAGTTTGACTTTCTTTGCTCTTTCAGTTGCAAATTCTTTCAAAAAGAAACAAATCAAGAAAGAAAAAGGTAAAAGCAAAGAATTAGAAATGAAAGAAAGAACTGAGGGAATGAAAATGACAAAGAGCACAAACAGCCCAGAGGATCAAAGCACGAATGAGAGCACGTCACAATAAAGTACCTCGGAAAAGCAGGCAGGACTGCCAGGCATTATCACACAGAGACCCACTCTTCTGTTTTGGTGCAAAAGCATGTGTTGTACCCTCAGCTGGCATCTGAATAATATTTGCTGGTTTTATTCTAAATATAAGAAGCCTGAAAAAAGGATGTTAGACATATGAGACGCATACAAACACAAGCAACAAACAAGAGTGGATTGTCATTTTTTATTGTCAAGGCTGAATATGTGAAGAAAGCTTCACAAAGATGTTCCTTTGCTACTATCATGGAAGCACAAAGGTATAGTTACTTGTACGATATGGGTCAGATTTACTAAGCAGGCCAAATTACTGTACCAACAGGTGAGAATTACAAGAATCAATAGATGGGAATGTTCGGAGGGTCAGTCACTGTTTAAACAAAGATTCAGCCAGTTTGCTGTAATAATTAAGTTGCCGACCTACAATGCAAATTAGGACCCAGTGAGAATGAAAGTAATCTGCTAGGATCAGCTTTGGTGTCACGCCAGGCACTAGGTCAGGGGGGAACATCCAGGAAGGGGGAAGGGTCCAAGGGGGCTCGAGGGGGTCCAGGCAGGAGGGAATCGAACTCTCAAACCAAACCAGCAGCCACTCCACATAATCAACTTAGGGGGAAAACTCTCTCTCTCTCTCACTGCGACAAGGAGAAGCCACGACCTGCACACAGGGAAGACAAGGATCACTGTGGAGATGCCACAGAAAACACTGGAGGAGACGACAGAGATGTAGGAGCCAGAGTTTCACTACCAAAGTGGGTCAACGTTCCAGCGATGACTGGCAGGCTACCCACGCCTTAAGTAAGAGCCCCTGATTGCTCATCTTCCACAGGTGGGGACCAGCCACAGGTGAGTTGGGCGGAGGCTCAGGAGGACTCTCGTCCACAGATGACTTTGAACACAAAGCAAAGAGACACAGAGACAGACAGAGTCCACTGCAGAGGCCGGGTCCTGACATTAGTTTTTACGCATGCCATGAGCACAAATGCGACTCACTGGTTTTTTGTTTTCCTGATGTTGTGTGGGCCTGCAGATGTTAATTAAAATCAAGTGAAGGAATTCAACTCACGCTCACTTGTTGGCGACAAACAAACAATTAAAGCCTAGACAGCAGGAAATGGCAAAACAAGGAATATGAGCCATTATTATTTCACTTCAGGTTGACGTTCATTGTCCATGAATGTCCCGGTATTTTTTGCTGGATTTACAATAAATCTTTATGGCTTCAATTATTTCTAATGCGTTTTCATTAAACTTACCCAATGGCGTTGGCGATTATGGTCCTCCAAGATGGCGTATCCCTCACACAGAGCAACAAGTCATTGTTGTCATTATTTTTTTGATCCAGTCTTTCATTCCATCGATGATGGTTTCTCTCCTTCTGCCTCTGCTGCTTTTCCCTTCAACTTTCTCAGATGCAACATCATGTTCCTCATCCTCCTCTTCTCATAATGTCTCCAAAGAAACTTGCTTGCTTCTCTCTGATGTTTTGTTTTGAAACCTGTTCATTAGTCGGCCTGATATTCTCATCCTCCTCCTGATGAACTACATGTCTGCCGCACTCATAGTGTCTACAGTTTCTTGCTTATTGTCCATGCTTTGCTTGCATATGTGTGGTGGTGTAATATGGGTCTCTTTGTGATGCTGGACTCTTTCTTGTCTTGATCCAGTCTTTCAGTTAATTTGTTGATTAACTAAAAGTCAGAGAGAGCTTTCTTTGTTATTGCAATCTGAATCTTGATTTCAAGCAGTGGTGCTCCATCTCTGCCGGGGCCCAAATATTGAAATTATTTGGCTTGTTGTAATGTGGAATTCTTTGGTCCGATGTTACGTGTTGAATGATCTTTGTTTTGGAAATCATTGTCTGACTTTTTGTGATGTTTAGGAAGAGTCCCACTCCTTAACTTTCCTCCTTACATCAACACTACAATGAGCGGGTGGAGGGAGGTTTGGAGTCTTCTCTCACCCCCATTCTCTGCGGCCTGCTGGAGCGGGGGGGCTAGGAGGAGGAGTTGGCCGTCCGACTGCGGTCTGGAGTGTGGGGCCTCCCTGCTGCTGCGGAGTCGGGGCGGTCTGCCTCCCCCCACCGCAGGGAAAAGGGTAACACCACCTGCGTCTGGGTGCAGTTCCCCCCTCCAGGGGCAAGGGTACCCGGTTCGTAGAGTACGCTTGGGGAGTGTGATCGTGTGTACAGCGTCTCTTTATGTCTGTCTCCACGTTGGTTGAGTGTGGAGTAAGTGCATATGAGAGCATGAGGGTGGGAATGGATGTTTGTGTCTGTGTGTGCCTGTATGTCTGTGTCTATATGTCAGGTTGGGTATCAGACGCCACCTCTCTGGGGACATCTCAGGCCCTCCAAGGTTTGGAGGCCTATCTCCACCCACCACCACTTCCCCTGCCAGTGGCGGACTCCCTCAGGTGTCGGTGCGTTGGTGGTTCTTTGTGTCTGGGGGTGGGCGTCCAGGTACACACCGGCTCACTCCTTGGCAGCCGCTTATCGGGGCCTGGAGCCTGGGGCTTGCTCGGGCCACTTCGGAGGTGGGGTGCCCCCGGCCTCTCGGCCTGGGGCTCGGTCACTCAGGCACAGCTGGCTGCCGGCGGAGCTCACGGGCGCGTCACTGCAACTCCCCCTGGATTCTGCTCGGTGGCTGCTGAGTGAGCCCTCATCTGGGACTCTCCTCAGCTCTTACTGGGACAGTGGCACGGCTGCCCCTCTGTTGGTCTTCCTTGGTCTCTTGTGTTCTGGGGGGCTCTGGATGTCTGGAGTTTTGATCTCCTCCATACCTGCTTCATACCCTGGAGGATGGGGCTGTGGCTCCCCACACCCTCTAGCAGATCGTTACATGGAGAAACCTTTGGAATGCAAGCATGCTGATCCACACAGGTATGCACACAGGTGTACACACGGGTATTCACAGACGCGGACTACAGCTTTCTTGGCTGCTGCCTCAAAGCACATTGTGCGCTGTCTATCTTGCGTGCTGCACAATATCGTTTATTATTTAGTATCTACTGATATCTACTGCTAGCTAGTTTATTGTGATGGTGCCGTTTTTTTTATTATGTTGCTCTTTGTTGTTTGCTTTCTCTTCTGTTTTTTTTCTCCATACAGGTGACCCAGGTGTTTTGTTTTTTTTGTTTGTTTGTTTTTTTTTCTTTCTTCCCCCCCTTCTCACCGTCTCTTCTCCCCTTTGGTTTTCTTTCTCTCCCTCTCTTTCTTTCATTCTTTCTCCCTGTCCTATCCCCCAGTCATGTCTGTCCCGTTTGTAGCAACTGAAAATAAAATAAATTCATAATTATAATAAAGGTCAATCAAATGGACCAATATGGCAAGGCCATGATGATCCACTTGGTAAAATAAATCCGCTTGGCATCTTTCTTGGCCTTCAGACAACAATTCTGATGGCTAAAGATCCAAACGGGACACAAAAAAAAAAAAAAAAAAAAAAATTTCCTCCTTACAAAGCAAAAAGTCTCATAACAATGTGCAAAGTGCCTACACTGGAGTCCTCGTCAGGTAGAGATGATCATGTGTCACAGGTGACCCCCAAACATCATTCAATGACCAAGAAGCAATCCATGTCAGTTTCTTTAAATGCTGGCATATATTAAAGTTGGTTAGAGTTTATTACTGGAGACTATCATGGAGGTGCAGTGGAATCCTTTTTGTTTGGTGACAAACACCTGTCCATTGATGCTGCCATCCATTGTCAAATGCTGATTGGTTGAGAAGTGGCCAGAATAGCAAAAGGAGTGATAGCAGAGTTCACAAGAAAGAAAGAAGCAAAATAATAATAATAATAATAATAATAATAATAATACGGTGGTCAGCACAGTTGCCTCACAGCAAGAAGGTCCTGAGTTCAATTCCACCGTCAGGTCGGGGTCTTTCTGTGTGGAGTTTGCATGTTCTCCCCATGTTTGCGTGGGTTCTCCCTGGGTACTCCGGCTTCCTCCCACAGCCCAAAGACATGCAGTTTGTGGGGATAGGTTAATTGAAAAATCTAAATTGCCCATAGGTGTGAATGCGGGAGCGAATGGTTGTCTGTCTCTGTGTGTCAGCCCTGCGACAGACTGGCGACCTGTCCAGGGTGTACCCTGCCTCTCGCCCTATGACAGCTGGGATAGGCGCGTCCCCTGCAACCCTGAAAAGGAGAAGCAGAAGCAAATGGATGGATGGATGGATGGATAATAAAAAATTTAATACCGTTTGAGAAGTACAGGGAGTGTCTGTAGTCAATGCTTTCCATTATTTTAAACACTCAGTGTCAAAACTAGCCATACCCTTACAGAATACTAATATCTTATAACAGCCAACTAATGCACATTATCGTATAAAATACATGATTGATTTTATTTCTCTGTGAACTAAAATTGATGTTTATGTTCAGACTCTTCTTTCCACAAAAAATGTTTCACAAATGACGGCACGAGGCAAACTCACTGTTCCTACTGAAAGCACACACAATGCGACCAATAGAAAATGAGATTAAATATACCTGTTTTATATATATATATATATATATATATATATATATATATATATATATATATATATATATATATATATACATGGAACGCCATAACCAAGTGGCCGGCATAGTGTACAGGAACATCTGTGCCGAGTATAACCTGGAAGTCCCGAGGTCAAAATGGGAGACGCCCCCAAGGGTGGTGGAGAATGACCGAGCTAAGATCCTGTGGGACTTCCAGATACAGACGGACAAAATGGTGGTGGCTAACCAACCGGACATAGTGGTGGTAGACAAACAGAAGAAGACGGCCGTAGTGATCGATGTAGCGGTTCCGAATGACAGCAATATCAGGAAGAAGGAACACGAGAAGCTGGAGAAAAACCAAGGGCTCAGGAAAGAGCTGGAGAAGATGTGGAGGGTGAAGGTGACGGTGGTCCCCGTGGTAATCGGAGCACTAGGTGCGGTGACTCCCAAGCTAGGCGAGTGGCTCCAGCAGATCCCGGGAACAACATCGGAGATCTCTGTCCAGAAGAGCGCAGTCCTGGGAACAGCTAAGATACTGCGCAGGACCCTCAAGCTCCCAGGCCTCTGGTAGAGGACCCGAGCTTGAAGGATTGACCGCCCGCAGGGGCGTGCTGGGTGTTTATATATAT
The DNA here is from genome assembly GCF_900408965.1 of Simochromis diagramma. Lineage (NCBI taxonomy): Eukaryota > Metazoa > Chordata > Actinopteri > Cichliformes > Cichlidae > Simochromis > Simochromis diagramma. Next base: position 713,258 of record NW_024386772.1, read on the forward strand.
ATATATATATTATGTAAACGATTTAGCTTTTAGCCCAGTGACACATTAAACTAAGACTAAGACCATTAACTGAAAACAAAGGTATTATTTAACTCTACAGAAAACACCGAGCTGTCAGCAGCAAAGTGAAGCGCGTCACATTTTTGACATATTTGTCAAAGACAAATTTGTCTTTAAGCTGAACACAACCCATTTATAAAACACACTGTCGTGGTTAATATTAGGTTTTTCACACACCGCTCATTTTTATCCATTTACTACATTAGCATCAAAGCCCATAAATCATCACTGGCAACAGCCTGACTTATGATACAGAGTCTTGTTTAAATGAATGGCTTTTTGCTGGCAGCTCTTGGCAGGACATGAGCAGTCATAACTTTGAAAGACAGCTGCACTTATTTTGCACCTGAATTTTAAAAGTATTGGCCTTCATTACTTGCATTAGAATGAGATACTATTTTCTCATTGGTGCAAAACTGCCAGCCTTGACCTGATGATCAACAACCCAGTAACCTGATACTGGAGCCAAGTAAAAAAACTAATTCATATGTCTTAGGTGTAGCCCAACAGTTTTTTGACATTCATTTTGCCCACATTGAGCCGTTCTTTTTTGAAAGTGGACAGCCTTATTAGACAGCCAAAGCCTGGGGAACTGGGACATCTAAACACACAAAAAAGAGGGAATACATCCTCATGTTGGATGACAGAATAAATATATGAACTAATCTACTTCCATAGAGGTACCATGTAACATTTCCAGCATCAACAAGTGCCTTGCTCTTGTTGATGATAGCATCGTGATATTAACCAGCTCTCTGGTGGCAGAACAATAAACATGAACACACGTCTGTCACGATGTGTCGTTTTTAAAGCTTCCCTCTGCCCAGTCTCAAAAACTAGGCAGACACGTGGACATCAGCATCCCTGTCTGATGAAATTTACATCACGTGGACCCTCATCGTATCATCGGACCTGTTAAACAACTTTAGTTGGTATTTGCTTTTTACTTAATGATAACTAGCACACAGTAACAGTTAAACAATTATATTTGATGCTAATAATATAAACAAATGCAAAGACTTACACTTCTGTCTTCTTCACAACATTTTTTGATAGTTTTAAGAGGCAAATACCTTTGAGACAAGATGTCTGTTGTTTCATGTATAGAAGTGTCGTGAAGCACTCCTTAGTCAAGATTTATTTTAAGTAAATTTCAACATTAGTTTTAGCTGAGTGAGCACTGAACTGACACTCGAGCTTTTCACTCCACAAGTCTCACAGTGACAGCAAAGCTTTAAAGCAGGTTCCACAGAGCTGACACGCTCAGCAGGCTATAATGACTTCTAAATAAATTGCGAGATTTAACTGTCAGAGGAAATCACACAAATGTTGTGAGCAGCAGTGTATTCATCTGAAAAAAGAAATGAAACTGAGGTGTCTGCCTTGAACAGGTACCTCGTGCACCAGAAACACCAGAAACATCCAACAACAGTCATTTGGAACATATCGGTTACTTTAGTCGAGTTAAAACAACTATTTGAATCATAAACTCACAGTCACTTATAATTTTAATTTAAAAAAACATTAATCACATTTGCAGTACAAACTGATGATGATGAACTTTGAGTTCAGCTCTGACTCTGTGTCACAGAGTTTTCAAGATTTGTCTCCAAGAACACGGAAAATATGGAAAAGTTCTGTCCATTGACATGAATGAACAGATTAACAGATTAAATGTAGTCACTATTCCAGTAACTGCAATGTGATGCAATAGAAGAATAAACGTGTGCGTGTCGTTATTTAATGCTAAGACATTTATTTCACCATATGGTTGGAAATCTCTGGAATGTGCTTCAGAAGGAAAAACTGATGAAGGAAAGCTAACGGTGTCTTTATGGCGGGTTAATGAGAGCTGCAGGGATCATATGGTCATGATAGGAGCCAAATATTCAGCTGTAGGCAGCAACAAGTTTGGTTTTGGTCTTTAATGGGGAATGGCTTTTCTAGCATTGAGGGAGCAATATTACTTTAAACCAATTTAGCACATGATGAATAAATAACAAGAAGCTTTGCTACAAGAAGACGACATGTGGAGTGTAAGTGTTCCTGTCCCGTCTGTAAAGACGTGTTATCTGTGGCCTTTTTCATAGATTTGAGTAAAGAAATGTTGAAGAAGTGTTATTGGCATGGTGTTGGGTCTATTTTGTGTGAGAGAGAAGAGAGCAAAGAGCATTTTCTTAAATTTATTAAGCAGTTCTGTGCTCGCTCAGGAGAGCGCCACACTCAGAGTAATGCTTTTTATTATGTGTGAAAAACAGGACACTAAGGTCCAAACAGTTTAGGGTGGCCTGATGTCAGCTCAGGTTTCTTCTTCTGTAGCTTTTCGGCCACTTCACCCATCACTATGGCAACCACCTCTTGTCCTATAAGAGCTGTTTTATGACTGACAGGGAGTTTGTTCCTTCCTTGCAGGAGTCCACTCTGCAGGTGGGGGAGAGTCACAGGAGAGGTGGAGAATAAACTTAACCTGGGTGTCTACTGTCTTGTGCACTCTGGGAGATGATTGAATGGTAAATGGTAAATGGCCTGTATTTATATAGCGCTTTATTAGTCCCTAAGGACCCCAAAGCGCTCTACATATCCAGTCATCCACACATTCACACACTGGTGATAGCAGCTACATTGTAGCCACAGCCACCCTGGGGCGCACTGACAGAGGCGAGGCTGCCGGACACTGGCGCCACCGGGCCCTCTGACCAGAGGGTGGGTACAGTTTCCTCTGAGGTGGGGTCAGGTGGGCTGCCCCGGGTCCTGTGGGGCTGGGCGGTCCTGCTGCCGTAGTCCCCGGTCTGGATGGGCCTGGGCTCCCTTGCCTTGGTGGGGCCAAAGGACGGGGGTGCCTACTGGGGTCAGCGGGGGAGCTGGCCCCAGGGAGGGGCATCTTGCTCCTCCCTTCTTTTCCTCCCCATCCCCGGCTGCCTCCCTCTTCCCGCTCCAACACACCCACCCACACAAGTAGGGCCTTGGGGTGCGGGTGTGTCACCAGGGTGCAGGGGAGGAATCCCCCCCCCCTCCGTCCCCTTCTGGCCACCTGTGCCTCAATTTTACTCCACAACTTAGACATCCAGTGGGCGGTCTGTGTATTCAACCCCACCTCTCAATTTTAAATCCATGTAGACATTGAGGGTTCTCGGGAGGGGCCGTGCTAACACCTGCTGCTCTCTGGCAGCAGCACCATGCTCTCCCGTGTTTTAAATGCACCTTAGAACAACACGCAGCAACACTACACATGAGCGAGAGGAGGGAGGTTTGGGGTCTTCACACACCCATGTTCTCTGCTGGCCATCGGGGCGGGGGCTGGGAAGAGGTGTTGGCCATCTGATTGGGATCTGGGATGCGGGGCCTCCCTGCTGCTGCGGAGCCTGGGGCGGTCTGCTTGCCTCCACCCCGGGAAGAAGGGTAACATCTCCTGGGTCTAGGTGCCGTTTTCCCCTCCAGGGGTGAGGGTACCTGGACCCGGGGTATAGAGTTTGTTTGGGGAGTTTGATTGTGTGTACATGTCCATGTATGTCTATCCCTACGTTGGGTGAGTGCTGAGTATTTGTATATGTGTGCACGAGGGTGGGAATGCATGTTTGTGTGTGCCTGTTTGTATATGTCAGGTCGGGTCTTACACTCCACCTCTCTGGGAACTCCCAGGCCCTCCAAAGGCCTATCTCCCCTCACCACACTCCCTGCCGGTAACTGATGCCCTCAGGGGTCGGTGCGTTGGTGGTTCTTGGTGTCCGGGGCTGGGCGCTCAGGTATGTACCAGCTCACTCCCGGTGACTACTTGGCGGGGCCTAGTGCCTGTTGCTCGGTCAGGCCTCTTCCAGGGCAAAGGGGGCCCTCGGGCCTCCAGCCTCTGGGCCTGCGGCTCGGTTCACTCTGGCACAGCTGGCTGCCAGCAGAGCCGGCGGGCACGCCACTGCAGCCCCCTCTGGCTTCTGCTCCGTGGCTACTGGGTGACCCCTCATCTGGGGCTCTCCTCAGCTCTTCCCAGGAGGGTGGCACGGATGCCCATCCGGTGGTCCTCCTTGGGCTCTTGCACTCTAGGGCCTCTGGATGTCTGGAGCCTGGATCTCCTCCATGCCTGCTTCATGCCCTGGGAGACGGGGCTATGGCTCTCTACGCCCTCTAGCAGACCATTACATGGGGAAACCTTTTGTATACAAGCGCGCTGATCCACACAGGTGTGCACACGGGTGTTCACTGTTCATAGACAGAAACTACACCTTTATTGGCTGCTATTTCCAAGCACATTGTGCGCTGTCGGTCCTGCTTGCTACACAACAACATTCAATATTTAGTATTTACTGCCGTTTACACTTAGCTAGATTAACGTGATGGTGTTGTGTTTAGTATGTTGCTCTATTTTTGGTTTTTTTTTTGCTTGTTTTCTCTTCTAGCCTTCGTCGTGCTGTTCAGGTTGCCTAGCAACCACGATACTAACCGCGAGAAACGTTACATACAGCTTTGATTGACAGAAATGAAGGAGAAAAAATGTTTTGTTGGTCATTCATTTTTGTCATGACATCACTTTGATTAGTTGAGTATCTGAGGCTGAGACCACAGGACTGTAAAACATGATTGTTGGGCTTCATGTCTGTGCTGAACAGTCATTTAAGATTAGCTAGTAAATAACAATTAGGTAATGTTGTTCATGAGACTAAAATCATCTCACTGTGGTAATGTAAATATAATATGGCCAATATTATATGTATTGTCAGATTATTATGATATATATATACATATATATATATATATTAGGGGTGCAACGATACACAAAATTCACGGTTCGGTTCAGTTCGATACTTTGGTGTCACGGTTCGATATTTTTTCGATACAAAAAAAATGTTCATGCCTTTTTAATTTGTCATTTATTAAAATTATAAATATATATTTTAACTCAAAAGTACAGTTTTTAAATTTAACCCTAACCCTTGTGCGTGTTTTTTATTTTGACAGCGAATGCGCACCTGCGGACCACTTATGTGCAGCCCTGGTTATTTAGCTCGTCATATTGCAGCCACAGAAATTCTTTTGTCCATGAAACCATAAAGCTGCACTTTCTTTTTGCCTTATAGTCTGATTTGTCATAACTTCTCCGTTTTGTGGTAAGCTTTTCTTTGGCTGTCACTTCTTCACCCTTCTTATTTGGCTCAGCAGAACTAAAATATATATCCTGCTGCTTTTACACACGCACTCACATAAGCTCAGCGATTCTCTGCACGATCAACCTCTCACATGTTTAAGCTTGCTGCGGGAGATTTCACTTGTCATGTTTGCATAGTAAGCTACCAATTAATAAGACGATGTCAGAGGAATTGGTGCACAAATTATCATCACTCACAGATCAGTGCTGTCATTGCAAAGTGAAAGCAAAAAAACAAGCGCAAATTCAAACGCGATTTCAATATGTCACATATTGACAGTGGCTCACCGATGGCAATGACATAATTACCCAGCTACATTTCTGAAAGAATGCAAAAGCATTGACATATACTTTTCCTTCCTACAATAGCCCGACGGGCAGGGAAGAGATAGATTTTGGTAGCCCGACTGAAAAGATCGCTAGCCCCGGGACGTCGGGCTAGCGATATTGCGAGCCCTGTATCTGATTGAGGAATCACTCATCTTTGGAAAAGAGAGTTTATTACAGAGAAATGTCTCTTTCCAAAATAAAAGCTATACTATACGCTTCTTCTGGGCTATATTCTCAGCAGCATATTAAACATATAAGGAGAATCATGTGCTAACAGCTGTCTAAATGACTCGGCTAAAGTTAGTAGCATGCTTGCTTGTTTTTTTTCTGCTTCCACTTGTCTTTGCACTAGGATGATGTCGGCGTAAATGTGCAGTCATATTCGTTGTGTTCCCACTAGTGCTTTCAGGTTAATCTCGTTGAAATGACCTTAACGCCACAACACGGCAAATCTCCGTTAACGAGCTACCGCCGATCGCCCCGTGCATGGGACTAGACGGCCAACACGTTAACGAGCTAACTGCGCTAACACACTAGTTCCCACCCATGTAATTGAGCATTGCATGGCACATCCAACATACTGTTTTACTTTAGTCCATGACTCGCTTACCTTCGGGGTCATACGTCACATGAAAACCAAAATAATTCCAAACGAGTCCATGTTGCAAGGAGAGCTTAACTTCTGTCTCGCTAGCTTGCCCTGCGCTCTTCCTTCTGATGATGCTGTCTGTGTTGAGCGCTCATTGGATCTGCGTTCGACTACTACCGCCTAGGTGCACTGTCGAGCCTAGGCGGAGTAGTCGAACGCAGATTCACTGAGCACTAAAACAGACAGCATCAGTCAGAAGGGAAAGGTTGATAAAATAAATAAAAAAATTTTGTTATTGTTCGACTACATATGCGGTACCGAACCGAAAGCACTGTATCACAACGGTTTCAATATCGATACGAAAATCGTTTGCACCCCTAATATATATATATATACAACACACATATGACAGGATGTATCCTCCTGAGACCCAGGGAAAAAAAGTATTGTTTTTGATTTTTTTTCAGAGAAATCAAGTGGTGGGGAATGGTCAAAAACACATTTACAAAAACAAAATTGGTTTTTTTAAAACTATGTTATTTTGTTAACAACCGCATCTGGTTGGGGCTTCCTTGTTCTTTGGGATTTTTGGAGAGAACTCTTTATTACTGGTATTATTCAGGTCTTGTTTCAATGGTTTGTCTCCCTGGTTGCTTCGTGACTTCTTCTGCCGTCTCCTTGTTCTGCTCTCAGCCAAGAGGAGCTTGAACTCCAGATACAGTGAGTTCTTTTCACACATTGAGATCACTGATAACTTTCAGCAAAGACGTGATCTTGTAGAAACAATCAGGTGTCATGGATTCAGCTATAATTGCGACTCTTATTTTTTACTTTACTGGAAAACATTTCTGCATTTTACCCATATTTTATTTTTAACTCAAAATCAAAAATTCCAGATTCTCCTACATATTGGTTTTGGACCAGATAGGACGACAGATTTCAGGTGGCCCTGTGTTTTTCTCTATTACATCTGCCACTGCATGTTGATAATCTTCGTGTGGCTCCTCCTGGGTTCTCACCCTCTCCTATCTGGCTAACATGACTCTCATCTTCTGAAAAATCTATGTTTGAATCTCCCTCAATTATTCTGTTAAGAATTATCTCTGCCTTTGTCAAAGAGTTGTCTACTAGGAAAAAGTGAAATAAATATAAGTACAAAGTCCCGACGTGCACTAGAGTACACATTAATAAATTAGTCATTTCCTCTGTGAAACTAAATAAGCTTAATTCTTAAAAACCCCTCAAATTATTTACTAGATGTTTATTTTTGAAAATTAATCAAAATCTGATTTTAAAAAACATTTTAAATGTAAATATCATGCTTACCTTTCTTTCTTCCATAAAATGTGCTTGTGGGCATGCCAGCCATTTTGAAAAGGTGGGAAAAAAACAATTGGCAAGGCCACACCCCCACACATGTGATATCATTTTAAAGGTACTGTTGTCCTCTCTAAGAAACATCAGGACTTAGAAGAGTGGCAAGCAGAGTATGAGAGGTACAAGCAAAAACTAAATGTGTACTACAGTGCACAAAAATGAATTACTGGGTCTCAGGAGGATATTACTGAGACCCAGCAGTGAGCTTGAACTCTGGGTCAAAGATTCAAGTTGCAGTTATTTATATTTTCTATCACCTTAAATCTTCACTCAAAGACAAGTATCTTTGACAGTGTATATGTAGATGTATTATACATAAGAGACAAATATTGTTCGTTTAATATGTTGGCATTATTACATTTGGCTCAATGCTCACATACATGTGTAAAAAGGAAAATGTACGAGCTGTGAAAACTGTGTCTGATAGAATGAAGAGTAGACTGATATATTAAATATTCCTTTATTGGGTGAGAAAATCAGACCATGTCATAACTGCTTTAAGTCATACAGAATAGATATCAGAGCCTTAAACAGGCTGACTTCTGCTAAACACATAACATCCTTATAGAATATGATGTAACACTATAGATCAACTTACCTCAGAATATATAAAGCAAATAAACAATTACAGCAATATGATGCAACAAACACAGCAGTACTACTAATCCAAAATACTCAAAGCTTCATAGAACTGAAACAAACATTTATTTTTAGCTCCATTCTGCTGCTGATACAAACTTTAGGTTTCTGAATATTAAACTTGTTGCTGCCTTTCATAGTGTGTAACTTGAAGGCCCTGAGTACTTTCTCCCACACTGAAAACACTGGGAGGATAAAATTATTTGAACATTACCTAATAAGACTGATTCAGGACAGACAATTAGTTATTTTAAACTTTTCTAGCAGTCCTTCACAAGTCCTGCATTTTGGGTCCAGCCCGTCCCTGACATGGCATTACAATGTATGACAGATTAAAAACAGCACAACATTCACAGTGTGCAGTAGGAAGGATTGTAGTCTCTGCACATACATGAAGAAAAATTACATTGTTGGTCCAATGTCCATTTTTAACATGTTCAGCCTGTGAGAATCTGGAGAAAATGAAGGAGAGGCTCAACATCCTTCAGTCAGAGCTGTCGTCATACATGGAAACCTTTTGAGTCCATCAGGTTTGTGTTTAATATTAATATAATAAAGAATAAATTTACTGAATTTTCACTGTGTGTGTGTGTGTGTGTGTGTGTGTGTTGGTGGCATGTATATTTTTCCTTAACACACCAGCAAACAGCAGAGGACATTTTGGTGATGAATAGAGAGGCAAAAATAAAACGGTCTGCTCTGCTCCATGAATCTGATGATGAGGTAGAACCAGCAGACAGATGGGGCGCCTTCACTGATGTTTTTCTGTGACAGCTGCCCTTTCATGATATTTGGCTTGTATTTTGTTTTAGTTAAGAGCACTGTCAGTTTAGTTCAATTCAGTTATATTTGTATAAAGCCAAATCACAACAACAGTTCCCTTCTGGAGCTTTATATTGTAAGAAAAAGACCCTACAATAATAAAGAGAACTTCCCAACAATCATATGACCCCCTATGAGCAAGCACTTTGGTGACAGTGGGAAGGAAAAACTCCCTTTTAACAGGAAGAAACCTCCGACAGAACTAGGCTCAGGGAGGGGCGGGGCCATCTGCTGTGATTAGTTGGGGAGTACAAGTAACAAGTATGATTCAATGCAGAGAGTTCTATTAACATATAGTGAGTGAAGAAGAAACACCCAGTGCATCATGGGAATCCCCCAGCAGCCTACAACTAAAGGAGGATTTGGGGTCACCTGATCCAGCCCTAACTATATCTTAAAATCTTCAAAAAGTAGAGATAGTCTGTCTTCCAAATGAAGCCTCTGTGTGTATTTTTAAATATATCTCGCTGTAAATGACTCGCAGTTGATGAAACTGCAATGATTGATAGCTTTTATCGTAGCCCATTGTCGCACCAGTAAAGCACCTGCATGTGTTACTTTTTTGACATCCTTGCTATTTAAATGTTTTCTACGATTGTCGCCTTTCACTGATTTTGTTTTTTTCTCTGGCCTCAGTTTAAAAAATGGAATTTGATCTGGAAGACGTTGTGGCTCAGCCTAGCATCGCTGCTTGTTCTGTCTGTGCCTGTATCCTCCGGCAGTTAGAGTTAGACACACGTGCTCTGCTTAGAGGTAAGTATGAGTTTCAGATCTGTGGAATGGGGGAAGAAAATAAAAGGGAGACACTTCAGAAATAGTGCTCCGTCTTCATTATTGCAGTCTGTGTTCACAGACAAAGCAAAGGAGATCTGTGCTTGAACGAAAAAAACGTTTAAAAGTCCAATGTGTGCCATTTAAATCCATGTGATAAATTCTGTTTCCATGGACAAATAATTCAATCTCTGTAATCATTGGTAACACTTTGGTGTTTTGTGTGGTTTTTCTTTCCTAAAATGATTTTTCTTTTTGAAACGATGAGGTCATTAGGCAACTTAAAGCTCTACGTGATTACATCACCATATAGCGTATGTACCTCCTATTTTATGTGCAGGAAGGGAGCGTGTCACCCACACACAACATCGCTGTAACCATACAGCTGCTTTCCTGCATTTATATTGGCAGGATATGAGCACTGTTGGAAAGCATTTAGGTGAATGAGGCAAGTTGTACAAAGTGTTTTGAGCAAGTGGATAAGCACCAGTCTATTCACAGCCCAAGTGTCACTTACCTTCATTTGTAGGACACGCCCATCTGCTCTTTAATTGGTCAGTCTCCTCCAGCTGCTGACGCACTGAAAAAATATTCTTCATGCTCAAGAAACAAAATCAAAGGTTGATTTATTCAGATAATGAAACATTAAAGTAAATGCTCTTGGGATAAACTGACTGTATAGTAATCATGCACATTTATTGGACCAGCTCTCCATAAACTCTTATATCTCACACTGTAACTATGTAACAAAGTGACATGGAAAATTTACATGTAATGAAATTATTCAAATCAGCTTTTAGGGAAGTTTTTTTTCACTGTGTTGTCAGGCCAGCAGAGGGGGAAAGTAGCCAAGTGCAGTTACTTAAGTATAATTTAGATGCACTTCACTCACATTTACACGGCTCCCGTTTGGTCTTCTTCACAAACTGTATATACTGTAAGGCTGCAAAGCACAATAACTTGTGTCCAACATCTTCAGTAGTCTGATAATGGATGCATTTAATATTTTATATGTTAAAATTGGACTGAAAATTTCAAATTTGTTTCTGGAAAAACACAATAAATGTATCAGTACATGAAATGATCTGTCCTTAGAAAAGCCTTAGTTTTAGCTTGAAAAACACTTTTTTACAATATCACACTCTGACTTCAGCTGTCACATGGTTTAATGTTTTTAGGCTGAGACTGAAATAATGAAACCGCCTTGAAACAATCAGCGAATGCATTTGATGCTTCACCAGTGCTCCACTCACTGATGAGAAAACAATTTAATCAAATTATGAATGTCTTGGATTTCCTTAGAGTCACATCTGTTTGATCCACGTTAGGATTTTGTCTCGTCCTTCAGATAATTCTGCAGGATGCACTTTACCACAGCTTTGTAAAACACATGCGATTATTTTCACATTAAGGGACTTGCTGCACTTTCTTCTTTGCTTAAATAATTGCAGCTTGTCTCTTTGTCTATTATACTGGAATCTCACAGGCTCGCTATTCACATACAAAACTACAATTAATAATCTATAGCATCCTGCTCTTTTGTGCTCGATGCATTTATTTCTTTTCCTTTTTCATTTAATTATTTGTTTCACATCACAAACAAAAATAATGCCTTTGTTTATTTGATTGTGCACCAAAGGCCCGGGGACACAGAGCTGGTCTTTGTGAAGCAGACAAACTGCTGCGAGTTGATGCTTTCTCTGCTTTTGTAACGCTGTAGCACTACAGCCTCTTTCGGCTTCACTCGGGATAGTGGATAATGTTTGAAATCAAAGTACTTTGTCCTCCTGCGTGCTTCTGATCACGGCGTCCCCCCTTTTTAGGTTGAATGTAAACGTCCTGTCGAGTCATGTCCGCTCTCAATCAATCAAATGTTGAGATGTGACCAGAACTTACAGTGTAGCTTGGTAATGAGATTTGGAAATTTGTGAAAGAGAGAAGGGGAATGAGATGCAGCAAATGGTCTGGCTTGTTGGAAATTAGTCTCCGCTGTATCACTAAAATAAGCCATAAGCAGAATGCCACAGCAGAGCTACAGAGAGGTGAAATAGGCACAACTGGAATGCTGATGTGATAAGGACAGGTGAGGCGTTTTGATATAACTTACTGAGGTCATGTCCTTCAGTTGGCCTGGAAATATGTTGGGGTTGCTGCCATGCTGTGGTATAATAGAGGAAATCATAGGATAGTCCCCTCTGAAACTGTTCCTCACAGCATGCACATGGACACATCAGCAGTGTCACGGTGCATTAATACAATACAATGTATCCAAATGGGGCCTGTGAGAAGACCAGCGTAAGTTTGCACTGTACTGTTGAGCATGCAGAGAGTACTCACCCCTTAAATCTTTTCCTCTGTTATTCCCTGTTTGTTTGTTCCGTTAAGTTTAAGGACCACGGAAAGTTCCCTTTCCTGGTGTTCAATGAGAGCTACATTCCCACAGAAGGACAGATGATAGTGGAAGTCTGGCTTTCATGCTACGGTAAAAACTGAGGCAGAGGGATGAGAGCATTGCAACGTGTTCCTCTGCGTGTGATCTTCTGGTGTTTGCCGACTCACAGATATACATGTGGCCTTGATCTAGTGCCCTTCTAATTTTTGAGTAGACAGGAAGGAGGCTCACTTCACCACATTATCCACCATATTTACTTCATATTGCATGTGATGCTCACATACTAAAGTGAGATTTTATTGCCATTTGATTAAAAGTTGCTACAAAAACATCCTCATTTTGATTCATAGTTTATTTTTAATGGTACATTATTTTCGTTCTGGCTTGTAGCTGCTCAATTACGCCCACACAGTGAGTGACAGCTTAGTATGAAAAGTGCTGTGGACATGTTGCTTCACTGGGACACAACAGCACGAACCTTCAGGCTGGGCCCAGGACCTCGTCTCCATGTGCTTCACTGTGATCTGTGAGCCTATAAATAAATGAGCTGCTAGATTTTGAAACGTTTTGTTTTATCTATTTATAGCTGAGTTTTGCTGGAGGAAAAAGAATCATTATTCTTATTTGGCCGTAAGATGGTTAAGGGTAAAAGACGCATTGATTAATGACACATACCTTGTTTCCTCTCTATTTAAAAACACAGTATTGACCAACACATTTCCAACCCTCCGTTAAGGTTGCTCGTACATCACAGATATTTTCCTACATTTCCTACATTCTTGAGCAGGAAGCTGCATCCACAACTATGTTTTAAAGTAAGCATATTTTTTCCCAGCTGTGCGATAGACTCTAGAAATATCCAGGGTCCATTCAGCTACTTGCCCTGTGATAGCTGACATATGGGCCAGCTCCCTGGGCTGCCCGACCCAGAGTCTCCTGGGGATGATCTTTGCCTCAGGGTCTCATTGCTGCTTTTTGTGCATGATGTGATTTTTCTTTTTGCTCCATCAGGGTGGTGTCCTCCAGCTCATGCTGGGGTACTTCTTTTTTGAATGAGAGGTGGCAGAAATGAGAATTAGCACTTTCACGGTTCTCAGACTCGAAAGTGCTTAAAAGGAGGATGAGTCGTTGCCCCAAATGGAAAGAAGTTAAGTATTTCAAGCTCTTGTTGACAACTGAAGAGAGTGCATGTCCGCAGTTAAGTGGACACAAACGAGCTGTGGACAATGACCAAAAGGGGCTTTGATCATAATTCACAAAATGGAATTTATGTTATTTTTCATAGAAGTCAATGCAACTGGAAGTCTTTCTGCAACAAGAGCAATCCAGTAAAAAGAATTGCAGTTTATGGCACTGGCAGATATGTCCATCTTATATGTGAGCGGGGTGCAGTGGTTGAATACGCCGCCCCTACATGTGCCAAAGTGTTTGTGACCAAGACACTAAGAGCCAAGTTGCTCCACGTGGCAGGGAAGCACCTTGGTGGCAGCTCCTTACACGTCATACTGTGTATGTGCATCTATTTTATTTAATTTTTAAAAATATTTTTTGGCATGTAAGTGCAGGCTGTTTACTTACAATCCTATGAATGCCCGAGAACACTCATGACCATGTAGTCATCTGCATATCCAGACATGTTTGTGTGTTATGTGGCTCACCAAATACAAAGCTGATCTGGATTGGTACTCTAAGAGAGACTTTCTGTTATGCCTGCTGTTCCAGCCTGTACATGGATATATCAGTTGTGGCTCCTCCAGCTGCTGTGTATTTTGGCACACCCCCTTGTGGCATATATCGTATGATAATGCAGACTCTTCATTTTTCACCCAGCCTCTCACAAATGAATATGTTTGATCTAAAGCAGCTCTTCGTTTTGGACCATCCTGCTTCCTTTTAGATTTTGTTAGGGATGAGGTTCTTACATAACTTTAAAGTTATTGTCAAGTATGATGTTGCATAGCAACTGGAGCAATTTTTGTGTATGATTACTCACAGTTGCACTACCAATACCTGTGTCTGTGCTTCATGCTTGAAAAGATATATCAGACTTGATTATAATCTGTTTTATCTTAACTGAAAAGTCATTTATGACGGGGTTTGTTTTTTTTTTGCACAAACTGTGGTAGCGCCTGATTAACCGCACTGTCTGTCCAGTTATCTGCAGCTTAGCTTCATGTCGGCCCCTTCGAGCTCCTTACCAAATACAGTAGAAAGGTAAAAGCTGAGTTACATCGCCAGCAGTCCTGAGCTTCCATCTTAAACGTCAGAGGATAATTATCCAATGCTGAATGAGCCTGAGGTTGATTATTTTTAGTGGTTAGAGTCTTGGGTGTAGTTAAGCTCTGCCTTTTCTTTCTCTCTCTTTCTGTTCAGCCGTCTGCTACTGTAGCTGTGCATGCATTTTAATGCCTTTGCCCCCAAGCTGTATAGTGTCAACAGAACACTGTTGCTGCATGAACAACTGGCACATTTCTTACAGCTTTTTCTGTCTCCACCTAAAGTTAAAGTTTAAACTTTGTGCCAGTGGTGTTTAATTACTCTCAGGCACAGTGTGTTATTCAAAGCGCAGTGGTTTGTTCTACCCCTCACATTCCTTAAAGCCTTTTTTCGGTCAATAACAGGATTGCAGAGGCAGTCTGCCTGCTTGCTACAGACATGGAAGAACCACGGGGACGTTGTTCGCTGCCCTGTGGACGTTTTCCTCTAATTAACATTCAAGTTCAGGCACAATCCAGGTTGTAATGTTGAACTGTTATTGCATCAAGGAGGCAGAAACACCTGCCTTTAATCATCTTCCTCTGTGGGTTTACACAAGAATAGAAAGTGATGATTTAATAAATTAGTGAGTGGTTGAATAATGAATCAATGCTCCGGCTGTATGACAAGCCCTTTAATGTCGATATGACAGCACAGTGGAAAACAGGGTTAAAACTGCGTGTCCACAATTGCGTTTTAATGCGTGTCAGTGTGTGCGCTCACACACACACGCTCAGACATCTTAGGTTCGTTTATGAGTCTGGAATAAAATCTTCTTGAAGGCCCTTCTGAAGTCTCGGTTAAAAATGGTGTAGATGATGGGGTTCAGGCAGCTGTTGCAGTACCCGATCCAGAAGAAGAGGTTGAAGAGAGTATCAGGGATGATGCAGTTCTCCCTGCAGACAGCGTGGAGGCTGTAAGTGAAGAAAAACGGGAACCAGCAGAGGACAAATACGCCCATCACCACTGCCAGGACAAATGTGAAGCGCTTCTCCCTCATTTGAGCCACTTTGTTTTTGGATAGAGACGCGTGTCTACTGCGGACGGGCACCGGAGACGGGAGAAGGAAATGGTTGGAGCCGTGGTCCGATGATGCCCACGATATGGAGGCACAGGAAGGAGGGGGCACAGAAGGAGGGGGTTTCAAACTGTTTGCTGCTCCCTCCGCGTCCTTTCCCTCATCTGTTTTCATCCTCCCACCGCCTCTCCTGGGGAAGCGGAGCGATGAGGAAAAGGACAAGGATGTTTTTATTTCACCTTGGCAGCTCCGTTCCTCTAAGTCGATCTCATCCAGCTCTCCTCTCCTGTGAGTGCTGCTGTTGCTGTCGACGTTGGAAGAACTGTGTCGGGCGGGGGGCCGCGGGCTGTCCAGCTCGTACTGAGGACAGCCCTTCCTTTGGCAAACCCTGGACGTGCCCACGAAGCACGTCTCGGACTGTGACGGCTGCCGCTCCATCACGTTCTTCGCCACGAACACGGTGGAGGCCCGCTGCTTAGCAACGCGGTATATCTTACAGTAAACGAGTATCATGATGACTCCCGGGGCGAAGAAGGACACCAGGCAGGAGGAGAGGATGTACCATGTCTGGTTGTTGAGGAGACACTCCTGTTTGTGCGTGTTATTCTCACCGTACGTCCCCAGATCCTCTTTGTGGGTCATTAGCAGCGGTGGGGACGAGATGACAATAGATATGAGCCACACGATGCTGATCATTGTTTTGATCCGCCGGGGAGTACGTTTGCGGTTGTAGCTCACCGCTTTGGTGACGGACCAGTATCGGTCAAGGCTGATGGCACACAGGTGGACAATGGAGGAAGTGCAAAAGAGGACGTCCAGAGCCAGGTAGAAGGAGCACCAGGTGGAACCAAAGTACCAGTAGCCCATGACCTGGAAGGAGGACAAAGTGATTAAGACGTGTACGAAGAAAAGTGCTTATTCCTCAGTCAGCATCTGTCAGCAGGGAATCGCTTAATCGAATATTTCACTGCAGTATAAATATTCTGTCAATACCTCATAACTGCCACACTGGCTGCTGCTTTTTTACTCTGGAGGCTCTTACAGCAGCTGCTGCTCTGGTCTTCCTCCAGCCAGTTCAAAACAGTAATCTTTTCCCAGAAATATTCATCAACCCCCCGCCCCAGCTTCTGCTAGCACCAAGTCTGTCCTTTTCCAATGTCCCTTTTCATCTGCCCTCATGTACTTCACTTTTTTATGACCTGCTTGGTAAAAACAAAAAGTAGCACATGTTACCCTGTTGCACTCCTAGTTTATCGATTTAGAGGTGTGAAATGAGCCTGCATGTTAGATGAGGGTTAAAATAAATTGACTGTTTTTATTTGCACAGCACACAATCATAAACAGCAATTCCTAAAACTGGGCCAACAGTTCTTCTTACTTTTCAAGCTGCTGATCATAGCTGTGGCAGACTGAAATAACAGAATACAGCAGGATCTTTAAGTGCAGTAAACAGAAAGACAGACAGTGAGATAAATGGGAGGGAAAGCACAAATCAGTAGTTTCATTTCAACACTATTGTTGTTAAACTGTAAATCTTTATATGGAAGGATCACCATGGAATATTCCATCGTTTTTCTTTGAACATCGTACTTCTTGAATTTCAGGCGGCGGGGTGAAGCTGGCTTCAAGAACAGATAAACAGTTATGAAGATAAGCACTCAGCCGTAGACTGAGGTGTAAGCTCAGCATTTCTCACAGATTCCATTTATACACAAGACACAAGCGCACTTTAAAAGTGTTGCAAACATCTCATTTTATGAAATGCCTTTTCTGTAAATTGCCTAACTTCTAATAATTAATAGATTAGTACAATCGTCTGTCTCTCCAGCGAATCTCCCGTCACATTGAAAGACGCTAACTCCAACATGTTGGACTGCAGCTGGAGCCTGTACTCCTTGTTCTGTTCATTAGCCTCCGAGTGCCTAGCAAAGCACCACGTGGTTGATAGTTAGAGTGGCCCCCTTCTCATCTCCACCAACTGCAGTCCAAGACAACAACATCAAAGACCACTGTAACCATGACCATCCATCAGCAGGGAACATAAGCCATGCTAGACGGTTAAAATAAGGGCTTGGTAGTTAACTGGTAAGTCTACATATTAGTGCAGTTTCTTTGTGTTCTCTCCAGTCTCATCTCTTTTCCTTGTCAGAGTACCTGGTACAATAGCCGTGTCCAAATTCAGAGGCTGCATCTTCCTGAGGACCCGGCCTTCGCGGTCTACGTGGGCCGGGTCCTCCGAAGGCCAGGTAGGCCAGAAGTGAGTGGCTGTGAAATTGGACGGTCTAGCCAATAACATTTTTAAGTTATCTAAGTGACTTATGTATCATGTTTAACCTGAGTAGTGAAAGACCGCGGGGGTCTGAAAACGATTTGCCGGGACTTCGCCGTTCTCGCCGGCTCTAGTGAGCCTTGAACCCCCGGCTAGCTATTGAGCTGGTGGGTAACAGACGTCTCCAAAAACATCTGAGCACTTTTACAAATATGTGATTTGAAGTTTACACAGCAACATTTTCACTTGAAAATATCTTAAAAGTTTATTTTGTGACCCAGAAAGAGTAATAAGAGTAATATTAAAACTAAGTAGCTGCCGCCATTGTTGGAAACTGGAATTGGCCGTCTGAGCCACGGTATGAATCCCACGAGGGATACACCAGACCCATCCTTCAAATCTGGGGAAAAGGAGGACGCAAATTTGGACCGCCTTCATCTTTGGGTTGCATTGGTTGCATTGGACCGCTGTGATGTAATCGACCTGGATGCAGCCCATGAATTTGGACACCCCCAATGACTCCCCTCATAACTCCACCCCATCCTTCAGCTGAAGAAAGAAGTTGCAGACGAGACTAGGTAAGAACTAGTTACAATGTAACCAGTTAAGTAGGAGACTAAAGACGGCTCAAAGTACCAGGATGACGGTGGTGTGAGAGTGAATACAAAGACCTGAGCAGGAAGGAACAGAAAGTACTACAGATATGAAGCCATGTCTAACACAATACAGCTGCAGGATCATTTCAAGGAATAATAGCTAATGAAAAGCAGGAACAAAGCACCAGGTAGTTATTGCTGAGAGCAGAGGAGAACATCAGAGTGGATTCAGCAGCTACACATCAAACAGGTGCCTCCGAACTTGAGCGAGGGGAAACAATTAATTAAATTGTTCAGAATTATCTGTCACTTTTTTTAACAAGCCAAGATGTTGACAGTCTACTTCTCACACATTTTCATGCAGAACGCGAGCCAGAGAGCGTCTCTTCATTACTCAGTAAGACGTTCAAATTCATTTCATGTTTCTAGCTCAAAGGACAACAAACACTTCCAAGTAAAACATGAACGCTTCTCCATATCAGCCCTGACTGGGCTTCCCCGCTCAGTTACTCAGTTATAATATCATGGCTCAGGCTGTCCGTCAGTGTGTAAGGTGTGTTTTTCCTACTTCCTGTCTACCTCGCCTGCCTCTCCTCACCTGCAGGTCATCGGCAGTACTTAAGGAGCAGCTCAGACCTTCACTCTTCGCCAGATCGTCGGCTACTCTGTAGCGGTAAATTAGCCCTAATGGTCGGTTTGACCTTTGTTACTTCCTGTGAGACGGACATCTTATTTTATTAGGATCCTCTATCCAACAAGAATGGGTCAACACTCGTCTTCCTGCAGCAACTGTCCCTTTAGTTCCCAAACATTTACTGACCGATGTTTCAAAGATGGGAGATGTTAGACTGTGGTAACCATGGCTCCGTGTGAGCATCTTTAGCTGTTTTGTGTTATTACCATCAAAAACAAAATGACTCAAAATGCTTCATTTTCTCAATTGAACCATTTGATGGTTTCTATGTTCTGTTGTAAATAACATGGGTTTATGAGATTCTGCAAAAAGAGCATTCTCTCTAACGTGAATAAAAAAAATCCACACGTCCACCACCAAAAATAATGATATTAAAAATGTACCTGAAGTTACACCAACAGACACCTCTGTGTGTTTGCACCCAGCACATGTTTCAGTACTCACTGGTATTACTTATACAGGTTTTTCCTACAAACTCAGGGGTTTTCACAACAAGCCACATGCTCCCATACCCACGATGCATCATTCGATCCCTTTAAGACCTTTCTAACTAACCCTCACACACACATGCACACTCACAATCTGAGAGATGCATCGGGGGTTTGGTACATTACCTTGCCCATTAAGGATTGGATGAGGCTCAGCTCCAATAATTGACCTTTGGTGTAGTAGATGACCTGCTCTACTTCCTCAGTCACAGGAGGAATCGATAACCCTCTGAGGTCTACATCAGCGTACTGAAGGCGGTGATCCTGACCCTCGCTCTAACCGAACACTACACTTAAAACAAAACAACAAAATTGATGTTTTGGTAAATATGTGATTAGCTTTTGCTGCGTGTCAGCAAAGCGATCATGTCTTTGTTCCAGGTCTGCCAAGACTTTGCCTTTCAATAAACACAAAGCCTGCTGATTTCCTGGGGTTAGGGTTAGAGTTGTCCCTGACCTCAGAGCGTCAACATTCAGACTGCTCAATCCCAGCTTTAATTTCACACACTGCGCTCAATCCCCATCGGTGTTCGAGAAAATCTAGGAAATAATTCCATCCATGACCTTTATGCAAATGTATGAGCATGAGTGAATTTATGTGTCGGTCTTTTGTGGTGACAAGAAAGCTGTGTGCTTAGGTGAATGCACCTGAAAGAATCCAATCACAGAGATTGAGCTTCTTGTGTCGGGGCTCAGCCTTAGAGATAAGACGAGGAGATCAGTCAAAGCCATGAGGTGCTTCGGGCATCCTACTGGGATGCCTCATGGGTGTTTCTGTTGTGACGTGTTTTAGAAGGAGACCCCAGGACAGATCCAGGACACGCTGAAGAGACGGACTCTGAGCTGGGCCTCAGTATCTCCCCAGAAGAGCTGGAGGGGGTGTCAGGGTATCTTTGCTGCTGCCCCCAACATGCAGACCCCGTTAAGAAGTAGAAACTGAATGGATGGATGAAGTAAATTTGTTGCCATAAACAGCTGATGGGGCTCACACTTCCGCAGGCTGCAATTATTACAAGGAGATGAGGGAAGGATATGATTTGATTCAATGTGCTTTAATCAAAGAGTAAAAAATGGAGAAATGTCTTCAACGTTTCTTGTGTCTCAGCAGCAGAGCAGAAGCTGCTGTGAACATTACATACATTCATGTATGTTTTGTGCATTATTTATCATGTATTTGTTTCTTCTGCATGCTTCAAATGTTTTGAAAATGTCTGTTTTCCTTCTGGGTATTGCAAGGTCAAATCGGAAATGCATTTTTAAAAACAAGTGGATGGAAATGCTTCTCTTGATCCACACCTGGATACTAATTCAAAATTCAGCACCAGAAGCTCCCACCCCACATATTTACCCCTGGCTTCATTGTGATGCAGTCTTTATGTGCATGCAGTACATGTTTTTGGCCCAACGCTGGAGGGTTCCTTTAACCCTGTCATGCATGAATTATGACAACCTCAATCAGGATTTTTTTCTTAAGTATTTATTTTCATCTTTAGCCATGAAAAGATGAATAAAGTACTTATTGTTATTGCATTGCAATTTTGAGGTACTAAAGTCGCTTTGAAGAGCAGCTGTAGACCTGGTCTCCAACTTCGAAGCATTCATTTCAAAAGCAACCAGTTCATTTTCACAGAGTTGCATTACTGGTCATGCTGTGGTCTCCTACCAGTGTTTCCCCAGTGTCACTGAAAGCCTAAAAGCCTGCTAATAGAAAATATGTAAAAAGGTCTGCACCATGTGATTCACAGTCCTTGGATCAGTCTTTATAAGTAAACTAAAGGCTTCACTATATCTTCCACTACACTGCTTTCTTTTGTTGGCGTTTTAATCGCAGTGATTAAAAAAACCACAAGCTGCCCTTTTTCTATTTGTCATTTATCCAAGTGAATGGTAAATATGGTAAATGGCCTGTATTTGTAAAGCGCTTTACTTAGTCCCTAAGGACCCCAAAGTGCTTTACACTACATTCAGTCATCCACCCATTCACACACTGGTGTGAACATTTCACATGACTTAATTTAGAAGACTCAGTGGAGGATTCCCAGTTGTTACAGCGTCTTTTTGTTGAGGTGTGAAGGTGGACACCCCCGTGAGTCTGTGAAGGTTCTCAGTCATCCAGGTCATCGTAGTCTAAGGAGCTTGGAAAGAAAAGCGTCTGGACTTCTTTAAGTTGCTTGAAGACGTTTCACCTCTCATCCGAGAAGCTTCTTCAGGTCAAATGGTGGAGAGTCCCAGATTGACCTCAGAAAATCACATGATAGGGTGGGGCTAAGTTTCACAGCGGGTTCACCTGAAACCTTGGCTGATTGTGACCCACACCCGCTTTCCCACCATGGATCGTGTGATTAGGTAGAGGATCATTAGGGGGACCTTTGGCCCTCTCGGGGGGGACAGTCCTACAGGGTTTGACTCTGGGACTCTCCACCATTTGACCCCAGAACTGAAGAAGCTTCTCGGATGAGAGGTGAAACGTCTTCAAGCAACTTAAAGAAGTCCAGACACTTTTCTTTCCAAGCTCCTTAGACACCCCTGTGAGGTAATCCAGCTTTAAGTGAATGGTAAATGGTAAATGGCCTGTATTTGTATAGCGCTTTACTAGTCCCTAAGGACCCCAAAGCGCTTTACACATCCAGTCATCCACCCATTCACGCACACATTCACACACTGGTGATGGCAGCTACATTGTAGCCACAGCCGCCCTGGGGTGCACTGACAGAGGCGAAGTGATTCAAAATTAGTAATGCACATTTCTAAAAAATATGTTACTGTGTACATCAGCACTGAATATGAATAAATATGTGTTTGTGTTACAGTAAATTATTCATATACTACTATAGTAGGTATACAATTTAAAAGTGTAGTGCATATCATTGCACTGCACTGAAGGTCCAACCAAGCATCAGAACGGGAGAGAAAGGAAAGAAAAGAAAACTGAGTACTTCAGAAACTGTTGATCTACTGGAATTTTTCCACACAAGCATCTATAGAGTTCACAAAGAATGGCAGGAAAAAGACAAAACATCCAGTTAGTGGCAGTTCTCTAGAAAAAAAAAAGCTTTGTCTTTCCCAGAGGAGACAGCTCAGAGGAGGGGAACAGTAACTCAAACAACGACTCATTACAACCAAAGTATGCAGAAGAGCATCTATGAATGCATCATACACTGGGCTTGGGCCACAGCAGCAGAAGACCACACCAAGTGCTAATCCTGTCAGCTAAGAGCAGTTTGCAAAGGCTCACCGAAGTGAACAATAAAAGGTTGGACAAATGTTGCCCGATCTCATGAGTCTGGATTTCTGCAGAAACGACATGAAAGCATAGATCCATCCTGCTTTGAATAAGTGGTTCGAGGTACTTATGGCGGTGATGGGAGATATTTTCTTGGCACACTTTGGCTCTTTACCAGCTGTGCGTCATTTAAATACTACAGCCCACCTGAGTATTGTTGCTGACCATGTCTATCTCTTTACAGCCACAGTGTACACATCTTCTAATGGCTGCTTACAGCAGGATATGCAAATGATCCCAATCAGGTTTCTTGAACATCACAGGCTTTGAGGGTCATTTCAAACAGATGAGCTACTTGGGTATGAGATTCCTATTTGATGCAATCTCGCGGTAATGGAGCGGAAAATGGGACAGACTTTGTCACAATGGTAGGAGGGCACGTTGCAATCCTGGGATGAAAAGTGTCATGATCAGCTGTGTGCTGCAGGCAGGAAAGGACCCAAAGGCAGACTCGTAGGCGAAACTCAAACACAGGAATAAACTGTACAAAACTAAACTGGAAAATCTAATGAACTGAACACACAGAGACTCACACAACCATGAGGGAGATCGCAACGCCGGACAGAAGGAAACAAAGAGCTTAGACAGGGAACAACAAGGGAACAGGAAACACATGGGGAACTCAGTTGGAGACAGAAGACGCAAAGCTAAACACAACACATGAGACGAAGTACCTTCAGAGTAAGAGAAGCAAAACAAAACATGGTGTACACAGACAGGAGACTACCAAAGTAAAACAGGAAGTAACGCGAACACACGCACAGAGACATGGCTGGGGAAACACGGATAAACATGACGGAGACATGACTGCAGAAACACGAGGAGGGAAGCACAACACCAGACCTCACGGCTAATATAAACACACACACACAGAAAGAGACACAAAGCTAAACAGAACAAGCTAGGCACTGCAGAATAAACTCAAGACTAACAAAGTGGACTTAAACATAAATCACATCACAAAAGGACAAAAACACAGGAAAACTCAAAACGCTGGGTTTTCTTGGGCCATGACAAAAAGCTTTTTTTAATTCCAAAAAAATAAATTGCCTAAATAAATTTATTGGGTGACTGGACTTTAATTTAAAAAAAAAAAAGTTGAGGCTTACAAATGATGCAGAATAGTTGAGTCCACAGCACAGTCTGACTGGTACTGGGCTGTACTGGCAGCTACACCTTACTCCAAGCAGTCATTTGTATTGATCGCGGCTTCAGCTGAAAACGTAGCAACACAAGAAGCACTAAGCTGTATTATATGGTGACCTGCTCTGAGGGAAGTGAGCTTTTGTGTACTCTAATGAATGCCATCAGGAGTTATTATGTATTACTAAATAACTCAGTACCTGCAAGACCAGTGTCCTTATTAGCTGTTCTATGTCGTATGATTGCACCTGTCATACGCCTAAATCAGGCCAACATATTTTAACATACTGTAAATATTGTTTTATAAACAAGAATGAGTTTGGACTTAACATTTATCAACATGATGACATGATTTACTGTTATTATGGTGTGCCTTAGGACGCATTATCAATGCGGTTTGGCCTCTGATGTACCTCATCACCAAACAGCACGAGGCTGCAAGCTCACGGGGCTCGGATCAGTCCCGTACGCTTGGTACTTGCAGAGGGTCGGTCTGCATAGCAGCCAGTGAGCGCAGAGTGAGAGGATGATGAAAGTGAAGAGAGAGGGGAGAATGGAGGGTGTCCTGAGGGTGACACTAAGGATGAGCAGGGGACAGAGAGATCATGGAAATCATAAATACTCAAATGAAAATGAAGAAAATCATGTTCTCTTAACCTTGATACTCCCAGTGAAACTCATTTAACCATCAAATAATTGTAGACTGCAGTATGTTGAGAAATGAAAGGAAAGGGCTGCACAGAGACTACTCATCTGTCGGCAGACTCAGCGTTGCAGGAGCTCTGTGGTGAGCCCCTGCTTTGGTGCAGTGAACACTGTATTTTTTCACAAGAGAAGAATCGAGATGGAGAGAAACCTCCAGACCAAGTTTGAACAACATCTAAAATTATTGGACTTTCAGAGATTTGACCTGATCGGCGCTAATACAGCTATTAATTCTTGTTTGTAAACAGACAAGGAACAGGAACCGAATACATAGAAAACTGTGTGAACTTGGAACTACAAAACAGTCGCCTCACCTCATTGGCTAGGGAGAAGGGGATGACCAGAGTTGCCACCAGTATGTCCGCTGAAGCCAGAGACACCAGGAAAAGGTTCTGAGGTGCCCTCAGGGCTCGACTGGTGAACACCGCCACCACGACCAGCACGTTCCCCACCACAGTCCCCAGGATGATGACCGTGACCACCAGCACGATAAACACCGACGCCACCTGCGAGTGAGGAGGTAGAGGAGGAGATCTGGACGAGCCAGAGGACGCCTGGCTGACATTCTCCAGAGAAGAGTTTGGTATCAACGTGGCCGGCGTGGTGGCCGTTACAGGCGTCAACGCCTCCGATGCGTCCATCCTGCTTAAACCACTGACGTTGTGATCTCCATTTTCACTGAAGACCAGTGCATGTGTCTTTATGTCACAAAAAAACCCAGCAAAAACACAGAAATGTCCCCCAAATATCTTCACCAACTTCAAAATATTAAAGTTTCAAAAAAAAGAAAAAGAAAAGATGATTTGTCTCTTGACAAAAATCGATTTCTGTCATTCTCACAGGACGATAACTATCCTGAATATTTCATACTATTATCCTCTGAAACATGCAGCTTAATATCAGTGGTCGTGCCCAAACACACTCTGCCACTACATGAAGGGTTTGCATGAGAAATTTCATTAAGAAAATCCCATCTTCTAAAGTCCCCACTTTTAAATTTTATATAAAAGCTACAGACTGACCTGTTTAACTCCAGTGAGCTGAAGGAACGAAGACAAGCATATGGCTGCGTGCTCTAGTTGGAGTGAGGACAGAAAGCCTATTTGGGATGCATGGTACCCTCATTCTGCTGCACTGGGAAAACAACCAGCGGCTGAAAAGTGGAGGGAAAAAAATACTCAAAAGAAAAGATTAAATCTTTAAAAATAAAAAAAAAAGAGTCAAGAAAAAAAAGCAGGTCCTCACTTTCATGCGAGTTATTGCTGAGCTGAGTGACGGTGCTGCTGCCGCTGCTGCCGCTGCCGCTCACTGAGTCGGTACTGCTGGAATAGAGAAGAGAGGAGGAGGAGGAGGAGAGAGAGATGAAAAGAAGAAAGACTTGGACAGGAGCGAGAGAGAGGAAGAGGTGTTTGAAGGAGAAGAGGCAAGGAAAGAGCAAAGGGGTGAGACAGAAACGATGGATGAAGTGTGAGAGTGTGGGAGGAGGGAAAAGGGGAACACGGGGAGATATAGGAATGGGGAATGAAAAGGAAACTAATGAAGCTAGAGAGAGCAAGAAGAAGAAGAAGAAAATGAAGATGAGATGAAAGAGGGGAACTGGAATTGGGAGGAAACTGAAAATAAGGGATCGTTAAAAAGAAAAGAAAGGGGAGAGGGGAAATGAAGGGTAAAGATGAACAGACAAAACAGGAAACAGAAAAGAAATGAGAAGGTGTAGAAAAAGGAAAGACTGCAGGGGCCTGTGGAGGAAAGAGGAAAAAGGAAGGATGAATGGCAGGAAGAAGAGGGGAGGAGAGGCGAGAACAACAAGAGTAGTTATGTAAGAAAAAATAAAGACAGAGAAAAGGGAAAAAACAGAGGGGAAAGAACGGACAGGAAGATGAGGAAAACCGGGCAAAGCAGACAAGTGAAGACTGGAAGACAGGAAGAGATGAGGAAAACTATGACAGGCTCAAGAAAGAAGAGAGAAGGAAGTGGGAGGAGTAAGGAACTGAGTGTGAAGGAAGCAAAGAGAGAAAGGGAGAGTGGAAAGTGGGCAGAAGAGAAAGAAAAGAGGGGAGAGAAAGGAGAGGAGGTAGAGAAGGAAATGGAAAGGAGCCTCGGAGAAAAGAGAGAAAGAAGAGTTGTGTCAACTTCTGAGTGCTCATCAGTTTCCATTTATCCTGAGATGAGAGAAGTCAGAGCAAGGAGCCTTTTACTTAATCACTGATGCTCTTAATTTAGCTGCCTGGCACTGAGCGCTCACATGTAGGCAGATCGACCAGAATCCGCCTGCACTGTGGTTACACTTCTCCTGCATGTGAATGCAACTCACCACAGTGACACTCGCAGGCCTTTCACACCAGCGTCAGAGGTGGCTGAACTGTCACAGCCATGCGTGACAGGAATCCATGCAGGGAGGTAATCCTGTGGTGCCACGGCCCGTGGGCACCTTTACAGTGGATTAGTGGATACATACAGTCTGTCTTCTTGCTCTTACTGCCTCGCTGCATCAACATCATCAGGGATTCCTGAGAGAGCGTTCATATTAGCCACGTTTGGAGCCGTTTATTCAACCTGTGGGGCTTTAGGTCATTGAGAATAATGAATCTTCATGGAGGGAAATTAACGCATCACCACCAAATGCATTGCTGGTGGTGCTGTTCCATATGTGCTCTTCAAGCTAGCAAAGAGTGTTCCTCCTCTCCCAAGTCCAAAGCCCCATTTTGCTTTTTATTTTTTGAAGTGGTCCAGATCCACACAGAAATGTAGTGGTTTCTTTATTTACCCGTGCTCCTCCTACCTACCAAGTTTGATCAGATTTGGCTTGGTAGATTTTGGCCAACAAACAGACAAATGGCAGTGATCGCCTACTTCTATTCTCTCCCTGGCAGAGGACGGAAAGAACAAGCCCAGGATCTGAGACACAGGGAGTGTTTCTGTTCACATCAGGCACTGAGAGCTGACTAAACAACCCCCAGAATCACTCCACCATGTATGCTAACATACTTGTATATATATAATGTGATAGTGTCCTTTTCCCAATTGTTGTAGGATACTAGATGTAGTGTTCCTGCTTCCACAACCTGCATTGAATCAGTGTGTTGCAGGTGATACTGATTGTACCATAGTTTAGCCATTTAACACAGCACACTTTTCAGTTACTGAAGACAAATCTTGAATTTACAGTAAATCCCTCAGAACAAACCACAGTATTCATGATATGCTGTGGTTTCCTCCCATACACACCAGAGCACGAGAGCTTAGTGTGGATCCAACTTGGAAAAACACAGTGATGCTCATACAATAGTGGCTCCCCCGAAACACTCATACTGTTGTTTCTTGCACACAAGAAAGCCACAATTCTTCTCACTCCAAGCTCGATGACTAAACTCATTGAAGAGAAAAACATCACATCATCTGCAAATAGTAGAGACAAGATCCTGTTGCCATCAAAACAGACGCCCTCTGCCCCCTGGCTCCACCTGGAAATTCTGTGACAAATGTTCTACGGATCCAGAGGCTTTCTCACTGACTTTAATGCAGTCTTGTAGAGCCTTGAGAAACTCAGAGCAAATCTCATCCACTGTGAACAGAAAGCCACTTCAACCTTCTGAGTCATCTGATGGTTTGCCAGCTGACTGAACTTCTTGTTCTGTGCGTTTTCCTCTGCCACAGTCCAATGTGCTTTGCTGCTTTTACCTGCCAATAGTTAACCTCCTCAGTATAACAGCTGCCTTCACCTCCAGTGTCCACCGTCTGGTTAGGGGATTACCAGCACGGTAAGCACCATCTACCTCGTGACCACAACTCTGCAAGAGTCCAGTGAGGTGTGGATTGGGCACCAGCTGAAGGTGGAGACGTTTGAGAAGCCAAATCCATCTTTTATACAGTCGTCCCTCGTTTATCGTGGGAGTTATGTTCTAAAAATAACCCGCAATAGGTGAAATCCGCAAAGTAGCTAACTTTATATTTTACAATTATTATAGATGTTTTAAGTAAAACCCCTCACTACACACTTTATACACTTTTCTCAGACAGGCATGAACATTTTCACACTTTTCTCTCTTGTTTAAACTCTCAAAGTTCAAACCTTCGTAGAAAAATAAGTCCAGTATTATAGAATGAAACCAAAGGCTCCTGCAGGTGGTCGACAGTGTTGTGTTTGTTGGGGAGAAAACTTACAAACACACAGTACAGCACTTCAGAGTCACGCTGCTAGGATCGAAGATTTACGTGAATTTGACAAACTGAAGGCGTTCTGTACTGTACAGAGACACGGCACGGAGATTGATTAAAAATGGTCTACAGCCAATCAGGATGCAGAACACAATGCGCTGTGCAAAAAATGTTTTTAAAAAAATGCATGCAAAATTGCAGAAAAAGAGCGAGGCCGCAAAAGGTGAACCGCATTATAGGGAGGGAGCACTATATACAGTTTATTTACTGACTACCTGGTATATATAATTTTGTAATCGTTTCAGGCATCATCTGTGATCTTTGACAAAAGTATACATACATACTGATGTTTCTGAGGTGACTGCTACAGAGCTGAACTTATAAAGGTAACCATGTACTGTGAGAAGCTGTGTGTACCACAAACAACAGTAGTGTTTGGTGGATTGTGGTTTATGTGCGATGGTGTGTGCATGGCAAGGATTGTGTCGCCCAGTGTTTGTTCGTTTTTCCAATGAAGCCTTGGGCACATGGAAATAAGATCCATCAGGTGTTTCCACCCAAACAAAATGAATCATTTATTGTGGGCTTTGGTCTTAATGAGATTTGTTGACCATCCATTTTTTGCCTTTGTGCGTTGTGTTTAATGTTGCTTTCACAGCTGCAGAGTGACACACTGCTCTGATTTTCTAGCCATAATTACCACATTATGGTGAACATATTAGCAGACAATTGCCTACTTACCCAGACAGCATCCAATATAAGCATCCATTCACAGGTCTATTTGTATCCATCTGATCAATGTTAATCCAACAATGACTCGATGTTTCCACCTGTAGTGACTCCAGAGAGGAACAGCTTTTTCATGGAGTTCCACTATGACTGTTTTTGATGTTTGTGCTTTTATTCACTTTAATAATAATTCTTTGTAGGTTTTCATATGGGACATGGTGATTTCATTCAATATGAAAGTCAAATATATTAACTGCAGAAGCTTTAACAGCCATTTCCCTTCTGAGAGCAAATCTTAACAGTTTTGGGGGATTTATCTTGACCAGGAGATCAGCTTTGGCTAACATTAGCTTGTGTGTGGGGAGTGCCAGAGGCTTTGTTCAGACCAGGCAGCTACGTTATGAGTAAATTTCACACAACAAAGTGTTTCTCGTTTGGACAATAATTAGATGTTGAAATCGTTTTTTAAAAATGTCTAGTAGCACATTCAGTGAAACGAGGAACATCACTGAGTACTGAGCACTGACAGTGATGCTGACAGGAGGCCTTTCTGTCTTAGGCAAGATAAAGAACGGATCCTTTTTTATCAGACTGTTGAGCCCAGTGGACCAAACTGACCAAACTCTGAGTGATGATTGTTGCGGGATGTTTTTTATGTGCCATCATAAAATAATACAAACTGCTGCAGGAAAAAAAAATTTCTTGGAACGTTTAGTCTTATCAATTTTTAATGAATTTGAACTGAAAGGTTCATAAATGCTTGCTTGCTTGCTGTGGTGGATTAGTGTATTCAGGCATTTTCGTGTTGCAAATGAAGGCCACCAACAGCCTATAGAGAAGGTACATCTGCAAACAAAAGGCTGACATTTGGAGCTATGAAAGCATTATGCACTGAAAATGACAGACGCAGCTTAAACAGAATTGCACAGCCTCTTATTGTCCTTTAAACTGGTAAGAGTTGAATGGTGTACAAACTGAAATAACTTTTCTCTGACTGACCACTAAGAAGGATAAAAGCTCAAACTTTTCCACTTGTATGAATCTTATATACAAAGATTGCAGAGTTTGAGAATTGCAGGTGCAATGCTGCCACGTTGCTGTTCATGCAAAACCAACATAAAGAAAGATGCATGAAAAAGAAGGAAAACACCCGATCAGGCTGATATCTCAGCAAAGCGCGTGATAGACATTTCACACGTGGCATCTCCAAAACATTAAACATTTAGCCACCTAGCTTAATTGTTTACGGCAATTAGGGAATATCACTTTATTCAGTCAAATATTTAGTACGCGGTGTTTGCATGTGTGGGACTCTCGGCTCATACATGCAAACATTTTGGCATCTCTTGTGCCACAAATACATTTTATATATACTTTATTTTACTTAAAATGTGATACTGTACTGCAGTATTTTTGTCTTTTTATTTTGTATGTCAGTCTGTATTTTTACATCTCATAGTTATGGATGCACTTGTATAAAGTTAGTGTGTGTGCGTGTCTGCATTAATCACACCTTGTGTTTTAGAGGTGGGCCTTCTTCTTGCTCCCGTCCATCAACACCTGGGCACCTGAGCTGACCTCACCTGTTACTGATCAGCTGCTCTTTATTTAGGCTGGCGTAAGCCGGCCGCTCGACACCAGGGCCCGTATCCCTAAAGAATCTTTGTGCAAAAAGTGGCTCCTAGCGGCCAAATTCTAAGAAAATTCTCAGAGTCATGACGTTTTCTTAGAATTTCCCCTAAAAGTGACACGACAATCCCAGTTAATATAAAAGCTATTCCTCAAGATTCCTAGCGCTTAAAAGGGCTCCTAAGGCGAGATCTGCTAAGAGCAGGGAAGAGGACTTTTAGTGGCTTAGGAGTTCCCCTAAGCAGCTGCACAAAATGGCCAACAGAAGAGGCAGGAGAGATGTCCTGCAAACACTGGATGACAGGGAATTATTGAGATGCTACAGATTGGATCGTGCAGGAATCATGTTTGTGGTGGATCTCCTTAGAGATGCAATTACTTCACCAACTCGACACCACAACGCTATTACACCGGAGACGAAAGTAATCACAACCCTGAGGTATTTGGCAACCGGGAAAATGCAACGATGCAGCAGTGATGACTCTGGTTTGTCCCAATCCTCCATCAGCAGAGTCATCACCCAAACACTGACAGCTTTGTCACAACCTAATATTGTGACACAATTTGTTTCATTCCCGCTGGATGCCCGCACTTTACACACACATAAAAGGGCATTTATGGAGATTGCAGGATTCCCTGGCGTTGTGGGTGTAATTGATGGAACACATGTGAGAATAATTGCGCCATCAGAGGACGAGGCTGTCTTTGTTAACAGGAGGAATTTCCACAGCATCAATGTGCAAATAGTGTTCAATGCGGCCTGTAAGATTTTGGACATTGTGGCTAAATGGCCAGGCTCCACACATGATGCGAGAATGCTCTCCGAGAGTGGCATCAGACAGCTTTTTGAGAGACGCTATGTGCCAGCTAATTGCCACTTGATAGGGGACAGTGGCACCCATGCAAACCATGGCTCCTTACCTCCAGCCACGCCAAGGGCCCCAACTAAACTATAACAGGCAAGCCAAACAATACAAAAATCATGGAAATGAAATGCAAGCAATATGTTAGAGCATCCAAGTAGTGCAATATTTCCATCAAATAATTAAAGGTCTCTGTATTCTATTGTAGGGCCCACAAGACAACAAGAGCGGTGGTGGAGCGTGGCATAGGCCAGCTTAAGAGGCGCTTTCATGTTCTCCACGGAGAGGTGCGGCTGAGGCCTGAAAAAGTCAGCAAAGTCATCATAGCCTGTGCAATATTACACAATATTTGCAAGGTTAGACAGATTGCAGAACCTCTGGAGGATGGCGATGAGGATTAAGACAACGATGAGGATGGTGGTGAAGAAGATATTTACATTCCACAGGGGAACCTAGCCCAGAGTGGACTGCCTTACAGGGCAAACTTCACAAATTTACATTTCAGGCAAGCTGTAGCCCCATGTCTTTTGAGAACTTGTGATGGTATTAAGAACTACCACAGTTTTACTGCACATCACCTGCAATTGTTAAATGCAAGACACAGAACACAATCTGTAAATGGTTTATTTTTTAGATGTTCAATTTTAAGGCGGTAGCACTCCTCCTGAAGGGAAAGGACTTTTTTTTTGTTGTTCAAACAACATCAACTGTGAGTTGCAATCTGCTCTCCTGCAGGGATGCTGACGGAGCAGGTGCTGCGGATGGGAATGGTGTTTGATCCGCCGGGCTATCCTGAGTAGCAGCTGCAGATGGTTCAGGCAGCAATCTCATCGGCAAACTTGATGGGCCCGGTTCTTGTGATGGCTCCATGCTACAGAAATACATAGGCCTAGTTTAATTATTGTTTTGATTAAATTAATACAATGAGCATGGATAACACATGAAATGGCTTCTGCAATGAATAAACACTGTAGATATGAATAACCCTGTGTCCTACCTTTGCTGCACTTAAAGGGCCTGCATCATTGATGTGTCAATGCCTGCTGGCAGCCCGGTGACACTGACCTCAGAGTGTCCCAGGACTTGAAAGACAGTGTCGGCCACCTGGGACAGCCGCTTTGCAGGTGGTCCACCCCCTAGAAAGAAACAGTCAATGAACACAGTACTTAGGCATGTAAATTAACTTTGTCAGCAGGAGCAAGTTGCCAGATAATGTGGTAGGCTATAATATTTTGCTCACCTGTGAGTGAGGATTCCCGCTTGTGTGCTGCAATCTCATCTTTTGCCTTGGACTGCAGCACATACCACCTTTTCTCACAATCGTCACCTGTCCACACCACCAGTGGAAAAGAGGCATCGATTGTTTGGGATATTGTGTCCCAGGCGTGCCTCTTGCCTTGGCTAGTGACAGTTGGGCCAAATTTTCCTCGTAACATACCTTTATGTTCATTCACCAACTGGGCCAGCAACAACCCTTGCTCCTCAGTCCAGTTCGGCTTGCGAGTCCTTTTTTTTTTTTTTTTTCTCCATTTTCTGTGTTTGTAGGATATTTGTTAACAAGCCTTTATAAATAGACCAGCCAGCAATCACAGACATTGATAAAAGCTGAGCCGTGTTACCCTCGTTAAGACCACACTGGACTTGTAACGTTGTGATTTCTACTTCATTAAGGACAGCCCCTTGAGATAGGCCATCTTGTTTTCAATGGGGTCCATATGGGAGTGAAAGTACAAAATATGCCAGCTAGGATATTAATATGAGCAAATAAGACACGAATCATTATTTGAACAGGGTGTAATGAGTTTAAGTTTTCACATATTTTAGATTCTAATGTTAGGCTATAACCCCTACAGCTTACTATTCATTTTCCAGATATTTTTTTGAATGTGAAATATTATTTACAATTACAGTCAGCATAAGATTAGAGTGTATAATTATGTTTATTGATTTGAGGGTACATCCTTTGCTCATTATCACCAAAAGCTCATTTCCATCAAACTTGTAGGATCAACCAATCACGGCTTTTGAAATGACTCATACCTAGCAACGGGGTCAACCACACCTCCTCACTAAGATAGGATTTTCCATCCATTCCTTGCTCAGAGTTCACTGAAAATATTCTGGAATCACTTCTAAGCTAAAACTCCTGGCAAGGAATTTTTAGGTTAAGTTAGGCGCTCTCTGAGAGGATTCTCAGAATCTTTAGGGATACGGGCCCAGATGTTTATTTAACGAACAATTTGTGGGTTTTTCTCTTCTGTGTTTGAATGTTGTCTAACTTTTTTGTGGGAGCTCTCAATTTATCTTTGGCTTCCTTTCTGGGACCTGGGCTTAGAGTTACCTGGGAGTGAGTGACTAAAGTGAAAGGAGGCAGCAGGTATGTTGACGGGAATCTCTTAACTGGGAGGGTGAGGATCAGATGGCTTGTTTTTTTTCTGCTGCTGCTAACGATCTGAAGTTTCCATTGTCTGTATTTTTTAATCATTCACTGTAAATAAACGCACTGAACATGGACGCTGTGTCGGTATTTTGAATCAGACATGACACTAGAGCAGGTGTCCCATTACCTCGTTTGTATTTTTATTAGTTTAACTGTTTGGAATCTAAACAATATAATAAAGAAAAACACACATTTGTTCTTTTGGATTCTTTATTACGTTCATTTGATTTTTCATTCTCTGTATCTACTGTACAATATAAAGCGCCTTGAGGCGACTGCTGTTGTGATTTGGTGCTATATAAATAAAATTGAATTGAATTTAGGATTTTAAGTGATAGCTTGTAAAGGTGAAGAGACAAGGGGACCGTCCATCCAACTGTGTCAGAAAAGAGCTGAAGTTTGAGCTGTTTACATTTAATCATTTATCTGCAGTCTAAACTTTTGGTATGTGTAAAAAGACAATTGGTAACAGTACTCATCCTTCCTGGTTGCT
The DNA here is from genome assembly GCF_900408965.1 of Simochromis diagramma. Classification (NCBI taxonomy): domain Eukaryota; kingdom Metazoa; phylum Chordata; class Actinopteri; order Cichliformes; family Cichlidae; genus Simochromis; species Simochromis diagramma. Next base: position 748,136 of record NW_024386772.1, read on the forward strand.
TCCTGCAGGATGTGGAGCAAAAGAGTAAAAGCAGCTCAATCACCTGCTTCTGAGCTCCAGTGTGCCAGTTTAGGGGAGTCTGGTTAAGAAGGGTTTTAATTTCAATAGAAATGGTTGAAGCTTATGTTATTGATTTGTTTATAGTATGTGTTGGAATGATGTATATGTTTGTTATGTGTTCTAATGTTATTGACTGTTTGTTTGTGTGGAGGGTTATGTTTTTATTTTGACTGGTTAGCCCCCATACTACAGTCCGGATGTTCACCTGAAACAGGGAGAGTATAAAAAGAAGGCAGATGCTTTTAGAGGGTTGTGCTGTGTTAACATGTGCCTTCTTCAATAAAGTTTTCCAGTCCATGAATACGTTTTATTCCAGTCTCGCGTCATATTATTGGAAGGGATCTAGGAGAACTGGCCAAACTGACAGGTTCCCAAACTTTTTTTTTTTTGTTAAGCCCCCCTTTGTTTTACAAGAAAATCCCCCCCCCCCCCCGGGCGCAAACACACCCATATTTTGTTTTCAAACTCCATTGCAGTTTATTTCACACCTCAAACATTTAGTAAACAGTTAAACAAATACAAGTAATCTGCAATAAATTACAGGCAGCAAAAAAAAAAACCAACTACTAACTCTTTTACGGCACGTCCACACCTACACGGGTATTTTTGAAAATGCAGCTGTTTCTGGGGGTTTGGGCCTTACGTCCACACATACACGGCGTTTCGAATCACCAAAAACTGAGATTTTTTAAAACTCAGTTTTTGTGTTTACATGTGGACGAGGAATACAGAGTTCGTCACGCAACCTCAAAGGTATGTTAATCTTACTGTTAATCTGACCATCTGCAGTTTTTACACACTTACATATACACACACAGTTACTGTCCCTCCATTTACAAAGGCAGAGGCGTCACAGTGTGATTATTTTACATGTAGTTGTTTTTTCCTGTGTGATAATATTCAACATTGCTATCAATACATTTTTCAAAAAATGCCTCTCTGAGCAAAATGGGTCAAAAACATAAACAGCTGTAGGATACTGTTTGTCTGGGATTTCCCACATGGAAAAGATATATATATATATAAATCTTACAAAGTTTGTATCTGTCTTGTGTGAAACTTGTATGAAAAGCATACAAGAGTGAAAACAGATATAAGATCCCTAGAAAGCAAGCTAAAACTGATGCAAGTCTTTTATAAGTTTTTCCTATTTCTTTTCCATATGGGTTGGACGGCCCATCGCTGCTCCCAACGCAGGGAAACTAATGGGGAGACCTACTGTGGCACTTGTGAAGCCTAAGGCAGGATATGCTTCATCATATTTTCTAGTCTTTGGTTTGGAAGGAAGTTGCTTTGGAAACATATTTGGCGATGCTTCATCTTCTGCTTTGCGTTTGTGTGGGAGCCCCTCAAAAACCTGTCCAAGCGCTCTTTTTTTTCCTCCTTTTTTTCCTTTTTATCATAATCAAATATCATATCTCACTTTTACATTTCACATCTGCTTTTTGTTTCGGGTTCACACTAAAATGCATTCGATCGTCAAAGTTTCATTCAGAGAATGAGAATGAGCTGCCTCGTTAGCTAGAAAGGTGCTGTAGTGGATATTGAATAATATGCTCAAGTTATTCTTGTCCAGTTTCATACAAATCATTACCTGTGACCTACTTCCACGTAGTGTTTATATGCTAAATACAATAGCACTCCCTCCAAAGTAAATATTACCCCGAGTGCTTCTTGTTGTTATCCTTGGATTCATTGCAAAGCTCACTCTATATTTTATCAGTCTGTACGATATGTGTTCCAACTTACAGCATTGTTTAATTTGCTATGTTTAATTTTTTCAGTCTCATTGCTGCATGTGTGTAAAATCGAGCCGTGCTGTCTGCCTTCACCAACATTTGAGAAAAATGGATCATCCTAAAGAGGTCATTGACTCTGAGCATTGGACTCTAACAGGATGCCACCTTTGCAAAAAGTCCGTTTGTGACTTCTTCCCTCCAACGTATTCAACAATCAGCTGTAAGTGATTGCAAAGTGGGAGCATTTAGAAACTGCAGCAGCTGAGCCTTGAGGTGAGAGACCATGTAAGTTTCAGAGCATGCTCACCAAATGTTGCATATCAGCACAGAAAACTGCGAGCTTTGTTACAGGGCTCTGGTCTTTAAGTATGTTTAAGTAGTGTGCAGTGTCATGATCATTTTGAAGAAAACAAAAAACATTTCCCCGTCTTGCACTGGAAATACACTGTACTATTGTGGCACGGCCCACATTATGGAGTAGATTACTTTCCATTTTCTATATTAATTTTTTTACATCTTTGTTTGATATTCACTGTGCTGATGTGGATGATGAATGTTCTATTATGGAATTTCCTATTATCCCGCCATTATAAATGTAATAAAGATTGACTGTACAAGAAACTCCTTATTACCTGCAAGTTAGGTAAGTCACTCCATCTTATATTATTACAAGATCACAAGATGAAGAAATGTTGTCTGTTTTTCCACAAAGTTATCAAGAAATGATGCAGTATTTAAATAATTTGTCTCCTTTCCTGTAAAATACATAAAATTTCTTGAATTTAAAAAAAAAAGGTGAAACTGGAACAATGATCATTTGTTTCCTGTAAAAACCTGACTTATCCCCACATTATAGTGTGTCAACCTCTAAATATTTGTAGGTACATTAGAAATAAAACACCCTGAAATTTGTTTTCATCACAGGGGAATCGGGCTCGAGTCGTATTATGAAGTCTTACTAGAGTTCCTATGACTGAGCTAGTCCTGTACATATAATGTGTAGGTGGTCCATCACAATAACACCTCTTTGCAGAAATAATCAGAAATCACAGGAAGTGTGGGAAAACTCTGACAGCACCAGATAATGATGCAGTCAGACTAATAGAACAGACATTTACCAATATATAACAATGACCATTAGAAAGGAGCACTGGAAAACCAGCTAATAATATCCCAGCGGCAGAAACTGTGTCTCAGTTCCAGCTGTGAAGTGTGAGTCTGACTAAAACTCATTTTCATGAATCATGTCAGGATCCACCGACATGTGCCGAGGTCTCTCTGACTTTCTCTTCTATTCTCTGCAAAAGTCTTGAAGCCCAAAAGGCAAATATAAAAAAAAAATGAATAAAAACTTTAACTTTCTGGGGTCGTGAGTGCCGTTCTCATTCAGCTGCCGCTAGGGTCATGTACACAGATATATACAATACAGTGGCTGTTTTTCCCTGAAACATTGTCTGAGGCAACAACTGGAGACCTGCTAACGAGTTTAGTTACTTTCTTTTCACATATTTGACATTCACTGTACAAAAGCATTTCCAGACTGCCTACAGAATGTGTGCATGTGTATATAACCTTGATGCTAGGAGATTTATAAAGCATTTCATATATGAAATAAAAGTTTATCAAATAAAAATTGCAGTTTGTTCACCTGTTTACGCAGGACTGTAAGCTGTCTTCTGTGAGGCGTGAGCAGTGTTTGTTTTTAACATAGTTCATGGTGGAGAACAGCTGCTGACATAATGTGGATCCGAAGATCCATAATTGGCCTACCTGGGTTTGAAAGTCTCGATAAATGCACGGCGTTTCGGCGGGTACACCGGCTTCCGCGAGTGTGACGCTTATTTTGAGCGATGAAAAAATAATAGAATCTAATTTTATTTTTATATTTCTAGAACTACAAGTTAAAAAAGAACTAACATAAATAAAATACACTTCAGCTAAATACTTCTAATTTATTTTCCCAAAACACGCGGAGCCGCACTATAAGGACTAAAGAGCCGCAGGTTGCCCACCCCTGGCTTAGACCATTCAATGACCTTGATGCGATCGTGGCTCAAGAGTTGGGCGTTCGCCTTGTAATCGGAAGGTTGCCGGTTCGAGCCCCAGCTCTGACAGTCTCGGTCGTTGTGTCCTTGGGCAAGACACTTCACCTGTTGCCTACTGGTGGTGGTCAGAGGGCCCGGTGGCGCCAGTGTCCGGCAGCCTCTCCTCTGTCAGTGCGCCCCAGGGTGGCTGTGGCTGCAATGTAGCTGCCATCACCAGTGTGTGAATGTGTGGATGACTGAATGTAGTGTAAAGCGCTTTGGGGTCCATAGGGACTAAGTAAAGCGCTATACAAATACAGACCATTTACTATTTGATGTGCTTCTTTTCAGCCTTGATGATGTCTTTTAGGTGCTTGTCATGCTAAAAGACCCGCCCACAGCCTGACTTCAGTGTTCTGGCTGAGGGAGGAAGGTTTCCTTCCAAGATCGTACGTAGCCCTGTCCATTGGTGAAGTGAAGTCATCCTGTATCCTCAGCAAAACAGCCTCATCTCGTCACGTTTGCACCTCCATGTTGGACTGTGGGGATGGTGCTCCTTGGGTCATACTCAGGGCATGAGCTCGATTTTGGTTTCATCTGACCACTTTGTCATGTCGTCAGATGTTCAGTGGCTCAACCACCACCTTTCTCAAGCTCATCCTCAATCCATGAGGCAAGATCTTGGATGGAACTCCAGCCTGAGGGGGACTGATAGTCATTTTATATTCTTCCATTTCTAAATTTTATATGGTGCTTTTCTAAGTGTTTTATACAACATTAACCCAACCACGTTTTTCTATACACAAGTGCCTTCTGTCTGACATTCTCACACATTCAATGCGGAGGAAAGCAACTTGCCCAATCAAACCAACAACTTTCAACTAGTAGATAACTTGCATCACCTCTTGAGCTAATCTTCCATTTCTGATTAATCATGTCGACAGTCACCTTCTCAGCAAGCTTCTTGCAGATGGTATCATCGCCTGTTCCAGCCATGTGCAGGTCTACAACCATCAGTCATCCTTTGACCTCTTGCCTGTGGTGGTGGAGAGGTTGGAACGGAAGAAATATGATACATAAGAAGCTGAGATCAGGAGTATCTTTGATTGACTTATTGATACTGTATCATGTACTTTTTTCACTCAGTGACATGTAAATCGGTTCATAACTTTCATGTAATGTGTTTTTGTGGGTTTTTGCATGTTTTTGTGTGTTTTCAGTTGATATTTTGTCCCTCTTCATTAAATTGAAACTACCATAAAAATTAGACACTGTTCATTTCTTTGACAATGAGGAAACTTACAGATTTATGCAGTGGATAACAGTGTATAATAAAGTGGAGGAAATGTATTTTTTTACTTTAGTCAAAGCTGAGTGACAGTGATATATTCTTTCTAATCAAAAATATGAAGATGACAGAAATGGTGGCAAGGCGAGAATGAAAAAGTCCCCGTTACACCAGGCAGGTGTTCAGCTGCAGTTATAAGCCCTCGGTGTATGGTGATGTATTACTGCAGGGAGCCTGTAGCCACTGTGTCGCTAAGTCACTCTGAAATTTCAGTGAACTGCAGGTTTTAAAAAAACTGCCTGAGTCCTGTCAGCTATGCAGTGTCTGTTTAAATTGGAGCTCAAAAATTTAAAAAAATGAAATTAAAAAACTGCATATTTTCAGTGATGTGACGGGTGATGTGTGTGGACCCACTGCATGAGTCAGATCTCTAACATGAGGGGACGGGTCAGCAGAGGTGGGAAAGAGACGCACACCAACACTGAAGACAGACAGACAAAAAAAACCTCTCAGTCCTCTGAGTGCAATGTTCTGAAAGCTCTCAGTTTCTAAACTGTGTGACACCTGACAAAGAGTTTTAAATCCCCGGTCATAGTCCAAAGGTCCGACTAATCTAATGGCAAATTAATCCCCAAAAGACGAGAAAAGCTCATTAAAACATTTCGTCTTTAAATATCAACTAACAGAGAAGCTTAGCAACCATCAAGAGTGTAATGTTTTTTCAGCTAAAGCTCGGAGCGGCTGGGAGTCCTGCAGGACGCTGTTATGAATCTAATGCTGTTTCTTCACTTGGCCCACTGAGGCTGTTTCATTTGTTGTGTGAAATCCCAAAAAACAGCACATTAGGGAAGCGAACACGTTTTGGGAAGTCCACATTTTTATGCATTTTTCTTGGCAAATTTATCAATCAATCAATCAATACTTTATTTATATAGCACATTTAGAGACCAGAGGTACAACAAAGTGTTTCTCAATAGTAAAATATGAAATAAAATTAATTACATATGGGTACAATAGTAGAGTACAAATACAGTAACAGTACTATGTTAAAACAAATATTTCACTCCTAGTGTAAAAGTTAGCTAAAATCAACACAGAAATATCAACTGGAAAAACCCAGTAACACAATAGGTTAAAATTACATACAGATGCAATAAAAGTACAAAGTGTACATGCGATAAATCACTAACTAACTGAAAATACTAAATCAAATAAGTTTTCAATCGTGTTTTAAAAGACTGAATAAATTCGCGAATATCAGCTGGAAGACTGTTCCAGAGGTTCGGTGCAGCAATGGCAAAAGCACGATCACCTCTGGTTTTCAGCCGAGACCGAGGTTGCACCAAGAGCATTTGACTCGATGATCGAAGTGCTCTCCTAGGAGTATGCAGGCTGAGAAGTTCAGTTAAATAGCACAGCACAATATTATTTACGATTTTGAATGTAAGCAATAAAATCTTAAAATCAATCCGATATTTGATGTGCAGCCAGTGTAGGTCAGCAAGGATTGGGGTAATAGAATCAAACCTTCTAGTACCAGTTAAAAGGCGTGCCGCTGCATTTTGGACAAGTTGCAGTTTATGAAGACGGGCAGATTGGAGGTCCAAGTAAAAGGAGTTGTAGTAGTCTAATCTTGAAGTAACAAAGGCATGGATATGTTTTTTCAAGATCCATTCGCGGTATGTAAGGCTTAGCCTTAGAGATTTGTCGTAGTTGGTAAAAGCTAGACTAGAGAGGACACTTATTTATCAAGTTTAAAGGAACTGTCCAAAGGAACACCCAAGCTACGTACTGTATCAGAGAGGGAGGTAGCAAAGGGCCCAAATATATCGGCTAATTGTCCCCGAGGGATGTGGCTATGAAAGACAATAATTTCAGTTTGCATTTAGAAAAAGGGAGTTACCCTCTTCCCGCTCCACCACAACCACCCACACATGCAGGACCTTGGAGTAGGGGTATGTCACCAGGGTGCAGAGGAGGCTACCCCCCCCCTCTGTCCCCTTCTGGCTGCCTCTGCCTCAATTTTATCCCACAACTTAGACATTCACATTACTCACACTCTCATTACACATACATATAGGATCTTGGGGGTGGGCACGATACACGGAATCCAAAGTACCATCAGGGTGTACACCCCACCCCTGGCGTCGTTGCCCACCTCTCAATGTTAAATACACGTAGACATTGAGGGCTAGCAGGAGGGACTATGCGCTTACCTGCTGCTCTCTGGCAGGTAGCTCCATGCCCTCCTGGGTTTTAATTGCACCTTAGAACACACATGCATCAACACTACAATGAGCGGGTGGAGGGAGGTTTGGAGTCTTCTCTCACCCCCGTTCTCTGCGGCCTGCTGCAGCCGGGGGGCTAGGAGGAGGAGTTGGCCGTCCAACTGCGGTCTGGAGTGTGGGGCCTCCCTGCTGCTGCGGAGTCGGGGCGGTCTGCCTCCTCCCACCGCAGGGAAAAGGGTAACACCACCTGGGTCTGGGTGCAGTTCCCCCCTCCAGGGGCAAGGGTACCTAGACCCGGTTTGTAGAGTACGCTTGGGGAGTGTGATCGTGTGTACAGCGTCTCTTTATGTCTGTCTCCACGTTGGTTGAGTGTGGAGTAAGTGCATATGAGAGCATGAGGGTGGGAATGGATGTTTGTGTCTGTGTGTGCCTGTATTTCTGTGTCTATATGTCATGTTGGGTATCAGACGCCACCTCTCTGGGGACATCTTAGGCCCTCCAAGGTTTGGAGGCCTATCTCCCCCTACCACCACTTCCCCTGCCAGTGGCGGACTCCCTCAGACATCGGTGCGTTGGTGGTTCTTTGTGTCCGGGGATGGGCGTCCAGGTACACACCGGCTCACTCCTTGGCGGCCGCTTATCGGGGCCTGGAGCCTGGGGCTCGCTCGGGCCACTTCGGAGGTGGGGTGCCCCCGGCCTCTCGGCCTGGGGCTCGGTCACTCAGGCACGGCTGGCTGCCGGCGGAGCTCACAGGCGCGTCACTGCAACTCCCCCTGGCTTCTGCTCCGCGGCTGCTGAGTGAGCCCTCATCTGGGACTCTCCTCAGCTCTTTCTGGGACAGTGGCGCGGCTACCCCTCTGTTGGTCTTCCTTGGTCTCTTGTGTTCTGGGGGCCTCTGGATGTCTGGAGTTTTGATCTCCTCCATACCTGCTTCATGCCCTGGAGGACGGGGCTGTGGGCCCCCCACACCCTCTAGCAGATCATTACATGAAGGAACCTTTAAAAAAAAAAAAAACAAGCGCGTCCATGCTCACAGGTGTACACACGGGTGATCACACCCACAAACTACACCCTTTTTGGCTCCTACCTCAAAGCACACTGTGTGCTGTTGATCTTATGTGCTGCACAATAATGTTTAATATTTAGTATTTACTGTCATATTCCCATATATCATTGTGATGTTGTTTATTCTATTACTCTTGTTCTCTTCTGCTTGTTTTCTTTTTTCTTTCTCAGCAGGTGATCCAGGTGATTGATATATGCATTTTTTTTTTTTTTCTGCTCATTCTGTTGGTTTTTGTCTTTTGCCCTTCTCCCCCGTCCCTCTTCTCAGCTGTTTCTCTTTCCCTCTTTCTTTCTCCCCTTCTTTCCCCCAGTCAAGTCTGTCCCGTATTCAGCAAGTGAAAATAAAATAAACAATAAAAGGTGAATCAAATAGACCATTACGGCAAGGCTGGGATGGTCAATTTGGTAAAGTAAATCCGTTGGGCATCTTTCTTTGCCTTTAGACAACAATTCTGATGGCAAAAGAGCCAAACGGGACAGGCAGAAAAAAAAAAAAGAAAAAAAAAAGAAAAAGAAAAAAAAGAAAAGAAAAAGGGAGTTACTGGATAACCAGCCTTTGACCTCCCTCATACAATCAAGAAAGCAGCGTAGAGAAGATGGGGTGTCATCGGTCAGACAAAAATAGATTTGAGTATCATCAGCATAAAAATGAAAAGAAATGTTATATTTGTCAAATATAGAGCACAAGGGTAGCATGTACAATGAGAACAACATAGGGCCCAGAACAGACCCCTGGGGCACACCACAACGAAAAGGGGTAACAGAAGAAGAGTAGCTCCCCATCGTAACAGAAAAGGACCTATCCAAAAGATACAATTTAAAGCATTCAAGGGTGTTTCCTTTAATGCCTACTGAATATTAATATAAGTTTTTGCTGATAACACTGGATATGAAAGCATCGCTGTCCTGCACCTTTGGTTTTACTAGTTTTTAGAGATTTCAGTTCTTGTTCATTGTAGTGTCTGTTTTGTTCTTGCTTTGGTTATCATTTACATTCTGCATTCTTTTGAGTTTTTAGTGCTCAATCTAGTTTTCTGTTTGTTTATTTGTTCCTTCAGGTTTTCCTCCTGTGTCTTTTCATATGTTTCTGTTTCCATGTTTAGCTATTCTTTCTCACTTCCTGTTACTTATTTGTGTCCTGTCTGTTGTTTACGCCTCTGTGTCTCGTTACTCTACTACACATTCTACATTACTGTTCTGTTTCCACTCCATCTGATTACCCCTTCTGGGTATCAATAGCACTGTTTTTCCTTTAGTCTTTGTCACAGTGTCTGTTAATATCCCCTGTTGTTTCCTGTCAGGCGGTGTGCTTTAATTTAATTTCTTGTATTTTTTGACCTTTTTTCATCTTTTGAGCCTAAAATAAACGGCTGCATTTGGTCCTTCACGTTCAGAAAGGTAAATGAGTTCAAATTTCATTTAAAAGTAAACTAAGAGGAATAAAACCTAAAAGATCTTTTCTGTCCCTACTCAAAGACTGAACAAAACAAGACATAAACACAACAGTCGAAACTGTACGACACTAACAAATTTCCTGAAGCCTACACTACACATTTACATAACAATAGCACCTCAAAATGGTCCCAAAGACATTTCAGCCTTCAGTCTTACAGTGCTTACACTGTTTACATGCCTGTATTTCAGGTGTATGGTAATAAAACGAATACTATTAACTGAAGAGAATTCAGAGTGAAGTACTTTCATATCAGAGTTGTAAATGCTGCTGTATGCTTTTATCAGAACAGACAATTACATTTAGTGAAATCTGTCATTTGTCAATATGACGTCACTCTCATACAACTCGAGCTTTAAAGGTAAGAAAAAAACTTTGGTATTTTTGGTCATTTGTTTTTTTGTCAGCTGGAGGGAAAGTGGTGTGAAAAGCCTGTCATTAGTGTACGCTTTTCATGTAGACACACTAAAGTGATGAAAGCAGCTGACTGAAGTATGCTCAAACCCTGCATCCTTTCTCACCTCTGCACACCTTGCCAATCACTCTGTGAATTGGATGTGATTGCTGGCTTGGGAAAGTCGCCGAAATTGCCAGATGCTGTTCAGTCATCCACTTAATCCAGCCTCCTCACAACAGATGTTGAACCTGGCAAGCGTAGCTTCGCTCTCATTCAGCCACAAGAGCATTAGAGAGGTCCAACGCTGATGTCGGCTGATAAGTACATGGCTTAAAGTGAGGCCAACTTCTGCACCAGAAATGTGTTAGGTGACTCGGAGAGGAATGGAAGAAAGTTGGCTGTTAACCCAAAGAAGTTCAATTCAATTCAATTCAATTTTATTTATATAGCGCCAAATCACAACAAAAGTCGCCTCAAGGCGCTTCATAGATACAGAGAAAAACCCAACAATCATATGACCCCCTATGAGCAAGCATTTTGGCGACAGTGGGAAGGAAAAACTCCCTTTTAACAGGAAGAAACCTCCAGCATAACCAGGCTCAGGGAGGGGCGGGGCCATCTGCTGTGATTGGTTGGGGTGAGAGAAGGTAGACAAGATAAAGACATGCTGTGGAAGAGAGACAGAGATTAATAACAGGTATGATTCAGTGATTTAATTTAAATTAAATATAAATGTTCACATCTAAATTTGCTCAATTTGTAATTCTTATAAAAGTTCAGACGTCTGATATCAGACATATCACACTGTTTTAAAACAGATCCACTTTTTCATTCACCCTTCAGACCCGCTGCTGTGAGCAGACATCCAGGAAACATGAGATGTGTTTATTTCCTTTTCTTTTGCAGTACTGAGTATTGATTCACTTCCCTCCCCACTAATCCTGCACCAAGTTCTCACTTTTCCATGATAAACGGGAAGTAACACTTTTTTAAAAGGGCTGTAATTCCTACCTTATACTGTGAACACCCCGGCTCATCTTATGACAGACATCGTGAATGAAAGACTGGTTGGATTTGCTGGCTGGCGTTTACCTTTGAATCAGCCATGAGGCTGTCCTGACCTCTGACCAAACATGTGGGATAGTTTTGTGGTCTGAGGTGTCCAGTCAGGTTTTTCCACCTTAAACTGGTTGATTGAGCTGAAATCTGCACTACTGCAGCGTGTAGTAGCAGTCCGGTTTCCCCATAATGGAACTAAATAGCATAGATGTACTCAGTTTGTATCATATCGTGTCCAGTTAGATGTGAATTTTCATCAGTTACGAGTTAAAGAAATATCAGTCTTTGTACTTCATGTCATGTTTTAATGTATTTCATTTTTTATTTATTTTCCAGACATTTTTTCAAAGGCGCTCTGAAAACCATTAAACATAATATCTACCTGCTGGCATAGTGGCAGCCCTGATACAGTAATTATGGGTAAGTTTTAACTAAGTAATATGAATAGATTTTTTTCCCTCTCGCCCTGTGCATCACCACTTCTCTGTGTGCGTCACACATCCATTAGCCTTTGAGATCTGGTTGTATGTATTTTTCATGACGCTAACATGCTGGGGCTCCAGCGGCTCGTATCCATTTTCAGCGGCATGACTAAGGCTTTGCATTTACTCCCCCTAAGAAACGTGAACAGACTCAGAACACAGTGTTTCATGTTTCTATGCGGTGATGTCACTGGAGTGCACACAGCCTCATCAAATGGGTTATACTAGTAATTATTGGTAGAACTTTAAGCAGTTCCTTAAAAGGACACATGAGGCTGTCCCCAAACATTAGTGACCCCCATAGACTCTTCTGTCAAAGTGCACCTATCATCCCACTTGGACTGACAGGTGCATGACACAAGCATTACTGGGTCTGTGACCCAGTGTTTCTGTATTACTATTGAACTTTGATTTTGTCATTGTTTATCTTTTCTTGTCTTTTAGTCTGTGTCTGTTCTGTTTCCTGTTTAACTTTGAAAGTCTGTGTCCTATGTCAGTGTATTGAGTTTTGCTTCTCCTTGGTCTTGACATGTCTGATTACTCCCAGCTGTGTTCCCCTTCTGTGTCTCATTCCCTCGTTATCCCCCTGTGTATTTAAGCCTTGCGTTTCCCTCTGTTAGTCGCTGGTTCATCTGTGTGTCTACCCCTGTATTTCTGCTGTGTGCTTCTCCCTGCTCCAGGTTTCTCGTTGCAGGTTTTTGTTCCTTTCATTATTATTTTGTCGCTGTTCCCAGTTTAGGTTTTTGTTAGCGTAGTTCCCTGCAGTGCTCTGCTTTGGTTTATATTTTGCCTTTCTTTGTTAATGAACTTTCTCACAGCTACGCTGTCGTCCGTGCCTGCGTTTGGGTACAAATCCTCCTCCTCCAGATGATCTGCCTCCCAGATTGTGACAGTTAGCTCATACAAGAAGATTGTCGGCTGGTTTTATTGAATGATATTTTATTTATCTGGTTTCATTTCTTATCATCTGGGCCTTCACATTAATAGCTTAGCACGTCCTTTCTTCTTTACACCCATCGTCTGATACTTACTGGAGTCCAGTTTATGGGGACAACAGTCTGATGCCCAGACCACTCTACCATGAATTATTCCAAAGCCTGAAGAGATCTGCCCCAGGGCTTCGATCTGGTGGGACATTTCCCCATCACCTCACATGCCTCCAATACTATCAGACAGAGTGAGCCTCACTCTGTCTTTAAGGCTGAGCCCAGAGTCTCTGCAGAAAAGCTGGATCTGCTTGTATCCCCAGTCTCAGTCTCCCGGTTCTAAGACAGCAGACAGTAGTGTTTAAAAAAAAAAAAAAAACTGTGACAGCCTGAGGTTCTTCTTTCGTTTTTGTGTCTCTTAGCTTCGTAAGGTTTCTTTTCTTCACTTCTACATATGAATTAAAGTGAAGTAAGTCTAGACTACTCTAGTGGCTGTGTATATTTCCAAGGACTAAACAGAAAGATTGTAAATTGTGGAGTAGATGAAAGTGACTCTAAAAACATTATTCAGACAGCTCGCTTTATGATATAGACTTTGTCTGGATGGACATATTTGCCATTTCCCCTCCAACATTAAATACCCCACAGTGCAGTGTAATGTGCATGAGTTTAAACTCCATCAACAATATGAAGAGCAAAACGTGAATGGGTCTGAATTGATGGGCTGCAAAATGATACTTTTTGGATCCTTTCTAATGCTTTTCTTCTTCCTGCCTTCAGCAGCTTTGGGAGACATTTTCATTCCTTTTGAGAGCCGATGGTAGAAAGGTGAAGGAAATGAGGTGAAAGAGAAAGGGGATGACATGCAACATAAGTTCTCCAGGCAGCCTCCAACCACAGACACTGCAATTACATGGTGACTGCCTTAAGCCCTGAAGCCTGTGAGTGCCCTTAAGTCTGCTTAACCTCCCAAGAACGCATTTTTCAAAACAGAAATTGCACAAGTGCTTCCTCTCACTATTACATGAGAAAACAGCCTAATATATAGCCACCACCTAAAGCACACCTTACAACATGTATCCTAATGTGGAAATTTGAATTGTGCTCATCCCTACGGTCCAGGCTCCTTGTCACTCACAATAGTTGTCTGTATATACGTCTGTGTGGGTCTATTATCTTAGTGAAGTGTTTATTTTAAGATTCAGGCCTCAAATCTTTGCACAGTGCCGCATGTTCTCCTGTCATTTCCACGGGGGAATTAGTTAGATCCCATTTGTTCGAACAGCCTTTTGTCTTTAATGATGAGTGGGATCCCTGATTGAAGCGCACCTTTATAACATGGCATCCTACACAGAGAGAATACAACAAAGGAGGAAAGGTTAGATTAAAGGTCAAATACCCATTTATTCTCATCATTTGTCTTTGCAGGCCTGACTGCCATGTACAACAGCACAAGGACAGAATCTTACATAACAGCCTATTTTAGACCTCAAGTGATAAAAGAACACGTGGACAAAGCTCATAACACAACTGCAATATAAAGGTGTCCTTCCCAGAACAACGAGTGTAAAAAGTTTAGCTAGAAAAACAACAGTTAATGGATTTAAATCCAGTCCTCTGAGAATGTAGACAGAACTGTGTCAGCTGTTACAGCTGCTCTCTGCCAAAGTCTAATCTGCCCTTCCTGGTCTGGTTTGCACCTTACTGTAAATCTTCTGTATTTACGTGTAGACACTGATCGGCCTGAGATACGCCCACCTCCTCAAGAATGTTCTTGTTGTGAAGTTGTTTTTCTTAACCATGGAGAGGTAGACTTTTTGGTATTGCTGACAAGTTCAACAGTTAATGCAATACTTTGGATAAACCCCTTGAGTTAAAGCTGAAAGTCTGCACTTTAATCATATTTTGACTGTTTGATTTACAGTTCACTGTATCATCATAGAGCAGCAAAATCACAAAAACGATACCATCGTCTAAAACCTCATGTACACACAGTTGTGGTCAAAAATTTGCATACACTCATCATGGTCATGAATATCATGGTAAGTCTGGGCTTTAATAACTTTAAACAACAAGAATTTGGAGCACGATCAAAAGAAGCCTAATGGATGATTTCTATGTAACTGCAGACTCTCAGATCTGTAACTGGACATAAGTATGATGTGTCAGCATATTTCCAAGGTCTGTAGGACGACCAAATCTGTCACCCAAACAGGAATCTGTTTAGGAACAACCCAGGAACCAGTAAGCCTTAAATCTTCCATGAACTGGCAGCTGCTGGAGCACCAGCACCACGAGTGAAGCCAGTTACTGTAATGGACTGATTGTGCCAACCAAGAATGAAGCCTCTGCTACAAAACATCCATGAGCTCGACTGACGTGTGCAGCTGCCTTCTGGAGAAAGTTTTATGGTCAAACGAGACAAAGATTGAGCTCTTTGGTTATAATGACAAGACCCTGTTTTTATTTTGTTTCTTTTAACTCAAGATAATAACCAAGTAAATGCAGAGGATTTGATGCCAATTTTACAGCATAAGTGCTGCGCATCAGCAGTAAATGTCAGCACTGGGTGTCAACAGTTCGCTCGTGTTCAGAGCTTTTTCTATACACCCACACTTTCCTGTACAGAAGGCAGACAAGTAAGTGTGCATCGTTTGATGGCAGCTAATCCATCAAATTAGTTCACAGCTGTTCTGTAAAGGTCGTTCAATGGCAATAAAACGTACCAAAATAAATAAACCGTTGATGAGGTAGGTTAGAGGAAGGGCTTAAATACTAAAGATGTCCTCAAAGGGTTCAGAAGCCATGATCACAGCTACACTGTGTTTATCTCTACTGTCTGAGCAACAGAGCAAAGTCCACTTCCTTCTTCCTGTAAGATCAGGAGCTCTCCTACCGCCTGCTGCCCGTGGACCACAATGCACTGCTCTGCGCTTTCCGATATCAAAACCTCCACCAGCTCCTGTTCTGTCCCTGCAGGCAGCGAGCCCTCCGAGGTGAAGAGCAGAGGAGTGGAGCTTGGCGCTGACAGGTCGTCTGTGTGGACGTACACGACGGCGTGCTGGATGTTAGCTACGCTATCTCCCTCTCTTGAGTCAAGTGTCTTTAATTTTGCTTCCTCTTCTCCTTTTTCTTGTGATCTTCTCTGCTTCACCTCACCTCCGTCCTTCTCTGCTGTGCCCTGAGGGTTCTTCTTGGGTCTGCCTCTGATTGGCTTTGGGTGACTGCATCCTGAACTTGCTAACTCTTGTGGAACCTCCTGATTTCTGGTGTGCATCTCCTCTCCATGTCCTTCTTCTTCCTCTTTTTGAACTCCTCCGTCTGTCCTGTGCTGAGCTTGGTGCCTCAGCAGACTTTGTCTCACAGTGTAGGAAGCGCCGCAGTGGCAGGTGTATGGTTTCTCCTTCATGTGGGCCGACTTCACGTGTCTCCTCAACTTGGTAGCCAACGTGTAGCCTAGACAGAAAATTCAAAAGTACACTTCAAATGCAAAGATTCACCAAACATGAATATACAATCTGCTGACTCAGATTAGCAGCTCGTAAATCAACCCTAAAGTATACCCTGCTTTATCCTCCTTTTTCACTTTAATGGCTGGTGTAGTATATCTATATATTTGTCAGGGTCAAACTTTAGCAAGTTCAGAGCATAAAGTTACAGTCCAAGCTGCACAACATGTCTCTACACATGAGCTGAGCATGAGTTTATTTTAATCCAAGGTCATCTGTCATCAGAAAAGCACAAAGAGTGGAAAACAAATTAAACGTGGATGATGGAAGATGAGCTGACTCGTTGTTTGCAGCTGTGTTGCTTTTTACACCTGTATTGTTTTTTGTACAGTGGACGTCTGATTTCATAACCCATCATTATTTTAATGCAATTTACAAAATCAAGAAAAATCTGATATATTACAGCCGTTGTATGTAAAGCACTCAAGGCCTGTGTTTATCTAAGAAATATGATCCTCTGGAAAAAAGGTTTAAACTAAGAACAGCTCACTTGAAGAAATCATTTTCTTCATTAGTCTCTCACGTCAATGTGGAGGAGTTTCAGCTCACTCTTCTTTACAACATGGCTTCAGTTCATTGAGGACTGTCGACATTCATCTATCTTAAGGTCATGTTAGAGCATTTTAATCAGGTCTGGACTAACTGGGCCTGGAGTGCTTGGAATCTTTATCCTGCGGCCAAGCTCCATCTCACACACACCGACTGCAGAGTACTTCAGTGTACAGGGGAGGTCACGATCAACCGTGACTACAAGGTGCCCACCGCTCCACCACCCTGCCTGACAGATGATGAGGTGTTTATTTCTCACCAGTTATGGCCAAACATGTCCTCGTATTTGTCCAAAGGACTTTGTTCCATGCTCTGTTTAGAGAGACGAGGCTTTCAGTTCAGTCTTTTTTTGATTTAACTGTCATGAACTTTTACATTTAACATACTCGTGAGAGCTGTAGAGCCTCAGGTGTAGCTGTTTGTCTGAGCTTTGCACAGTTTGAGCCTGGGTGGATCTGTTTGGATGTGCACTCCTGGGAAGACTGCGGCTTCATATTAACACACACCTACATGCAGCACACTGTCAAACCTCCTGCTTTTGGGGAGTCAGGCTCACTTATACATTTGATCATCAACACCTGCCTCTTATTTAGGGTGCACTTGTTTCTTCACAGGACTGTAAAGAGTACTCTGAAAGTTCTTCTTCACAACACTAAATAACCCTTCATGTATCTGTCAGTAATATAACGTCCATGCTCACTGCTGTAAATACAAGAACAGAATTAAACTAGAAAGTGCATTTTCTGAAGAAACTGCAGTGTGAATGCTTGAATCTGAATGTATGCACTGAAATGAATTAATTGCTGAATTTAAGTTAAAAATATTGAATGAGATAAAAAAACAAAACAAAAAATTTAACCTGAAAACAAAAGTCCTGAACTGCTAAAAGCTGAAGGTTACACAGAAGAAGAAGTTGGAAAAAAACTGAAAATGTTTTAATTGTAAATTAGAAAAACCTAAGGAATGAGAAAAGAACATTTAGAGTCAGAAAACATCTGAAAGAATATTAAAAGGTCATATTCTTTGAATCACTGAATGACTCAAATGTGATCCCTCCACTTGGACCCACACAGTTTAAAAAGTTTACATCTCTGAGCTTTGAAAGACAAGATGTTGGAAAAAGAACAACGATGGCGACGTTTTGAGGGTAAAATGATGGCTGTAACACTGTGGACACAGCAGCAGTTGAAAGAGAAGTGTTTAAGATGAATTTTGGCAGAGTGGCAGAGAGAGCTCGTTAAGCAGGCAGGTGTGAGCCTGGTTGCTATAGTGACTGCACCCAATGGCTCCATACACACGTACACAGACATGCGCCTCACTTTTGCTCCTTAAAATGAACAGAAAAGTCAAGCCGAAACAAATCGTTCCCAAATGAAAAGTAAAAGTCGTATTGACAAAATTCTTTCACCGTGAGCGACAGCAATGTCTAGTCTACCTAATTCTCAGTTTTCATGCCTGTGGAGCTTATTATATGGACGTGGTGTCAGTGGAAAGACACCATGCTCTTCTGATTTTCAAACCAACCTTCTGAGCCATTTTAACATTAGAGTCTATGGAAGAGTTGGAGGGAGGAGGCTGTGCATTGGTGACATTTATGAAAGAACCATAACACCTAGTACAATAGTAAACACACTGGATGAAAGAGGACAGCAATGGCTACGTTTTGAGGGTAAAATCATACGTGTAGAGCAAACGCTGTGGACACAGCAGCAGTTTTAAAAAAGATTTTATGATTAATTTTTTCGCTCCTCTCACTCTAGCAGTTGAGCTGTCTCACTCTAGCCCCAACATTCCGTCCCATACACACCCATTATAAACTCTGAAACGGGTGAAAAAACATCATGAAACTTAAACTGGAACTGAAGAAAAAGTGTAATAGATATGGAAAAGATAAATACAAGTTGAATAGTTGAATGTCTTGTCTTCGTTTTAAAGTTTGAATGGTGGCTCTATGTCAACGTATGTGGAAGTAGTAGGAGTTTAAAAATGAGTAAGTTGAATGAGAATTTGAAGGGTCTCCCCATTGAAATACATGGGAAATTTTTGTTGAATAAAGTTGAATAAAATTAAAAATATAAATGTTAAAAATGAGAAAAGTAGAAGCAGTCATGTCTAAAAGAAGAGGAATCTAACGGTGTTTGAATGGTTTTGAAGGAGTAGGAGTACAAAGAACAGATCCACACAGTTTAAAAAGTTTAAATGTCTGAGCTTTGAAAGACACAGTGTTGGGAAGAGAACAATGATGGTGACGTTTTGAGGGCAAAATGATGGCTTTAACACTGTGGACACAGCAGCAGTTGAAAGAGAAGTGCTTAAGATGAATCTTGGTACAGTGGCAGAGAGAGCTCGTTAAGCAGGCAGGTGTGAGCCTGGTTGCTATAGTAACCGCACCCAATGGCTCCATACACACGTACACAGACATGCACCTCACTTTTGCTGCTTAAAATGAACAGAAAAGTCAGGGAGAAACAAATCGCTCCCAAATGAAAAGTATAGGTCGTATTGACGAAATTCTTTCACCGTGAGCGGCAGCAATGTCCAGTCTACTGAATTCTCAGTTTTCATGCCTGTGGAGTTTATTATATGGACGTGGTGACAGTGTAAAGACACCATGCTCTTCTGATTTTCAAACGAACCTTCTGAGCCATTTTAACATTAGAGTCTATGGAAGAGTTGGAGGGAGGAGGCTGTGCATTGGTGACATTTATGAAAGAACCATAACACCTAGTACAATAATAAACACATTGGATGAAAGCGGACAGCGATGGCTACGTTTTGAGGGTAAAATCATACCTGTAGAGCAAACGCTGCGGACACAGCAGCAGTTTTAAAAAAGATTTTAAGATTAATTTTTTTGCTCCTCTCACTCTAGCAGTTGAGCTGCCTCACTCTAGCCCCAACATTCCGTCCCATACACACCCATTATAAACTCTGAAACGGGTGAAAAAACATCATGAAACTTAAACTGGAACTGAAGAAAAAGTATAATAGATATTGAAAAGATAAATACAAGTTGAATAGTTGAATGTCTTGTCTTCGTTTTAAAGTTTGAATGGTGTCTCTATGTCAATGTATGTGGAAGTAGTAAGAGTTTAAAAATGAGTAAGTTGAATGAGAATTTGAAGGGTCTCCCCATTGAAATACATGGGAAATTTTTGTTGAATAAAGTTGAATAAAATTAAAAATATAAATGTTAAAAATGAGAAAAGTAGAAGCAGTCATGTCCAAAAGAATAGGAATCTAACGGTGTTTGAATGGTTTTTCTAAGTTGAACGGTTTTGAAGGAGTAGGCTTTCAAAAAACGTACGGAATAGATAAAATATAATAATAAAGATTAGAAGAACAATACTGTGAATGCTTTTCAAGCATTCACACTAATAATAAAGATTAGAAGAACAATACTGTGAATGCTTTTCAAGCATTCACACTAATAATAAAGATTACAACAACAATACTGTGAATGCTTTTCAAGCATTCACACTAATAATAATAATAATAAAGATTAGAAGAACAATACTGTGAATGCTTTTCAAGCATTCACACTAATAAAGAAATTTGCAGACTTGCACAGAGATGGTAAAATTATGATGACTGATAATGGAGACGAAGACAACAGACCATGAGGACAGGGAGGAACAGAGGGAACTCGGGACAACTGGAGACATTTAAGGATGCAGGGACTGACAGAGACGGGGAAGACGTCTCATCGTGATGACTAAAGTTCATCTTGCCTGGCTGAGCAGCTCTCGGTGCTCAGCACCCCCAAAGCTCTGATCCTAGAATCGCCCCTGGAATGATCTGCTGCTGGGAGGAGCTGATCAAATCAGAAGGAATCACATCCATGTCTGTCCTGGGACGGGGTGATGGTGCAGGAGCATGAGAGCATCTACAACGACTACAGACTGAACCTGAAGACAAACACAGAGGTTGTATAGAACAAGAGTAAAATCTGCTGAGGCACACAAACTGACTACAAGACACAGAGGCAGGAAAACTGAACCCAGGGAAATAATCAAACCAACACCATGAACAGAAACTAGAACACAAAAACAATTACACTCCAAATGCAAGGTTACCTGGCAAGGGGGATGGACCATAGTGCAATTTGTCCTGATTGGTGATTGGTCAAAAGTCTAGAGTGAAAGACTTCTGATTGGTCAAAAATGTGCAATGAAGGCGACTTCTGTTTTTCATTCAGTCTGTTGTCTTTTTTTCTTTATCAGGTGATGTTTCCAGCTCCTTTATCCCACCTGATGCCTGGACTGCTGTCTGTGGTCTTCAGCGTGTTATTTATTGACACGACAGTAAGCATTATCAGTGTATATACAATAAAAGCATCTAGTTTTTACTCCAACATTGATGAGGATTTTTCTTTGGCTCTTGTGAACCAAGAGGTTGGAAAATCCCCTGAAATTACTCTTGACATTTGCACGAAGAGTCAGTGTTGGACTTTGCTGCTGCAAAAACCTGTGTTTGCCACCTGCTTGTACACATTGCTTCTTTGTTTCTGGTCTGTTGTGTGTTGTGTGAGCCTGTTGGCAGAAAACACTGTTTGTGTGTAACTTAATAAAAAACATATCAAACATGTTTCTTTCTATAGATTTTATTTATTTATACGTGTATGTTTTGTCAGTGACTTCGGATCTTTGTGATGCTGATTCAAAGAAGGTCAGTGAGTCTAAGGCAGATTAAAGCCCAACTTAGGCGTTCATTAAGCGAATCCACAACTCAGTTACTGTAACACAGGACACTTTATTAAAGTGGATGAAACAGAAATACAGGAAAACAGCACTGCAGGGTCGTCAGTCAGTGAACTTGATTATGAATCCAATACGAGGAGCTTTACAAATTCAACTGTGTACAAAGAGTCAAAAGTGCCTGTCGGCTGCGCTGGAATCATACACGTTACCATCAACAATATCATCGTGAATGTTTCACGGAAAGTTTACAACGAGCAACATGTACTGAAAATAGCCGTACACGGGTAAATCTGCCCAGTGTGATATTAAATATATGATACACTTCATGAATCTCACATCATTTGTCATGAGCCACCAAAAGCACCACTGAGCACAGCTGATGTGAAGGCGCGTGGACTCTGCTCCATGAAGCTTCTGTGCGTCGGTGAAGGCAGCGACTCGGCTGAGCAGGTTCGTCTCTTCCAGCTCCAGACTTTGCTTATGGGAAGCTCATGTGTTTCGAAACACCGCGATCACGTGACCACAACCAAACCAGGTGGTGTACCTGCTGCTACGATAAGGCCAGGACAACGATTCACATTTTGTATCACACACAGTCATTTGGGCCGGGCCTTGTAGTTACTGGATGAGTGCTTTGATTGATGACACTCATTGTTTTTGCTGTGGATTGTGATGACTAGTATAGATTATTCAGTCAGTCAACAGACTCCAGTAAATATATTGATATATAAATAACATAAATATCTCACTGGAATGATTAACAGCACATAGATGAGAGAAAGAGAGACAGGTGGATGAGCTCCATCCACTCCTATCAGCAGAGAGCGAGAGCGCCACACTCAGCTGCAAATTCATTAAAGTGTCAATAAAAAGTTTTTCTCTGCTCAACAGAAGTTCTCAGCTCTGACTCCGTCTGTTCTCTACCTTTTTCTACTTTCAACAGAAAACTGTATTTGCTGCATTAGATGACATCATCCTCACAACAACACACGCCACCATGAAGAGTATATTCATACTGTCAACAGAGAAACACTCATTAATTACAGGCAATCCTTTTCTTAACATATTTTCTTGGCAGAGGAGTTTTGTCTTTCCTTCTTTCGTTCCCCCGACGTGTCTGTTGTGAATATTTCATAAACAACAGCAGTTGTGCTGGGACGGCACCACCAAAGCTCCAGTCTCAGTAAAACATCATGTAGGTGTTACAGGACGAAGCATCGCTCAGGAAAGTTTATTCATGGTTAGAGGTAAAGATGTGACGATTGGTCAGAATCAGCCCCTGAAAATGTGATTAATTTGACCTTTTTATTTAAAAAAAGAAAACAAATTTTGTCAGTTTTTAAAATTTAAATATAAATGCTTAGGTAAACTGAAAACTGATCATCCTGTTGGGTCATCGCTGGCCTGACGTGATGATCATAGTTACTGACAGTCTGGCATAAAAAGAGCTCATCTGCATCACTGTTTCACAGAAAAGCATCCTCGAGATGTAGAGATAACAAACTGGCAGCAGGAGTCACAGCAGAGATGGTTTCAGATTGTTCTGGCACAAAGGCTTCGTATGTTTCAGTGTTTCACTACCTTTATCTCCTGGGAAACGAAAGTCCAGAAACGTAATCCAATACACAAGCAAACGAACACAGACATGACGAACAGAAACAGACGCTCCGACAGAGAACAAAGGAAACCACAGGCTGTATGTACACGGACACAACCAGGACTAATCAGGAGCCTGGAACAAAAACTGCTGAAACTAATCAAGACAAGTAAATAAGACTAAATACAAGACACAAGAAACAAATGATGACCAAAACCAGACAGGAAGTAACTAAAGTGGCCGAGCATGGCCATCGCGGAGCTTTGGCTGCTCCGTGCGTCTCACATCACTTCCATGAATGAGATCTCACTGAAACGATTTGCATCTCCATCGCCCTGCACCGATCTCTCCATCAGCGTCACATCTGACTTTACAATTGGTCTGTGATCTCAGGTGCAGCGTTAAGGCCAGCACAGTCGTTAGTAACCGGGGCAGAGGTCGATCGGTGCGGAAATGTCCTTTATGATCCACACGTTTGCTCTGCTGAGGATTTTACACCCGATGCCCCTCCTAACACAACAGTGCCATTTTTCTGGGCTTGGCACCAACACTAGGAGTAAAATAATGAAGTAAAATGATAGGAAAGAAAACTTGTGGTAAAAATATAAAAAATAAATAAATATAATACTTTTTAAAAAGGGACTAACCAGGTCAGTTGGTCAGAAACTGTGTAAAAGCCAGAAAATAAAATATAAAAACAAGCAAACAATATAAAGAAAAGTGTTTGTGACTTTATTTGTCGGTGAAGGTTCTCAGTCATCCAGGTCATCGTCGTCTAAGGAGCTCTCTTTCCTTAGACGACTTTATTTGTCAGAAGAAGAGTGAACATAAAAATCTAAGCAATAATATTTGTAAAATAAAATACAGAAATGCTTTTAATATTTGACATATTTTGTTGGCAAATTAATAAAAATGAAACCATTTTCACAGGAAAACTGGTGGAAAATCTGTATGAATGTAAACATATCAATAAAAACAAATCAGGACAACAACATTAGCACAGTGAGCTAGTGATGTGTCGGTCGCACACGAAACGGCTCTTAGAGCCGACTCTTTGACATGAACGTCGCGAGCCGTGGGTTTTTCTTTTTCTTTCTCTCTCTCACACTTTTTTCTGCACGTGAGTCTTGTGCTTTGCGCTGAGCAGAGGGGGGAGGGGTATGGGCAGAAATCTGTGCCATCAGAAACTGAATTTGAATAAATTAAATTTGAATTTGAATTGCTCGGATTGAATCTGAATTGTAACTTGAATAAATGCTTTTGAAAACTGAATTTGAATTAGTCTAATTTGAAATTGAATTTATGGTTTGAAAATGATCATCACTAAATTGAAATTGAATTTTATATTTTGAAAATGAATTGATTTGCTTTGAAACTGAATTTTATCCTTTAAAAATTCAGCTCTCGAATAATTTCAGTTTCACTTCTCACCATTCAGTTTCAGTTCTACAATTCAGTTTTTTGGAACTTACATCCGGTTCCGGTTCAAGCGCAGATTAATAGAACTACGTTTTACTAGCGGACCGAAAGTGTTACTGACGGGAATCTACAGCGTCTTGAGCTGAATTAAGACTTCAGAAGTCATTCGTCATGTCGAATGAGCAGCGGATAAACTCTCAGGTTGGTAATAAATGTATTACATGTATAAGAACAAGCGTCATGTTAACAAATGATAGCCGTAAGGTAACTTTTATGCTTATTGTAGCTGCTAGCTAAAAACGCTAATTTAGCGTAGTTTGCCCTGAATTCAGCTTTGACAACAAATATGATCGACTGTTTCTAGTAGAATTCCAAAGTTGTCATCTTGGACCCTCTCAGAGTACCCCCTCTGTATGCTTGCAGAGACCCCTACAGTAGGGAAACATGCCAAACTGTGTCCAAACCTTTGTGTTTTAGCTTTATTTATGTCTTGCACAGCATCCCAACTCTTTAGCTAACTTAATAACTTTAGCTAAAGTGAATAGTTAGTCTAATTCATTAGTGCAGCATTACTGGATCACCTCTGTTTGAAGTGATATAATATGATATACAACTATCACTGTGTTTAACTACCATAATAATTCTTAGGGTACTGAGTGCATGCTTAATTAGATTTTTTTTTTTTTAAACACACTGCTCCATTGCTATGTTTGACAGGCTGAAGTTGTCGGGTCACCTCCTAAATCGACCATCTTTTACAGGTGTTTTGTGCCAGAAATGGAGTGTCCACTGAAGACTGAAGACACTGAATCTCTACGCCTTGCCATCGATCCCTCTTGTGCCTTCATCTAGACAAGAGACATTAACTTAACCACTCTCATATGCTCTGTACCTACATCACCTTCCCTGACAGTCGTAGCTTGGCTCATCTGAGGGTGAAATTATAAGAATGTGTTATTTTGCAAAGTGCTCTCTAGGGTTCCTAAATAAAATATGGCATTGAGGTCATTTCTTTTGAATTAATCCCTTCTTCTGAAATATAAGAACATCTCCTGGTTTTAATGGCACTTTGGATTTCCTTACTTTCTGTTCCACTCCCAACCCCAAATAGATGCTGACAAGCTGCCACAGTAACATGGAAGAGGGAAAGAAGTTGGAAAGGACTACTACAAATAAACCCAATGCCTAACAATGTAAAATGTAAAATAAGAACAATAATAATAATAAAGATAAAAGATGAAGTAACAAGTTTTTAGTTTATTCCAAATGATCATCCAGATGTCTGTGACATGTGATGACAAACACCATAATGGAAGGCCTTAGTCATCACATGCTTAAACTCATCATATATTTTTGCATATGTTGAACAGGCAGTCAGACATGCTGTAACTGTGTGGTAGAAAACAGCATGAACACCATACGGCAGGGGTCTCAAACTCCAGTCCTCGAGGGCATGGAAAAGTTGCATGACACTGGCCCTTGAGGACTGGAGTTTGAGACCCCTGTCATACGGAATATGACAGGTGTGGCTGAACTGCATGAAGACTGAAGTTTCTCTTCTCTTCTGGGAGGTCAGGAATGTGGCCTTGTCCTGTGAGCCACTGTAAGGATGTACTTAGAGTAGAACTGGACTGTCACCAACCTCAGGCTCTTCACCCTTTTCAAAGACAAAGTAGTCATTTAGATAAAATATTTGATATTGTTTACCTGTAAATGCACAAAGAGAATTTAGAAATGTAATTATTGTCAAGAGTGAACAAGCACTGATAGTGTAATCTACAGCTGTGGCCAAAGGTTTAGAGAATGAGAAGTGTTGTTTGCTTATTTACAAAGTTTGCTGTTTCAGTGATAGTTGTATATCATATTATATCACTTCAAACAGAGGTGACCCAGTAATGCTGCACTAATGAATTAGACTAACTATTCACTTTAGCTAAAGTTATTAAGTTAGCTAAAGAGTTGGGATGCTGTGTAAGACATAAATAAAGCTAAAATACAAAGGTTTGGACACCGTTTTGCATGTTTCCCTACTGTAGGGGTCTCTGCAAGCATACAGAGGGGGTACTCTGAGAGGGTCCAAGATGACAACTTTGGAATTCTACTAGAAACAGTCGATCATATTTGTTTGTCAAAGCTGAATTCAGGGCAAACTACGCTAAATTAGCGTTTTTAGCTAGCAGCTACAATAAGCATAAAAGTTACCTTACGGCTATCATTTGTTAACATGACGCTTGTTCTTATACATGTAATACATTTATTACCAACCTGAGAGTTTATCCGCTGGTCATTCGACATGACGAATGACTTCTGAAGTCTTAATTCAGCTCAAGACGCTGTAGATTCCCGTCAGTAACACTTTCGGTCCGCTAGTAAAACGTAGTTCTATTAATCTGCGCTTGAACCGGAACCGGATGTAAGTTCCAAAAAACTGAATTTAAAACTGAAACTGAATGGTGAGAAGTGAAACTGAAATTATTCGAGAGCTGAATTTTTAAAGGATAAAATGCAGTTTCAAAGCAAATCAATTCATTTTCAAAATATAAAATTCAATTTCAATTTAGTGATGATCATTTTCAAACCATAAATTCAATTTCAAATTAGACTAATTCAAATTCAGTTTTCAAAAGCATTTATTCAAGTTACAATTCAGATTCAATCCGAGCAATTCAAATTCAAATTTAATTTATTCAAATTCAGTTTCTGATGGCACAGATTTCTGCCCATAGTAAATGAACATTTTTTAAATTATTTGAATAGATATGAATGCTTGTGTATAAATACACAAACAATACACATATGCTTTCAATTGTGTAATTTAAGTGATTTAGGTAGCTGTGTTTTGGAAGTTCAGTTAAAGTGTTTTGTCTCTAGGGGTCACCGTACACTCAAAAAAATGAAACGTTGACTTTAATTAAAATTATTTTGTCAACAGGTTCCACGAAATTGAATTATGTTAGTTTAAAGCAAAAATCTTTAGTTCATCTAATTTAAAAAAAGTACTTAAGATTAACAAGACTTATTTAAGACTAACTAAATCAAGTTATGTTGTATGAACATAGATGATATATTTACAGGTTAGATAGTTTAGATTAGTTACTTCAACACATTTCTTATTTGTGGCAGTAAAATGTTAAATTTAAGTTAGATTAATTCAAATATTATATTTTCAGCCACCTTGTGCTTTATTAATTAGTTTTACATAAATCTATTTTGTCAACAGGTTCCACACAAATGAATTAAGTACATCCAACTTATTTTTTAAAATTTCTTTTATTGCCAACACATTCAGTGAGCATTTGTGTAAACCCAGTCCAAAATAAAACACAACAGCTCATTAGGGTTAGTAATTAACAGTATGTAGACAGATGCAACATCAAGACTTTAAATTAAATGTCTGTATCTACCAGAAATAGAAGGAAAAAAAAAAACGCATTGAAGATCACATAACACATTGATAAGATGACACTTGAGTTATGCACATGTGATGCTAGTAAGGTCTGTGGAGTGTTTTTTCTTTTAGTGTCTAAAATGAATAGCAAAGTTGCTATTTGCAATGATTGCTTAGGGTCAGTCCAGTAACACAACGCCAATGAAGTGCTTTCCTTTAACAATGCAAAGTGAAGTGTCCACCTCAACAGCCACAATTAAAAAAAAATAATTAATGTAATAATAATAATGATAATAATAATAATAAATAGTCCACTGATATTAGCAATCAAAGAAAATTACATCACCATCCCAAATAAAACTTTAACAAAACATGCCAACATTATGGTCTAACAATAAAACAGCTTGTCAGCGTTCAGTTTTTTTGCAACAGCACAGCAGTAACCATTTAACACTCGCCACTGTCAACGTTTATTTTACCAGTGTTTGGGCAAAAAAACTTCAGTTGTAAACATTTTAACATGGAAACAATTGTTCGTCTTTAAAAGTCCGCAAAATATACATTCATCCTGCATTCCTAACTTACCCTTATTCTTAGTATGTTTTGCAATTACCTTTACAATGCACACAATGTAACACAAACTGAATATGAACATATTTCCACCTCATAACAATATGTCTTGAACGCTAATATACACACCACCCTTCAACATTTCTGGTGCAGTATCATCTCTCAATTAAATCCTTTAAATCTCAATACTTTTGATGGTCTCTTACTAGCCCCCCCACAAGAGTAAAATCTCTCAAATTGTAGTAGTTTACAAACTTTTCAAAATGTTCTAAATTTCTCTTAAATGTAATTTTCCCTTTATCTGTCATTTACAAATTACCATTTTATTCCCATTCAGCCTCCGAAAAACTTCTGTCCATCTGACAGAACATTCATCATCCAAATTAAGGGTTGGCTTATTCATTCAGTTTATTCTTGAGCAACTGTACCTTGGTCAAGAGTCTGCTGACATACAGATGAAGGAAGAGCTTCTGAAGTACTTCAAAGAAAGCTTTCAGTCTCGAGGTTAACTGAGATTCAGTGTATATATCCCATCCATTAAGAGTGCACATGCAGAGGCCAGGTCTTCCAGGTCATGTAGGACACACTAGATCATAGGTGTCAAACTCTGGCCCGCGGGCCAAATTTGGCCCGCAGCCTACTTACATTTGGCCCGCAAAGCCATACCAAATTACTATCAGAGCTGGCCTACTGGTATGATACAGCTAATATATATATTGTTTAGTATTAAGCTTTGCTTGTTCCATATTCAGTTTTTCAGCAAAACGTGTCCATAAGAAAAGATTCATTCTTATATCTGGAGGAATAAATACATTTCAATAAATATTAACGTTAGCCCGCGACTTTGTTCCAGTTTTGAATTTTGGCCCACTGTGTATTTGAGTTTGACACCCCTGCACTAGATGGTTATACCCACATCGGCTGGAGGAGTGCTGGCATCAGCTCTTTTGATGGTAAAGATAGCAAGGGTAATTTGTTCCAGCTCCCTCTGAACATCTGTAGCTTAGACACAAAAACATAGAAAAATGGCATCCAGTTTTAAAAAAAGAAAGAAAAAGGGCCAAAGCTACCCTTTAATGACATAAACACAATATTAGGAACATGCACCCCAGTGCGCCACTATTTTAGACTACAGATTCAACAATAAATATAAATAGTTTGGGTATACAAGAAGATTTCCCAAAACATTTAAACAGGTTCCATGCAAATTACAACAACAACAACATTACAACATGCAACAACATTAGTTATTCAAAATTTGGTTTAATACAGATAAAAAACTAAACTAAAATTACCAACCAATTATTCTTTGAAGAGGATGCTTGGGTCTTCATTCAGGTAAAAAGGTAGGGCCCTGAGGAAACACTCCCTCCCCTTTCAATAGTTTCCTTCTGTAGAGAGTGGCAGAGATACAGGAAGAGAAAACAGAAATACTTTAGGATGACACAAACTCACATTATATGCAAAATGAATGACATATCCACTGCACAGATAGACATGAACACAAGACCAACTAATCATCACATGGACGTGAATAGTTAACCTGTTGGGCAGGGTTTCCACCACATTATATATGTCCATAATGGAGGTAAAGACAAACTAATAAATCATCTTTTTTGCATTCAAAACATAACATAAAAACATTCACTTCTGGTTTAACCTAAATCGAGGGATCAGGTTTTATATATGTTTAGGTAATTTAAATTTTCCAACGTTTTGAGTACCAAACTTTGTCTTGCTTAATATAAATTAAGTGCACTGTGCAGCTACCGTACACTAGCTGTTTAAATTTGAAAATGATCTTATTAGCCATAATATTTTGCTACCAACAGAATAACGCACCTGTGTGGCAGGGGCCAAAGTTTGTCTAATTTTCTTCCCTGCAACGCCTCCTTTTTTCTTGAAGACTTTTATGAGCTGGTCAGTGTATTGGTCAAGTTGTGCAAAAAGCCTTGGAACAAGTGGAGCAGTAGTAATCCTCACAAATTCTGCTTCCACCTGAAAACATGTCAACAAACACAACATACTGTACTGTAAATATACATACTATATGTACACATATACATACTTTATAACTAAAACTAATGTAGTAAGACCTCATTAAAGCTATAATTTTAACAAAAACATTTACACAAAATGCTAATGGAGCCATTACAGCTTTTATTGTTATTTATCAAGTTCCAAAAAATATTGATCACAGCTGATCTGAAAAGAATTTCATGCCTCAGGCCCTTGAACTGCAACCTTTACCATGGTTCAGATGTGGAGAAGAAATAACAGGGGCATGGGATGGGTCACTGAAGAAAACTTAACTTATAAAACAGTTTTGTTTTTAAAAGTATAACAGTTCACATACCACATACAAGCTCAGCAGTACCACATACACCACATCAGTATAGGAGGGAGCAGGTAAAGGCAGGATCTGAGATTTATAAAGTAAAACAAGAAATTCATTACTTAATTTCAAGAAGCAAATTATTGTTTGAATTACAACTTAATAAAATACTACTCAGAAGAAAAGCAAGAGATTGACACTGCCATGTGCTAACTTTCTATAGAAGCAATTATCACCAGGTCTGTCGACCTCCATTGTCTGTCCACTCATATGTCTTGAATAATTTTATTTAAAAATTTAAGTGTGTACTTTCACAAACTGTAATTTATAACTATGTTGATATGCATAACTCCGCTAGGAAACATGCTGTATTTACAGACCATTTTTACATAATACAGATTACTGATAGAGTATAACAATGGTGTCACAGTGGCTTTCGCCCTTGACTTTTTGGATTTTAAATGTCACTTTATGCTATCCTTGCTATCCTATTCGATATTTCCGACTCTCGGATTATAGAAAAGGAATCCCAAGAAAGCAAATAGAAAAATAACCCCTTGAAAAAATAACCCCATGAATCCCTGTAGCTAATCCCTTAATAAAACAAAAAAACAATAAAAATGTTTCTTACACAGTCCACAAAATAAGCATGTCCAGGACCCAGTAAAACTAATGTAGAACAAGCGCACGCAAACGATATAACATGTCTTGTAAGACAAACGCAAAATATAACCATGCTCGACATGTAGATACTACACAACATAGTCAAAGAAAAAAGTGATCTTACCTCTCAAAGAAACAGCAGCTTGGCGCCAAAACAGCGTTTTTCAATTAAATTTGAAGTCTTGCGCATGAGCAGGCACAAGCCGTGAAACCTTCTTGTTCTGCGCGGTTTCATTACAACTGTTTTTGCATTACTGCCACCTTGTGGATATACAAGGTATATCGATCCTAATTGACTTAACTTAAATGTTATGCCATCAAGTAACACATTAGTATTATGTACGTTGAATAATAGACACAATTACGTAGACTTGATTAGAAAAACATATGTTAACTTAACAAAAACATATATTTTAAGTAAAATGAAAATAAATAATTAATATACACTGAACAATCCACCTCATTCATTTTTTTGAGTGTATATATTTATATATAAACATATAAATAAAACCACATTTTTTTTACATTAGTAATTCCTTTTGTGCATAATTTTATATTATTGTTAATAATAAATTAATTAAAGCAACAAAACAACCTGAAGAGCCGGTTGGGAGCCGAACGAGCCGGTTCTCTAAAAAGAGCCGGAAATCCCATCACTACAGTGAGCAGTGTGGTCTGTTTGCATCTATGTTTGCTTTTGGTTTCAGAAGAAGGTGTGTCAGGTGTGTTTGTGGCGTGTGCTCAGCTGGCTGACGGTCAGGTATGATGCAGGCGGTCACGCCCTCGTGCTTTACAGACTCCTGCCGTTGGAGTTGGGAGACACTTTGAGAAGAGACTCTGTGGGGATGGAGCTGTTTTCATGTGGAGTCCTGCTGTTGGCCTTAACGCTTACAGGTAAGTCTCACCTGAGATTTAAGACTCACAATCTCATTTATTTTGCAATTTAAATGATGATACAAAGAAATTCGGCTCGTCTCTTTTTACAAACTTGTAATAATTTACAATATTGTAAGTTATAAATGGCCGTGGACACATTTGTTCAGGTTGTAACATCAAACAAAATTAAAAGTCTGCTTTTAAATCTGTAAATTTCCTGTTTTCACTGCTACACGAACATCCAGACGAGTCAGTTTGACTCCGTGTTTCTCAGAGACCTGAGCCGGGCTCTTGTGCTGCTTTTACTGCTCATTACAGAACAGTACAACAAGCTGACTCATGATTACCAGAAATGAACGAACAAATGAAAAGAGCCACAACAATACCAGCTTCAACAATCTGAGATCTTTAAGTTAGAAGGATCGTTTTAATACTTTGTACTTTATTTCACTAAATTCAGAGATAAATGCTAAATGTATAAAGTTTAGAAGGATGTGAAACATCACAAATTTACTCAACTAATAAAATTAACAATTCATGTACATGGAAATGTCTCAGCATCAATAAAAAGCATATAATTTGTATTGCTGTAGTTTATCCTTCTGCTCATACGTTTACAGGTTTTTTTAATGCAAGTTCTCAGTAAAAGTATCTTTTAAATATCTGAATCCTTCCTCCACTTCACTGACAGTTCCTGCTCTCAGGCGACTGTCCTGTAAGAGATTTGCGGTAGTTTCAATTAGCAGTCATGGGAGTGAATTCTTGTAAACTGTACCAGTTTGAAGATAAGATTTTACAGACCCCACGGCTCAGGTACAGATAACAGAAGAATGCAAAGAGTGCACCAGAATATAAACTCAAGAAATACAAAATAAATAAGATAATCCAATATATACAACGGTAGGTTCTATGAATGTGTTATGGATGAAGGGTCGTGGAAATATGCAAAGAATAAGTCAAATATTTTGACGTTTACATTTAGGTCGGCAGGTGGCTTCTGACAGGAATATTTGGGGCTATTTTGGTGTAAATACTTAAAACTGCAGTTCTCTATTTGCTCGAGGCATCGAGTCAGTCCCACAGACAACTGTAGCCTTTAGATGTGTTTTCTTAAAGTGAGGGTTGCTGTGAGTGATGGATACAGACAGCACGGCTGCTAGCTGTCGGCTACCGTTTGCCTTCACTTTAGTTAGTTAGTTATTCTTCGAAGATCGTTGTGTGAAGCTGGCCGAACAAAGCAGAATAAGAGGAAGTGAAATAAAGTTCACCCGCAGGAAACAATCTTGTGAACTTTGTCCTCTTTCAGTCTGAACAGAAACCATCAGGAACTAATTAATATGTCATAGTGATGATGCCAGAGCAGATTGTGTACATACCTATGAGATGCCCGCATGCACTGGTAGCATCGGGCACACTGAATGAGTTTCTAAAGCGTGATGACAGCGCCGCCGTGCTTTACTGATGGTGGCAGTCAGCTGCTCAGCGCTGAGGGCCTGATGGATGGGGGCTTCCTCATCTCTGTCGAGGACTGAAAGTTGATTCCAATAAAAGTTTTTAAGAGTATTTTAATTTAACATTAATTACAAAACAAGGAGAAATCAGCTGAGAAAAACAAACACGATCATGCCATCATGACTTCATCATAAAATAATAAAACAGATCATCCCTGTAATCATTTAAAACATAAAAAGCAACAAAAGCGTGTTTTCCTGCTTCCTCTTACATCACAGGTCAGAGTTCAGACGGAGTCAAGCTGTGAGTAAAGAACAGCTTTAATTCATCAAATAATGCAGTTCAGTAATAAAAATAATACATTTTATTTTAGACATGATTTAAAAGAATCTTCCTGCTAAAACATTAATAAGAAACCAGAAAAGTGCTTCCACCATAAAGTTCTTTGGTTTTCTCACATCATGCTTTTAGACTGTAGAAGCTCCGATGTTCCCGACGTGTCCCACAGAACAAACAAATTCTTGGAAAAGAAAACATGACGTCCATCAGCTGATCATTTAAGAGCTGTAGACTAAAGTAAACAAGTCAAAGAGCTTTGAAGTCATACAGGTTAAAGGAGCTTCAGGTCACGTCAAAGCTTTTTTCGGTTTAAAAAAACCAGGCTGGCCGGTTTGATTCTCGGTGTCCTGCTGATGATTCATACTGAGGTATGGACACGTGGGTGGGTTTTACCTTTCACTGAACGCTCTCGTCTCAGAGGGCGTTCTCTCACACAGGTTGGATCAGAAATAATTATGTCACTGCAAGCAGAAATCAGCCATGTGCAGAACTACAATAACAATAACCTATGTTAAAACTATAAGACCATTAAAACAGGAAGGACCGGAGAGAAAAACCTGAAACCTATAATAATAAAAATGTTCACTGGAAACATTATTGAAACATTTGTATTTCAGTGTTATGTTATAATGTGACTTTTCCAGGGTCATTCTCCTCTTAACACGACGCAGTCCTATTGGGTCTGCCATATGAGTAAAAACATCCTGCTGTGACATCAGGAGACAGTTTTTCATTTCTTAAGCATTTTCTAAATTTCATTTAAAATCCAATTCATATGCTTTGTGTATGTATGTAGGACAGTGTTCCAATAAAATGCCCGGGACATTTAAACAATGGATAATCCGTATACAAAGAAATTCATGCTTTTCTCCTCAACAGAGAGCGTCCCCCGATTGAGCAACAGCGCCGTAAAATAAGAAGAATGGCGCCTAATTACAGAGTTCATAATGCAGACTTTGTAATATCTCACGTGTAGATTCATCAGCCAGATTAAGTGTTTACTGACAATTGACAGTGATAGCGCACATCATCATCACTATTCCAACAATCCTCTCCTCACAGACAAGCATATACAATATAACAGGACACTGGCGTAAATTCTCGACTGGCTCATACTTATGTTTAATCAGGTTTCTGTTTGACGTTTAGTCAGCTGTGTAAAAACCAAGGAGGAGGGGGATTAATAAAGTTTTATTTTAATCTAATCTAATCTAATAACTTTAATCTCAGCCAAACCGATTTACTCACGAACAAACAAAACACTGAAAAAAGCCCAACAATAACATTTTTAGGTTGTCTAAGTGACTTATATATTACATTTAACCCGAGTAGCGAAAGTCCGCGATGATCTGAAAATGATGTGCCGGGAGTTGTGCCGTTCTCGGCCGCATCAGTAACCCTCGAGCTCCCGGCTAGCTGTTGAGCTGGTGGGTAGCAGACGTCTCCGAAAACATCGAAGCACTTTGGCAAATATGCGATATCTTGATAAACCGAGCAGATATTTGATGTTTACACAGCTACTTATATGTTAAAAGTTTATTTTGTGACCCAGAAAGATTAGTATGAGTAATTTTAAAACTTAGTAGCGGCCGCCATTGCTGGAAACTGGAGTTTGGCTGGGCCGCGCTATGAATTCTGGGATATGGTGGACCATGAAGGACACACCCGACCCACCCTTCAAATTCGGGAAAAAGGAGGACGCATGTGTCGGCTGCTTTCGGAGGAGTCTACAAATTTGAACAGCTTTCGGCGCGTCGCTGTGACGTAATCGGTCTACAAATGCGGCCTCAGGAGGATGCAGCACATGAATTTGGACACGACCAGTGACTTGTGTGGACTCGGTACAGCTAAATATCCCAGAATGCAGTTCGTCCAAAACTCAAACGCGGCAATGGCGGACGAGCGGGGCTAAAAACGTTTAAATATTATTCTTTCTGGGTCACAAAATAAACGTTTAAGTTATTTTCAAGCGAGAATGTAGCTGTGTAAACTTCAAATATCGGCTCGATTTATCAAGATATCACATATTTCCAAACGCGCTCCGATGTTTTCGGAGACGTCTGTGACCCGCCAGCTCCATAGCAGACCGCGAGGTCGAGGATCATTAGAGCCGGCGAGAACAGCGGACTCCCGGCACATCGTTTTCAACCCCCCCGCGGTCTTTTCGCTACTCAGGTTAAACAAACCCCAGCAGCTGTCTATTGTATTGAGTGTCCACTACAATAAAAATAAAAGCGTTCTAACATCTCATCTGCTTGTTTTTATTAAGGTATGTACACGTATGTACATGTACACTATTTTTATTAATAGAGATTTCACTACTGAGGTTAAAGATGATATAAAAGTCACTTAGATCACTTCTAAATGTTGATGTTTGGTTTATTTCAGTGTTTTATTTGTTCCTGAGTAAACCGGTTTGGCTGTGATTAAAGTTAAGCTTCATAACATATTAGGCTACTCACAGTTAAATTAAGAGGGGATGGCAGTAAAAACTCTGGACCTGAGACATCATCAAGTACGCTGGTGTTCCAATTGTACAAATTGCAAGTCCCTGCTCGCGTTCTCGGCAAGTACGTGCTCGCCGAGAACGCGAGCACGTACTTGCGTACTTGAGAATTGAGAAAGGTTCCTTAACTGCTCTGTTTCTGCTTATCTCACTCTCTCAGTACACTTATGTTCTTCTTGTGGCCTACTTATATATCCTGCCTTTCAACATTATTGGGTTTTTTTTGTCTTGCTAAAAGATAAAGATATCGTTTCTGTCTTTTGTTTGGCTTCATGCTGCACATTCCAGCTCCACCTAGAAACCTTAACAGCACGTTAAGAACAACCAGCCTGTTCAGTTCACTGAGATCTAACAAATACATCATGTCTCTGTTTCTATTGTCCCTAAACAGGAAGCAACGCACAGCTCGATGGTGAGTACACACACACACACACACACACACACACACACACACACACACACACACACACACACACAGTAAAACAGAAAACTGAAGATAATCTGAATCTTTAATCAAAATGAATCTCAGTTTGAAAGAAGTGAAATAAGCCTGTTGCTCACTTGACCTTTGACCTTGGTAACCACTTTTCTGGTGAACTTAGGGTCTTGGTGAGTAGTTAAAAGTCTTATGAAATAAAACATGATGTTTATTTTAATATTTTAAATATTTTAAAATTACCAATATGCTTTCTGATACAGTTTTTGTCAACAGCTAAATGGAAAGTTGCACATTTGCAGGATGTCATCCATATATCCATAATACAGTTCACTGACATTTCTGTAAGTTCTTCATCAGAAATGAATCCCCTGTAAGGTCATATTATCAGCATAAGCTCCATCATTACGATGCTTTTAAATTCAACAATACATTTGGGCATGTCTAAGTGTGTGAAATGGAGACTGCAGTTCTTGTACTGCTGTCCTGCAGAGGCATGTATGTAAAGGACAGTATTAGTGATACAATTCTCATTTGTACTGGAAAGATTGCCTAGGGTGTTTAGCCTAAAGAAAAAAAGGGCAAATCTGAATTGAATAATCTGACATGGGACAGACTGTTGACCACAGTCGCTGAGGTTTCATTTGTGGACCACTGGATTTCTTTCACTCATGTTTTTTATGTGCTGACTGTCTGAAGCTGCTTTGAATCAGAATACACAGACGCTTACCCAGAGAAAGTTTACTAAATGCATATATGCATTTGCCTACAGTTTGTGGAGTTGCTCCACTCAACACCAGGATTGTAGGAGGCGAGGATGCTACTGCCGGGGCATGGCCCTGGCAGGTCAGTCTGCACCATTACGGTTCACACTTCTGTGGCGGCTCCCTGATCAACAACCAGTGGATCCTGACTGCTGCACACTGTTTCCAAAGGTGGGTTTTCATTGTGTCACATGACCCACCCCTCACCTTCTGAACCAAAGCATTAAGATACTTATTTCTTGGTTTTCTCAGCTATGGCACACCGGGGTTGACTGTTTACCTTGGACGCGAGTCACAGGGAGGCAATAATCCCAATGAGGTTTCCCAGTCAGTGTCCCGGATAATCAACCATCCCGACTATAACTCCGAAACTAGTGACAATGACATCGCACTGCTGCGGCTGTCCTCAGCTGTTACATTTAACAACTACATCAGACCTGTTTGTCTGGCGGAGAAGGGCAGCGACTTCCCTGCTGGGACGACGACCTGGGTCACTGGCTGGGGAAGGATCGGTTCCAATAGTGAGGATTAAGTGACAGCTCAGAATTATTACATTTTATTGTTATAGACTGATTTTGATTATCCTCAGCTCCTGTTAATTTTAAGGTGACATATTCTACTTTTCCACCTGGCCAAAGATTTAAATAATGAGGTGAGTGTGCATCCAGTACACTTAATCTCTCTGAGGGTCAGGGTCGGGGCTGGAGCCACCCTCAGCTACCATATGACCAGAGCCGGCAGTGTTGGGGAGTAATGGAATACATGTAATGACAGCGTTACGTATTTAAAATACACAATATGAGTAACTGTATTCTGTTACAGTTACCGTTTAAAAAGGTGGTATTCAGAATACAGTTACTTTGTTGAAATAAAGGGATTACACGGCGGTATTTTCCTGTTTCATATGTTAGGCCAGTTGTTCTCAACTTTTGAGTACCACCTCATAAAATATATGGCTCTTGAAGCACCACCCTTATGACCAACATTAAAGTACAGTAGTATAGGCCTATTTAACACCATATACAGTTTACACGAGACAATTTTATTTCTTATATGAATGTTATTTATTTTCACTGTCATAAACGGGATGTGCTGAATGATAATAATAACAACTGTACTGCATTAAAACATTCACGGCAGTTGGGATATCCGGTCTTTAAGTGATGACGTGGTGAACCCTGCTTCCAGGTCCAAACTACTCTGCATTTATTAAGGCTGTTGTGTTTTTAAAATGTTTTAATGTTTTGTATCTTGTTCTATTTAATCTGAACAAGCCCCTAAAACCAGTCAGTGATCCCTGTCGGCCTCCCTCTGTTTTTATTACCACTGTTCATTTTAAAGCTCAGTTTTTAAACCCTTACGATGTAACTGCAGCTCAGCCCAGCAGCAGTATATTAATGACTAACCTCATATTGTGGATGGATTATCTCAGTTGTTCTGACTGAAGTTTGGTCTGTTTACAGCATCCTGCCATGCGATTGCATTTGTCTCTAACCATCAGGAACCTTCACTGAGTGGAAAAACGTTAGCGCTCTTCCAGCGTCACTCTGTTTATATTATGCTAACATAGCTGTGTAGCTAGCCACCACACAGCAAATTATTATATAACAGCTAGCCAAACTTCAGTAACCCTACAAAAGTCACTGCTGTTTTTTGTCTTCATATATAGTGGAAGTGATAGCAGAGCTGTATGTTTGAATTTTTGCTGTGGCGGTTAAGCTGCTGGATTTTTGGCTTCACGACCCTCCTTCATGGTTCGTGCACGTCGAAGCTCAGTTTGCTCTTCATGGCGTTTCAGCCAACGACACGAAATACCATCATGAGGTGGCCTTGGCGCCCTGCGAGCTCACTGCGTCACCCCTCCTCTGCAGCAAGCCAAAGACCACGTCTCCGCCACACACGAAAAATGCAAAGGATAAATGTCCAGTCACACAGGAGAGAAACTGTGTGTGCTGCACTTTTTTTTAATGGACTGTGCATATGAAGCACTTTCTACACACCTCAGACCTAAATGTTGATATTTCTGTTTTCTTTTCCAGATCCACTTCCCTTCCCTGGGAATCTGCAGGAGGTGAGCATCCCTATTGTGTCCAACGCTGACTGCAGTAAGTCCTACAGTGGAATCACAAACAACATGATGTGTGCCGGCTTGACAGAGGGAGGAAAGGACTCCTGTCAGGTGAGTCTGAGTCCATCTTAACACCCACAATCAAGTCTGGGACTATGATGTAAATCACCAATGAAATTAGAAGCAGTGGAAACTGTGAAATATGTAAATAGAGTCCCGATCAAATGTTTAAGGTCACCTGAAAAATGGCCAAAAAAAAAAAAATCTTACTTTGCAAGGTTGGATTTTAACAAAGTTCCAAGTAGAGCTTCACCATGCAACAAAAAGAAATGGGACAAGCAGATCCCACCTGAGATGTTTTCTATGCGCCACAGTGGAGGGGGCGCCATAATGGTCTGGGGCTTTTTCCTTCAGTGGGACGACGGATATTCAGGAAGTGCGGCCACTGGCTGTGTCCAGATGTTGCAGAGAGCGTCCCTCATGACTGAGGGCCCTCGTCTGTGTGGTATCGACTGGGTTTTTCAACAGGACAACGCTACAGTACACGATGGCTGCAGGACAAGGGGCCAGGAGAATAACATCACTCTTTTGGACCATCATGCGTCTTCCCCTGATCTAAATCCAGTTGAGAACCTTTGGGAATGGATGGGAAGAGAAGTTGACAAAAATGGACAACAGATCCAGACAGAAGATGCCCTTCATACGGCCGTCTTCACCACTTGGAGAAATGTTCCCACTCACCTCCTGGAAACACTTGCATCACGCACGCCACAACAAATTTTTGAAGTGATCAACAATAACGGTGGAACTACTCATTAATTCATGTTTGGAACTTTAATTTCTGTTTTGGGGGGTTTACAGGGTTTTTTGGAGATGTGGCCCTTAACTTTTGATCAGCTGTAAAACAACCTGTTTTAGTCTAAGTGTTGTTTTCAATAAATTGTATGCTAAACCCCCCCCCAGAGTCCTTAGTCAGAACTTACTGAAAACTGTGGAAGCAATACAGAACACACAGCGCTCACAACATAACAGAGAACTGAGGTCTTAACTACACACATGAATCAGCGAGATGGAACACAGCTGAACCAAATCAGGGAAATACAATACAGAGGGAAGCAAATCTAAACACAAAGCACTCACCACGAGGGACTGGCAGACTGACACTGAGACAGAAAGAGAAACAAAACAGAGAAAAGACTGACTACATACAGGGGGCACTATAGGGAGGACACACAGATACAAGACCAGGACGGGCCAGATGCAATATTAAATAAGGAACTAAAAACTAGAAGCTTGAATAACTAAGAACTAAGGTACTAAAGACTAAAGAATATAGAATTACGGTAGACTAAAATCACACAATAAATCCAGAAATAAATTATGAACCCACAAAAACTCAAAACACTGTGACAAAAACAGAAACCACAACAAAATGAACTGAGTAAGAAGATGTATAATGATGTTTAAGTCAAATGTTAAGATCTGTAAGAAGAAGAAAAAAAGACTAATTTAATTAGATTTTTTATTGCTTAAGTTAAGTTATAGTGGAATGCAGAAAGAATGTCAGTGTGAAATAGTTCAAAAAATGAACTGATTTCTTCAGTTTTTTGGCTCCTGTAAAAAATGAATAAAGAAACAGTCGTCTTGTTTTTTTTAAACACTGACTCTGTCAGCAATGTCAAGGGCAGCTTTGTGTGAATCCTTAAAGAGCAAAAACAATCAAACAGTCACATAAATAGAAAAATTCAAGTTACTGTAACTATAACCACCATGTCTGATGTGTGCAGGGTGACTCTGGAGGCCCACTGGTGGTTAAAAACAGCTCCGTTTGGATCCAGGCTGGAGTGGTGAGCTTTGGGAATGGCTGCGCTCAGCCCAATTTCCCAGGAGTCTACACTCGGGTATCACAGTACCAGTCCTGGATCAACAGCCAGATCGCCTCCAACCAGCCGGGCTTCATCACCTTTGTGCCCTCCTCGGCTCACTTCATCTACCTCTCAGTTCTTCTGCTGCTCTCCATCCTCCCCATCCTCTTCTCTCTCTTTGTCCTCTCATAGGAATGCATCATTTCTGCTGAATATCACTGGAAATATCACACTTACTTCAAGATCAGTTTCTCTTTAAAAACTTAAAAACCTCACCTGAGGATATCAAACATTCACATTAGTTTCCAGTTCACTTTGCTCTTTTAATAACATTACAGAGAACTTGAATCTTGGGAATGTGTGACTTTATTGTTGTTTGTCCAACCCTAAAAACAGATTACAAAGCAATACTAATTCATTTAAAACTGATTAGCTCACATTTAGATGGACCAATCTGTGTAGTTTCATTAAAACGAATTCTGAAATAAAGTAAACTGTGTTGGAAATTATCATCCCACCAGAAGAATAATGACCCTGACACTTTTTAGTATCACTGAATTAACAAAGCATATTTATAAAAAGTAAAATATTTCACTTTCATGGAGCCTGTGCACCCTTATAAAAATCATGGCGTTTTATAAAAAATTACCCCTTAGTCTTAAAATATTCTATTAAAGTAAAAGTAAAAAGAACTACAATTGTATATTTTTTAAATGCATTCTTTCTTTAAATGACGCAAATTAATAAAATCTAAAAATCTTCAGAAGAATTACATCTTGTATTTGATTGATGTTTTAATTAAATTGAAATATTTGATCCATCAGTTTGTTTTGCTGTTTCCATTTTTATATCAAATAGGGAAGAAAATAACTTAAAGAATATGTATACACGTATTAATAATCTTATTAATGACTTGTGACAGTAAAGCTTTTCAGTAATAAATTAAAGAAACATGAAAAATGATGAATCGTTTAATTAAAAACAACTCCATGTGCTAGGACACATCAAATTTACAGTATATAAAAGCAATAAATGAGCAATGACATAACGACAGCTGTTATGTTGAGTGTGTTCAACTAAAATACTGGTGCAAAAATGTTCTACTTTCTCTTTCTCTACTCTACTACTCACCTTTAAACAATCAATATCAGTGTGATTTTTTTTAAATGTTCTATTTAACTTCAGCCAGTGTCTACATTTACTGTAGGAACTGAAAAAAATGTAATTCAGCTTTATGTTGTTTATGTGGTGCTCGATGTAACACGTACTATCTCAGGGCACTTTCTGGTTAAAGCAGCTCAACAGTTTCATGAGTACCAGCTGGTGAAAGTGGGGAGATAAAAACTCCTTTTTAAATATGAAGGAATCTCAAGCTGAACTAAACTGATGACTAAAGTAAATATGAACCATTTTGACTTTTTAAAAAATCTCTTTTTATCTTTCTTTTCATTAATTAAGTTTAATGTTTTAAAATGTTTGAACCAAGTGCCAGTAACTGTGATCTGCTCTTTAAGGCCAATAAATCAGAGGAATATTTACTATTACTAACTTTTGCACAGCTTATTAAAATGATCAGGGATATTTGTGTGTCCTGTGTTTAAACGTGCTGCTGTGTCTCTTTGGCCGTCATCAGTCTAACAATAGAAACGGAGTCGACCAATCAGTGACATCAACATGCGACTGGAAGTCTTTCTGCAGACTTTCATGGTGGCGTCACTTTTTAGACCCAGAAGCTCTGTGCACATTTTGCACTGTCTATGGGCACTTTGGATGCCATTAAGATTTATAACAGGACCGAGCACAGTTAGTCCCAAGGAAGAAATCTTTGTATGTGTCTGTTATGCTGTCAGCAACCACTGACCTGTCAGCCGGGGGGGGGGGGCTTTTGTTGTTTAGACCCAGGGGCCAGAATTGGCCTGGCAAAGACTCGTGGCAAGGACACTGGACAGCTTCAGAAAATGTGAAGGAGAGCGTCAATTTTGGAGTTTTAATTGCATTTTCATGCATTTCAGTTCTTCCTGCTGATAAAAACCTTCCACGCAGCTATTCATACACACTGAAGTAACAAATAAAGAGTTAAATGAGAGAAAAGTTCCTGATTTTTCCCTCTTCGCTTTAGAAGGAAGATGTTTCTGTTGGTCCTCAAAGATTTTAACTTTCATGGATGTTTCAGCTGCGTGATGACGACAGGCCTCACCTGCCCATCAAGTGCTTATCGCTCAATTTTTCATTCGTGTCCGAGTCTCTGAAACGGTGCTGTGTATAAAAATGTCTGTAACTGCTGAACATTTGTGTTAAAGCTCTGAAGCTGAAGGTCTGAACTTTAATCGCATCCTGAGTGTAAAACTCAAAAGCTGTCCCTGTCCACACATTCACGGCTCTGACTGCACTTACAGTTCTGAGTTTAATTTGCGAGCTAAGACTCTAGATATCTTTTTATTTATTTGAGTATAATAAATATACATTCCTCTGTCATCAGTACAGCTACATGTTGATTAACTCATTTAAATAAATAGTGACATGGTAATAAATATAGAATTATGGTTCTTGCTTTGGTTTTGTATCATTTCAACTGATGTGTAATGTGTTTAATTTCATTCTGAACAGGCGGCTGATGTTTAAATACTGCAGTCTGTATTTATCAGATGTAAAGCAGGTGTATTGGAACAACACAATGCAAGAAATACAAAATGCAAATGAGCTAACAGGAAACAGATAATAGAGGAAGAAAATGGAGGTGTGCAGTCGATGGTTAGGTCTCAGATTAGAAAGCAAATTTTTTGTTTAGTCAAACAAGAATGCAAATAGATGTGCTGCAGTTTGTGCTGTTTTGCATGAGAGCAGCAACAAACAGCAGGACTTTATCAAGGTCACCGGCTCCAGGTGGGTCACAGCAGTGCTGCAGGGAAACGGGCCTCTTGAAATAAATAAAGAGTTGAGGACTACAAACCGATCTACAGAGGCGCTCAAACGTTCCACGCACCTCGAACGCATCAACCGGTCTGATTAATGTGGTCCTTTCT
Source organism: Simochromis diagramma (assembly GCF_900408965.1). Taxonomy (NCBI): domain Eukaryota; kingdom Metazoa; phylum Chordata; class Actinopteri; order Cichliformes; family Cichlidae; genus Simochromis; species Simochromis diagramma. The sequence continues at coordinate 792,916 of NW_024386772.1, forward strand.
GATTGGCTGTCGTCCAGGAAGTAGGAGTCGGCGCTTACTTGACGTTCATGTGGGACACTGAGGAGAAACAGGCTGATTTGTGGGGCTGAGCTCAGTCGAAGCTCGCGGAGGCTTTTGGGGAGAATGGAGATCAAAGCGGTGCGGCTCGCTTTTATCTTCTTCACCGCCGCAGTGACTGCGCAGCTGCAGCAGCAGGAGGAAGATGAGGATGGAGGAGGATGGTGAGCTACACTCTGCTTCAGCCTGACACGTTTGCATAAAACTCATTCAAACAACCCTCGCTGTAGTTTCAACCAGACTCCGTTCAAAAACCTGTGAAGTTAACAGCTGTGTCCACGAGGAGCGATTTCAGTGGCACTGATGACGTCATACGTTTCATGCAGAACGAGCCTGGTCAGAGACGATTATGACTACGATAATATAACCGTATTAAACTGTCCGCGTGCTCCTAAATACGTCATATGGCAGCTGATTTTGTCCCCGCACAGACAAATAAATAAAATCGTTTCACGTTATTTTTATTATTGTTTAATAAAATATAAAAGCACAATTTCAGATTTTCCCATCTTAGCTTCCTGCAGCACTTCAGCAGATCCGAGGGTGGAAATTAAAACGAGAGCATCATTTTATCGTTTAAAGATAAACTCTGGATTCAGATTAGTGAGCTGCTGGGAGGCTGCAGTTCATCCAACGTCCAGGAGAGGCAGCAGTGAGTCAGCCCCCATAGACTCCAGGTTAAAACTTTCCAGCAGAAATAAACATGTTTGCAGTCTGTAGATAACACCTGTGTTTATAACTCACCTATTTAAAGTTTGCATTATTAGGGGCGTGGCCTCTGTGACTGACAGGTGGATGGAGACACAGGTGTAGCTGTCTGCTAGCTTCACCTGACCTGGACCTCTGGACCGTGTTTGTGCTGTTGGAGCATTTTGAATGACATCATGTGACCAATAACATGGCTGCTATGGGTTTGAGTCTACGCCTCAGTTTTATTTAATAGCTCCTCCTCCTCGCATCCTGGAGGTCATCAGCTCGAATGTGACATGAATGTTGGGTTTTTAAGGTGGAACGAGGGAGACAGATTTAAATGACTGAGGAGCTGCTGAATGAATGTTAAAGCGTGTAAGCAGCTCCACAGGTGAGCTTTGCTCTTACCTGCGCGCCTCGCTCTGCTCAGGTTCTCGGCCTCAGACGTCAGGTCTCAGGATGAAGGTCGGTGTAACATCGACGTGCTGGACGGCTCGTTGCTCTCGTACCAGCAGTTCATGGAGAGGTGCGTGAGTAAGCTGCTGTTTCTCAGCAGACATTCACTGATGACATCACCGTGTAAACAGCAGCACTAACCTTCAACTGTGTTTCCTGCAGGTACGCGTACGGCAGGCCGGTCATCCTCACAGGCCTCACTGACAACACCGTACGTATTGAAAACAGACATCTTATCTACATGTAAGCATCACATGACTGAGCTGCAGGCAGGTGAGCCCAGGTGAACAGCCTGAAAGGTCACGCTGGATCTGTTTCAGAAATTCAGGCTTCTGTGCTCCAAGTCGAGCTTACTGAGAGAGTACGGCGCCCACAGAGTGAGGCTCAGCACGGCCAACACCTACTCCTACAGGAAAGGTACGCCCGTCTCACCTGTGTGGCCTCACAGACACACCTGTTCACTTCCTGCTCCTGACTGTGCTGATGTTTTTCAGTGGACGTTCCCTTCCAGGAGTACGTGGACGAGTTTCTGAGGCCTCAGTCTGCGGACGCCCTCGGCAGCGGTGAGTCTTAAAGCCGCCGCCGGGACAGGTGTTCAGGAAACGCTCTCGTTTGGTTTCCTGTTTCTGGCTTTGCTTTGTTAAACTTGTTTTTTTGTTTTCTCTCATTTATTCAAGTTTTTTAGGTTTCGTCATTTTTTGTTTAATTCTAAACATTTTTGGTCACTTTGCTTTTTTTAAAAAGGATTTCTTAGTTTATTCATATTTTTTGGTTTTAATTGTTTGTATTTCCTCTCATTTAGTGATGTCTTATATTTATTTATTTCGTTTTAAAACTTATTTCACTTCATTTTTTTTAGTTTTATTTTACTCTTGTTTATTTATTTATTTTTTTTAATTTAGTCTGAATTTTCTGTCAGAGACATTTTTTATTTTAAATGTTTTCTATTTTTACTATTTTGCTTTTATTAACATGGTTTGTTTTCATTCATGATTAAAAAGTATTTTGTTTTCCTTATGAATCTGTTTCCGTCTGTTTTCTTCGACTGGACGCTGCTGTGACTTTTATGCTGTGAGATTTATTGAATAATGTTTGACTTTCCTGCAGACACGCTGTATTTTTTCGGGGACAATAACTTCACCGAGTGGCAGAGTCTCTTCGAGCACTACGAGTCTCCGCCGTACGTCCTGCCGCTCACCAGCGGAGCGTACAGCTTCGGCATCGCAGGTCAGAGAGCGGCAGACAAACGAGGAATGACATAAAATCAAGAGAAGGAAAAAGATCTGATAAACCTGACAGGACTCGTGTGATACATAATTCTCTATGATAATCTGCTTTTTTTAGGACCATTACTGTGAAAATTCTTTTAAAATGAAAGAAATCTCAGAAATATCCGAGAGTGGAATCCAAACTGCAGCTCCGCTTTCATCTTCTTCAGGTCCTGGAACAGGAGTCCCTTTCCACTGGCACGGCCCGGGATACTCCGAGGTCATCTACGGAAGGAAGGTGGGAGGAGTATGGGCTCAAAATGTGGTCATAAACTTTTTGTACTTGTAAATCAGGATTTGTGTGTGTAAAAAAGATTTGTGTGGACTTAGCCAAAAAACCCTGCAAGTTACAAGTACGAATTTTGACCCTATTTTTCTTCCTTTCATCTGATTGGTCAATGTCATGTCAATCACAAATGTAACAATCCAATCAGAGAACAGATGGGTTTGGCTGTCGAGGGGCGCTTTTTTTGAACTGCAGGTCTTTGAAGGGAATAAATGCCCTTTTACATGCCAACCCAGCGTTTTCCTTCATCACCACGAAGGAAAACAGTCTGTGGTCGTCCGAGTTTGGTGATTTTTGTGTCACAGGTCTACGTGTTTAATACAGGGACTTCCACAGCCTTTTCAACAGCGCTGCGGACCGCGGGGTGGGGGCGGGCAGTGTTTTGGAAATGACAGTCTTCATTACAAAGCTTTCTTCGTTATGAATTAGCATACATGTTTTTATTGAACATTTGAAGAACTAGCAAAAAAACAAACTCTTGTAGTTCACATAAAGTCAGAGATAGAAAAGACAAGGAGCAGGTGCATCTAGTACAGGTAGAGCTGCTGCACACAGAGCTCAGCAGCCAGCAACAAATTCTGGATCCTTTGCTTTTAGTTAGCAGTTAGCATTAGCAGCACATGCTGTGTCCGATGTGAAAGGACCTTTATGCTGCACACTGTGACTCACAGCCATGGTCCCGGGTCAGCCCTGACTTTGTGTTAAACTAATCCTAAAGTAATAATGTATTTCTAACCACTGATATACCACAACTTTATCCTTTCAACAGCTGCTCAAAGTTAGAGGACCTAGCTGCTATCGGATATTTATATAGCGATCCTCCAGCTTCAAACTGTATCACCCTTCAAGGACCTGCAGTTCAAAAAAAGCGCCCCTCCGACAGCCAAACCCATCTGTTCTCTGATTGGATTGTTACATTTGTGATTGACATGACATTGACCAATCAGATGAAAGGAAGAAAAATAGGGTCAAAATTCATACTTGTAACTTGCAGGGTTTTTTTTGGCTAAGTCCACACACAAATTTTTTTACACACAAATTCTGATTTACAAGTACAAAATATTTATGACCACATTTTGAGCCCATAGAGGAAACCAGCTGTTTAATTAAACTAATTAAAGAGGCTCTGTGTGGGGAGGGGAGTGGCTTTGTGGACATGTGGCGCCCTCTGGTGGATCTCAGCCATTCAGAGCTGGATTTCCAGTAACGGAGTGGATGAGGTGTGGTTGTGTAAATGCGTGCTTAAATCTGCGGGTCATGTGGCAGCATTTCAGTGTCAGATTTTCAAAATAAAACTGAAGTAAACTAAAACTGCTTCCTCACAGAGTGATGCGTTTCCTGTTAACCTCTGAATTACTCCTCGCACAGCGGTGGTTCCTCTACCCGCCCGATCAGGAGCCTCACTTCCACCCGAACCGCACCACCCTGTCCTGGGTCACAGAAACGTACCCCAACCTGCTGGAGGACGAGGCCCCGCTGGAGTGCACCATCCGACCCGGAGAGGTACCGCCGCCCAACCTGCTCACGACTCGCCCCAAGCACACACAGCAGGGTCGCTTTATCTCAGCATCCGTTTCAGTAAAAACACGAAAGTTAGTTCATGTGTGTAAAGTAAAAAGCTTCGTCTGGACTCTGACCGCAGACGCCGGCGAACTAAGCAGTGACCCGTTCAGAACGCCACAGATAAACAGCTGATTTAAGAGAGACGGGATTCAGCAAAGCTTCAGATGTGAGAGCAGTGATACTCAGGCTGTTTCCTTATTTGGACATTTAATTGCACCTCATGCTTCTGAAGTTTTCCAGCCCCTGACGGGAGACCGGCTCTAAAACGGAGCCCTCGGAGCGCCGCCTGTTACATTTGAACGACTGGATCGTGAGCGCAGCGCTAACGGTGCGTTTCTGCATGTTTGTCTCCAGGTGCTGTATTTCCCCGACCGTTGGTGGCACGCCACTCTAAACCTGGACACAAGCGTCTTCATCTCCACCTTCCTGGGCTGAGCTCTCAGGACGTCTTTAAGGATTTCCTGGCACATTTTAAGTAAACTGACTCACGGAGGGATTCAACCGCAAATAACAGATTTGTGTCATTTTAGGATGTCTGCAGTTTAATTCTGCAGACCTCTGTGGATCACAATCACAGATTACTCATTTATTTTACCAGGTTGTTGTAATGTTGACCATCACGCTGTTTCTGCACTCTGGAAGCTGAATTCAGCTCTGATCACCGTGTGCTGCAACAGGTTTTACTTGAAATCAAATGCAAACATCTTTTCATTTTTTGATGAGATTTGATTTTCTGTCATGTTAACTTTTTTACGGCGACCCCGAGGGGTCACGGAGAAGCAATAAAGTACTTAAAATCCTGGGAATTAAACCGAGGACCTAAACTGGATTTTTTTTAAAATGTTTTTATTCCTGTAACATGACTCTAACACCGAGCCCTCCCACTCTCCGGCTGCCTCTAACGGTCAGGGAAGCACTCGGGGAAAATTTCTTCCAAAATGCAAAAAGCATGTGACAGCTGTGAAATCTCCACACATCTGGAGCCAAAAAGCTAATACAGAGGCCCCAATGTGGGCGGAGTCAGTAATCATTTCCATCTTTTATATACAGTTTAACAATCTGAGGCAATCGTTCTCAATGTGCCCATTTATTTTATTCATGCAAGACCTTTAATATGTTTGGCCCCTGCAGGCCTCCGTAGTGTCTGCTTCTCACCGGGTAAAACAAAAAGAGCTGAGGTTGAAGATGTGAGTGTTTCTGGAGCTTTTCTCATTTTGTCTTTTATTTGAGCTGGTTTTGGATTGTTTGTGGTCACTGAGCGAGACGAGCACGAATAACTGAGGCTGAAATACAAAAACACGAAAGATTTATTCACATTTATTTCTACTGAACATCGGCAGGTTGATCAGAGTTTTCCCGTACAGACGTCGCATCACCTGGATCTGAAAACCGTTCCCTGTGAAATCTGCTCCCACTAAACAACCGCGCAGGTTTAACTTGATTGATCTGAAGCAGAAACGATAAAATAGCAAAAACATCGAGGATGAAACGAGTGAAAACGGGCCGGCGTACAGAATACCGAGCATGGTGCGATGTCTCATGTTTGCTCAGGTGTCAGTGAATGCAGCGCTGGCCTGACAAACACCACCTTTCAGGACTTTCCAGTTTTGTCTCCTCAAACATTAAACATCTACAGCCGAAGCGTTCGGAGCTGCGACGTGGGTGCGAACCAGTAAAACCAGAGTTTAACCTGCGATGTTTATACCTTCAGCAGCGTACAGTCATAAAGAACTGTGTCGGCTCAGCGCTCTCTCCTACGTCCTTTTTCCAGAGATCTGATTGGCTGGCGAGTGATGATTTCACACCTGTTGATCTCTTTTCTCACCTCGCGTCGCAGCCTGGGCCTCTGATTGTTGTGCAGCAGCGTGATTGTGGTCATGTGGTTCTCAGACTGCTACGCCATCAGCGCAGGGCGTCGTTTTCAGTCCGTATTTAATCAGATTAAAGCAGAAGTGGTGGGTTTGTTTCTGTGGACACTAAAGTGGACCCACTCTGCTCATTAACTGGACTCGAGAGTGGACTTTAGCCCACTTAGCTCAGCGGTGCAGGAAAAAACATCTGGAGTTTAAACTTTTTGGCTCACGGGGATTAGCGCACACACCGAACGTCATGTTTAATACAAACATCCAGAACTGGAACAGGACATACATGACAGGAAATAAGGAGAAGCTGATTGGCCCGTTGACCTCACGCAGCAGCTGTCTTTACCTTTCATGATAAAAACTCCCAGAGTGACGGCTGCTGTGACTGGGATGTTTAAAATAAAGCTGAATTGAACAAACTGGGTCAGTAGTCCTCCACCCATCCGTTCTCCAAAATAAAAGCATCGATGACTTCCTTCATGGCCAGGTTTGGGATGAGCTGATCTTGGGTCAGCGGCGTGCGCGTCACTGGATCAAAATGTCCGACTCTCTGTGGGAACAGAGGAGAGAGCCGTGCGTCCTGTGGTCATCACAATACTACAGACTTCAGTTAAACTTCATTCGCTGGTAAAATCAGGATTTGATGAGTTTTTCGTGCTGAAAATGAGTCAATGAAAGCAGGTGAGCGAGTTGGGGCATTTTTTACCTGCAGGTGCTCCTCGATGTCTTTGCGGTCGTAGGTGATGCCGCTGGGAGTGATGCACGGCTCCCTCATCAACTCAAAGCTGATCTTTCCACACAGGAAGTCTGGGATCTCACGCTTCTGTCAAACACCAAAACAAACTCATTTGTCCTAAACCGGCTCGTTGTACGAGGACTCGTCCGACTGAGGAAAACACGGCGGACCATCACTGACCTTCCTCTTTTCATCGACCTGACAGAACAGCTCCTCCAGGTCCGACAGGTATTTGTCCTGCAGATAAATAAATAATATAAATCAGAATTTGTTTGCTGGCAGCATTTCAGCTTTAATGTTTTGCACCATCAGGACGCTCCTGATGTCACTGAGGAGAATTTCACAATAAAAGCCTACGTGTTTGGTGTGGATCTCGTTGAGACGCTGACGGACTCTGCTGTCGTCGGATTTTTCCTCTTGCTTCTGTCTGCAGCGTTCCAGTTCTCTGAGGATCAGACCACACAGACAGACACACTTTACTCCGGGAGCCCTCGTTACAGCAACCAAACGGCCGACGGCTCGTTTCTCTCGGGCCCTGCCTCTTTTTCTCGGCGTGGATGAGTTTGGTGAGATAGGCCTGCAGCTCGCTCTCCTGGTTGATCCTCCTCTCCTCCATACTGTTCCAGCGCTTCTTCTTAGCGATGCGCAGCGCGCTGGGGATGTCGTCGCCAAAGTTCAGCCGCTGCTCTTTTGCCAGATTATAAGCTGGAGAAGGAAACAAAGAGGTTTTAATGCAGTGCTGCCTGAGGGCCGCAGATTCTCAGAATGACTTGCTGAGACTGCAGATAATGAGAGGAGCATTACTGTAAAACTGTTCCACTGTTTGCAGACTCGCTTTCTTCATTTCTGAAAAAGAAGCAGGCGTGTTCTAAATCCCTACCTTTCTGCAGGTTGCCGATGGCCTCGTCGTAGTTTTCCATCTCCAGGTGACACTGTCCCATGAAGAAATGTGCTTTGACCGACTGGCTGTCGAGCTCCAGAGCCTGCCTGCAGTCTGCCAGAGCTTTGTCGTACTGCTGCAGCTTCACGTAGCACAGCGCTCTGTTGGTGTAGTACGCCGGGATGGAGGGACTGTGGCTCTGATGGAGAACAGACACACGGAGGCGGCGGCACTGATCAGACTGATTCCTCGGTTTCTCAGAGAAAATCATGGAAGTCGGGAAAAGTGTGTTTATATGAAAATGAGCAGAGGGAGGAAGGCGAGCACGCTCCCCATGGCCTGACCCTTACTATGGCTTTGGTGTAGCAGGCTGCGGCCTCCAGGTATTTGCGGCTCAGGAACAGACGGTTTCCCTGCTCCTTCAACTCCTGAGCCGACACAGAGGCATCCTTCTCTGGACTTTCGGACATTTTGTCACCCGAGCCGGCTGCACCACCAGCAGCTGCTGCTTCGCTTTGCTTCCCTATCCTGACACTGGGATCCAACAGGAGGAAGAGGAAACTGGAGGGCAAAGATCCAGAGAGTGAGTCAGTGTGAGAGGATGTTTGGTACCTTTACCTGGCAGGAGCTAGATCCTAATGAACAGCATCCTGTCCTGACTGGACGATGAGATCAGACTTTGATTACACAATCAGGATATTATTGACTAGATGCAACAATGCTGTAACTTTGATTACTGAGTTTGTGCAGGTAAACAACTGTGCACAGGCAAACAAAACTACACCTGTAATCCTACCATGTCAGTTTGAGTGCATTTATTAGTTCTTACTGCGCATCACCACAGACACTGAAAACACGACTAACCCGTTTTTCACGGAGCTCTGAGCTCTCACCGGCCACACACCATACAGGAGGAAATGCTAATGTGAAGCTAGCCCTAGCATGCTAATGTTAATGTTTCTTTCCCTCTTTTTCTGACCTGGTTCTTCAGAGCTTTGGTCTCCACCCACGTTGTTTAATTAAAACGGGGCTATAAAGCTAATCAACGAAGTCTGCTATCAGCCAGCACAGCTAGCTGTAGCAGATGCGACACACACACCCAGCGCTAGCTAAAAGCGTACCTGAGCGTCACGGCTACACACCTGAGGAGGCTGAAAACCACCTGGACCTCGAAGGGCTCACGCTTCCTCTGTGACGTGTAAATATGCCGTTTTTATATCAAATACAACGCCAAGATAAAGCCCACAGCTACGAGCTGCCAACAGATGTTTTGGTTTGGAGCGTGATGAGAAACGCGTCATCACGTCCGGAAGTGGGTTTTGGGACAGAAAATACCTTAAAATATTTCGCATTTTAATATTTTTTCTCTCTGAAAGTAATTTATTGATATATTTAGGGACAGTAATGAGTACGTGACAAACAAAACAAACTCGGCGCCGTTTATTCTGCAAATATGTCAATAAATACATGTTTAAAATTATTAACAAAACTCACATTACAGCCGTGTTGTGCTGGGGGCGGGAATCGGAACGCTGCCAAACTCGCCTTCGAATCACTCGAGTTTTAAGATTTGTTCATCATCAAAGTAATTCAGTGACACATGTCAGTGCGTCAAATGGTGCATATAAAGAAGAACCTCCTCATAACTAATTCGGTCTTGTTAATTCTACGAATATGTAAAAAATAAAGGTTACAATACGTGTTAAAGCCATACGTGCTGATTATGGGTTCTCAGTCCCGTTTTAAGATTACTTAGGGACAGAAATAATCGATTAAGCTCTACATTAATGCATATATAATAAGAAGAAGTGGCTCATAACGTATTCGGCACATTTAGTTTTAAATATATATTGATAAATAAGGGTTAAAAAATAAAATCAAAGTGATTGTACAGCAAAGATGTACTAGGAAGAGTTGATCCAGAGCTTTCCTGGGAATCAGTGGATTTTAAAATATTGTGGTGTCAAAGGTGATACAGTGATGGGTGTTAGTGCACTCACGAATTATAAAAAAGAACTCTAGGTAATTCTGTGTATTTAATTCTCCACACTGTAAAGGGCCATGCAACTGTTTATTGTGAAATACTGCATTAAAAGACTTTTCTGCTGATTGCGTCTCAAAAAATGAAAAAACGAAGATGTGAAAACTTTCAAATGTTTATTTCCTTCAGTTCACCCGCATATTTTTTCTATTGTTATTTACATTCATACTGCTATGCATACAGTATATAAACTTTATATTAAAGTAGCTACTGAGCGAACAGAATACGGAGTAAAAGTCAACCTGAACGTTTAAAAAGCTTCAGTGTAACACTAACCACATCAGAATGCATACACGTCTATTTTCACCCTGCTATCAGAGAAGAGAAGCTGCAGATAGAGAGCTCGACTTGTTTTTCTGAAGCATAAAGACAGCTTTCAAACATTTGCATAGTTTTCATTCTGTCAACACGATGGTAGTTTTAAATCCACGAGAATAAAACTGTTTCCTACACGTCCTTCAAAATAAAAGAGACTCCAGCATACAGTTGATAAAGTGCTAATGCTTCACACAGCAGCTCTGCGCTGTGACTCTAAAACACAACATTCAAACATCACGCAGACACCATGTCATCTCCACGGCTGCCCTCCAATCACGTGTCAGTGGTTGCAGCAAAGACAGCGTGGACCTGAACACACTCTGATGTGACGGATAAAGTGCATCGTGTGATTTCTGCTCTAAATGTGGTGTTTCTGGGGGGTGTGCGGCTCCGGGTTCACTTCTCTGCGACTCCCAAGGCAGAAGTCAAAATGTTAACAGACACCTGAGCTGGGAGACACCTGCAGGTCCAGCTCATCCAATCAGAGTTGGGCAAAAAAACCCCAAAAAAACCCAAAAACGTGTTACTTTAGACTAAATTCAAAATTTAATTTAAACTCTGTGCAACTATGAGGTCAGAGCAGATGAAACTGGTTCTGCTGGACGTTTCTTCCTGCTAAAAGGGAGTTTTTCCTTCCCACTGTCGCCAAAGTCCTTGCTCATCTGATTGTTGGAGTTTTCTCTGTATTATTGTAGAGTCTCTACCTTACAATACAAAGTACCTGGGGTGGCTGTTGTTGTTTGGTGTTATGTAGATAAAACTGAAACCAAATTTCTGACCTTCACTTTCAGATGTTAGGCAGGATTCACACGGAGGTGTTTCGAGCTTCACCTGGTGTCAGCCAATCAAGACATGCTTATGCAAATACTCCAGTGCTGCCACTAGCCAATGAAATCACAATATGGAAATCCTGAGGGAGTAGCATCAAAATGTTGGAGTCAAAGCAGAGAGCAATCAGGAGCTCCACCTTCAAGTGTTGGAGCAGCATGCAGGTGTGAATCCCGCCTTACAGGTGAACATTCACAGGTTGATCGTGACCGCTTGCTCACAAACGTAGTGTCAGTTTGTAGTGATAAAAAGGGAAGGTATTAAATAGCATTTCACACTGAGACAATTTCCTGCAATAATCCAGAAGAAGAAGAAGAAGAAAAGGTTACAGCGTGCTTTTATGTTGAAGGAGCTGCGACGGCACTAACTTCTAGACTGGCTTAAAAGAAGAAGCTTCATCCCTGCAGACGGGAAACTGGCTCTCATGCAGCTTCTCCCTTTGCTACAGGAACAGCACAGCTCACAGACACTAAGTGCTGCCCCTCTGCAGGCTTACAGAAGCTGGCCAATGAGAAACAAAACGGCTGTAAAGGCAGTAGGGCCTTGAAGGGACAGAAACTCAAACGGCTGCACGAAGAGTCAGCAGCCGATAAAGAAGGTCCAAGATTAAAACTATGGAGGCAGAAATGAGCAGGAGACATTTAAAGATCTGTGAAGAGACAAATGCTTCAACCTCTGAAATAATAACACAGATCGATCGGACAGGCTACAGAAACTCCCACTGAAGTCAGGAGGTACACCTGCTCCTCAGGCCTGTGGTTCATCCCTGGCTGCTCCAGATGTGAAGCTACGTAAATATTTAAAACTAAAGAATAAAAAAACAAGTCTGTGGATGAATGATTGCAATTAGTCTGTAGAGTAAAGAGTAAATACTCATCCTTTTACCAAATGTGAACCAGCCAATGGGAGGGCTGCTTCCATTTCAAACCAACAGATGGGATTAACAGCAACATGATGTCTGAACCTTTGGAACATCTGTTCCACATCTGTAAGAAAGAGAAACCGACTTATTGAGCTCGTCCGCGCTCTGACGAGCCGTCACGTCGCTGTGTGACGCGTCGCCATCTCTGTTCGTGTCATCCAATCAGACGTGGCGTGTTATTCTGGTGATGACAGATGATGTGTGAACTCTGGTCCTTAAACAGTTCGTAGAAAAAGAATTTCATCTTAATTAAATTCAGTTTAAAGTAATCTCAGACTGGTTTAAACTTAGATTTAAGGAGAATTAAAGTGGTTTCTGATGTTAACCCTGTTTTCTTTCAGCCTCACTTTGATAACTTCTGCCGATGAGGAGCTCTGACTCTAACAGACTCGGTGTCCGTGGGAAATAACCCTGTTCTCTATCAAGGCAGCGGTCCGATGAGTTCCTGTGTCCATCGACACGCTTCCTCCCGGCTCGTCATAGCGGCCGAGGCCGGTGCAGACCTGCGGTCTCGGGGCTCAGAGCCGGACTGTGCGTCGCCTTCGAGGGGCTCCAGTTCCCCAGAGAGGCCTGGACGGCCTTCCGGTGAGCCAGTCTGTGCGTGATGGAGAACCCAGCGTTCCCCTCCAGCTGAGACAAAACCACAAGCACCTGTCTGAGAGACAAACACAGGCCGAGTCACAGGTGTACAAACATGCTCCGCCCCTTTATTTTCTCAGAGCGAGGAAATCAAATATTAACACATAATTGAGTTGTGACTATTTCCTGATAGAGTCAGATCCACAGGTTTGTGGACGGTGGCGCGTGTCTCGGTGCGTCCCACTACAAACAGGTCTCAGCTGGGATTTAAGTGTGTATGAAGTACAGCGGCGTTTTGAAAGTTGTGCTGAAATGTCGCGGCGTTCCCGGGTGGGAGCGTGAGGCTCGGCGTGCGGCGCACCTGTGCAGAGGAGGGATGCTGTCGATGGTCTTCAGGCTGCTGCGCGTCGACACCACGTTGAAGCTGTCGCTGCAGTCGCAGGACACGTGCAGGTGATGCCTCGGGTGCCTGTTCTCCACCATGACGATAAGCCCCGCCCAGCCGTGGGTCAGGTAGTAACAGGTCATCCCCTCCCGACCCTGACACACAACAGTGATTCTCCATTACAGGTCAAAGTTTGAAGCAATGAAAGAGACTTCCTGTTAATGTCAGGGTGGATGTTGTTTAATGATGAATGAAGTCGATTTGAAATTGTTAGCGATGAAATGAAGACGAGAGATTTAAGAGCTCATAAATACTGAATGAACTCCACACGTCTGAATGAGTTTCAGTCTTTGAGGACGTCAGAGGTGACAAACGTGTTTCAAAGCTCTCAGACTCTCTCACCTCGTGCCGCTCGCCTTTGGTTTCTGCCAGCTGGATGATGGCGTCGGCGATGGTGGTGCTGGAGGCCGTCACTTGCTCCACCATCACCAGTCTGGAGCTGTAGACTGCCAGCACGTAGCCAGGCGCCTCCGACCTGCTGCAGCTCACTGAAACAGTACAACAGCGGCTCACTGATGACGGTGTAACGCCTGCTGCGACGCTTCAGGTACACCTGAGTCAGTTTCCCCCTGAGTCAGTTTCCCCCTGAGTCAGTTTCCCCCTGAGTCAGTTTACCTCTGAGTCAGTTTCCCCCTGAGTCAGTTTCCCTCTGAGTCAGTTTCCCCCTGAGTCAGTTTCCCTCTGAGTCAGTTTCCCCCTGAGTCAGTTTCCCTCTGAGTCAGTTTCCCCCTGAGTCAGTTTCCCCCTGAGTCAGTTTCCCTCTGAGTCAGTTTCCCCCTGAGTCAGTTTCCCTCTGAGTCAGTTTCCCCCTGACCTCTTTTGAACTCTTTAATGAGTTCATGCAGCATTTACATGGATCCTCTGCACTGAGGGGCTAAAATTCAGCTTTTTCTTGCATTTTGAGTCTTAATGACCTGATGAGTGCAGGAGCCATCGCCACAAAACTGTCAGGGCTGGAAAACAGATTTAAGCTCTGCAATGAAACCAACTTCACGTCCACTCCACGGTGCAGTCTGCTTTTTGTTCAGCAGCCGAACCCCAGAACTTTAAAAAGTGCATTCTGGGTAAACTTTCAGGGCTTTAACCAGCATGTGGGGGATATGTGTCTGCTCAGAACCAGTTGAAGCTCCATTTAAACTACATTTTCTACCAGGATCATCTTCCAGCTCCGACTCCTTTGGAGTAAAAACACTTTTTAAAGAAGACACATTTTGGCTGCAAAATATAGAATCATCATGGAGATTGAGTGCTCGTGTCCTCACCTCCGCCCTCGGTGATGCAGCTGTGCCAGTGGTTAAAGGCGCAGCAGAGGACGGCATACTCGCCCGGCTCCAGCATGACATCGCAGCCCACGAACCTCCTCACCGAGCGGCGGCTGTGAGCCAGCAGGCGGCCCAGCGTCAGCGTGCCGGCGCTGTCGTAGGCGACCCGAAACACCAGCACGCACAGATCCAGCAGGTGGCTCTCTGCCGTGTCCCAGCGCCTGAAACACGGCTCTTTTATTTCACCATCTTTACTTCATCGCTGACGTTTATTTATCTTTACTTACTTTTTCTGTCTCATCTGCTTTTAATTGTTTTTGTGAAACATGTTTAATTTATTTCTGACACTTAACCTGTTTTTTCTGTTTATTTACTTTCTGCTTTTGTTTGGACATTTTTATATTATTCGTTTTTTCTCTGTGCATTTCAAAAGCACAAATGAACACAGATCACCATGGACTCGTCGAGGATTCTGCTACCAAAGCTGTATGTAGGTACAAAGTGGAGGCGTTTCAGCCAGCATCGTCTCTCCTACGGGCGAGCCGCCTCTGTGGTGCTCAGGTGACAGCGGTGACGTTATGAAAAGCCGCACAGGTGCGCGTCCTACCTGCTGCCCTGCTGGAATAAAGCCAGCTCCATGGCCGTCCTCTCCAGCACCGTGAGCGACACCACCGACACGGGGACGTCGGCGGCTCGGGGGAAAACGCCGGGGACTCGAACCTCCTGCCAGTCTGAGTGGATCTTACAGATGTCCACGGAGTCAAAGTACCTGACAGGAGAGAACAGCGAGTCTGTTTTTGTTCAGCGTTTTGATGCTTTTCTTTACTCTGCAGGTCACCAGAGAGCCTTTAGCAGGAGAGTTAGGACGACTTTACAGTCACAGATTACACAAAGCAACGCACAAGAGGGCAGAGAGAGCAGGCAGGGTGGATGTTAATGAACACTTTATATTCTGTCATTTGTCATAAATGAACTCTTTGTTTTTCCCACATCTGAGTAAAGTTTTCTTCTGTTTTTAGGTCTTCCTGCTCAGACCGGGACTAAAACTAACGCAGACATCAAAAACACGCTGCTGCCGTCACCTGGTGAAATCCCAGAAGTCCATCCAGAACAGGCCGTCCTCGGCTCGCTGGGCGCACAGCTCCCTCTTCAGCTGCGGAGGCCAGTCTGACCAGTCGTCCGCCCAGGCTCCGGTCCAGGAGAAGCGACCCCACGGGTTCCTCAGCTGCAGTAACCTGACACACACAATGGGATTAACAGGCTCGCTAGCTTAAAGTCAGATTTGGCGAGCCTTTATAACCTGGCTATATCACCATGGTAACTGGTGCTGAACATGTGACCTGGTCTGGAGCAGGTTATACGGTTTAAAACCAGCTGGAAGTGCCAGATTTCACTGCTTCCTCCACCTGGTTTCTTCCTGTTAAAAGGGAGTTTTTCCTTCCCACTGTCACCGAGTGCTGGCTCACAGGGGGTCATAGGATTGTTGGGTCTACCTTACAATATAAAGCGTTTTGAAGGGGACTGTTGTTGTAATTTGGCGCCGTATGAATAAAATTGAATTGAACAGATTTAGTGTGTATGCAGCTCCTCGCTTAATAAAAGCTTAAAGATGCGTGAACATTTGCTCTTCATCACTGCTTCGTGCACACAGTCAGAGGCGGTTCGAAATTTTTCGAGGAGTACGATGAAGAAGATGCTGATGACTCACAGAGTGATGTGCAGTATGTGTTTCACGTCTTCTAAATGTTCACGCTGCTGGGTTAATGAGATGGGTCTGACGCCCACGGAGACATCTCAGAGCTGTTCTTTCAAACTTTTTCAAGCGTCTGCAGACTCCACCTCCAACCCCACCGACAGAAAAACATCCGTTTGTGAGTAATCAGCCTCCCGTTCCCTCGAGGGTTTCTCTTGCTGCCACCTCCTCCTGCGGATCCTCCTCCCTGTAGCTCGCAGCAGTCGCCGCTGTAGGTTTGAGGAAACATCCTGTATGCGTGTGAATGATGAAGCGGTTAATGGAGTCACGCTGAGAGGAACATTTGTTCTCTGAATGTGTCCTTAAGGCAGCGCTCGTCTGCAGACCTGCTGCATTTATACTGTGGGAGTTTTGATGGATGATAAGAGCAGAGCCTCCGGGCTCAGACTTGGAGAAAACACCCCCGCCTGTCCCACGCAGGAGCAAGTCACTCTGACTGATGGAGGCACACGACTGCAGACATCGAGTCTCTGCTGTTTGTGCAGTTTGTCTCTGCTGCTCTTATTTGTGTCTGTTCAGGATGGATGTGCGCTCGTGTGTGTGGTCAGGTTTCACGTCGTGTGGCCGGGTGTTCGACTCCCTGCTGCACTTTGTTCTGCGCTCAGTTTGCTTTGCGTCTCCTTTTCGGTCTTGTGGCGTCTCTTTGTCTCCGCCCTGCGTCTCTTTGGTCGACTTTGTAACTGTTAACTTCAAGCAGAGACTCAGAGAGTGATGTCATCAGCGGGTCTGTCTGACCGTCAGTGTTTTGGACACAGAATGACTGTATGTGGACGAGAGGGTGGAGCTGAGTAGGCGGGGCTTCTTTGATTTGTGGTGAATTTTTCTGCATTAATTTATGTTTGAAACGTTGTTTATGGAAAAACTCCAAAACCAGGCACCAGGTTTCCAACACCATATATGGAAGGAAGTCTTTCCTGTTTTTACTGAGGGGGACAAACGCCCATCCACCTGTCAGTCAAAGAAGCCACGCCCCTATTAACGCTAAACTCAGCTTTAATCCAATTCAAACAGGTGAGTTATAGATATTTTATCATTCAATCAGTTTGAGCATCAGGCTGTAAACTATGACTCTCTGCTGGAGGATCTGCAGGTTTCTCAGCTTCTGTGTTCATGTTTTTTAAACCTCTGCTCTTAACTTTTACCTGTTACTCTTATTATTGTGCATATTTCCAGTTTCTGTTTTCTTTTAAATATATCTCTTTTATTTGTTGTACAGTGTCCTTGGGTGCTCTGAAAGGCGCTATTTTTAAATAAAATGTATTATTATTGTTATTATTATTTTTACTAAACTATAATGAGTATCCAGCTAACGCTAACCAGGAGCAGTGATAACGAGAACGGTAACCAACGGAGCGACCTCGAAGCCTCACCTGTGGCCGTCAACGTCCCGCACATCGAGCACAGAGTACGCGTGTCGCGGACGTAAACCTAGAGACTCGTACTCCGCGTCGTCCACCTTCATGTTACCTCCACCGCAGGACGCCCCCATCAGGAACCTAACAGCAGCACGGACAGAGGCGGGGTTAACCGAGCTTAAAGAAACAGCTCCGTCCTCTCAGAGCGCTTCAACCTTCCCACAAACTTCTCACCCGGCCTCTTTGGAGCTCAGCATCTTGGCCCAGATCAGGTCCGTGTCGATGGGCTCCTCTTTGGGGTTGGTGGCACTGACCTGAAGGGCCAGCGACTCGCAGGGGGCCCCGGTCAGGGTGGAGAGGCCCTCGATGGCGCGGCCGGCTTGCAAAGCAAAGTAGGAACCGTGGAGCTTGGCCAGAGCCTTTTCAATCAGAGCCACCCACAGCTGCTTCCTCTGGGCCTGGGGAGGATGGAGAGGATCAAAGCTTTAACATGATGACGAGAAGAGGAAGTGCACATATGTGCTCACAGCTAATCAGAGAACCCGAAGCCTGTTCCTGATCCTGATCTCATCATTACTGACAAAAGCAGGCTAACAGGACCTGAGAGTGGACACGTCAGGACTTCCATTAGAAACCTCCAAATTCTAAGATGCATTAAAGTATTAAAGTAATCCAGGGATAGTTTTCTTCACCTACTCCAAGAGATAAAACACCTGTTAGCTAACTGCTGCTCATTTGATGCCTGAACTCAAAATGCCGTGAAGTACGGTGTGGTGGACAGAAATTATTTTACTGCAGTCGAAACCTGTAAAAAATCTAAAGGATATTCTTCCACAGATAAAACATCCGAACTCAGGCAGTAATAAAACGCTGCCCTCTGGTGGTGAAGCTGAATTCTGCAATGTAAATTACACATTAAATTGCATTGCAATTTAATGTGTAATTCACTGTGTAAGGTGTAATTCAGGCCACTGGGTGGCGCCGCAGAGTACAAAGGAAGAAGAGGATAACTTAAAGATGGGAGTCTTGTTTAGCCTCCCTGTGCTCCAAGCAGGTACAGAGGATGGCTTTACCAATCCTTAAAAATGGTTCCCATCCTCTAAGGGGTGAATTTCAGCTTCTTTCCTCAGGACGGAGGTTTCTATTTCCGAGATGCAGGACAAAGCGTTATAAAAATAGCTTTGTCCCCATTGCTGTCACTGAATTAAATAAGAACTGTTTTTGATTCGAGATATTAAATTACTATATATGTGCTACAGTGAGGTTTATATCTTTATTAGGTATGTGTGTGTTTTTTTTTTTGAAGGGATGCCAAATGCTGTCATTTTTCTGTAAAGCAAATTTACCTTGCTTTTGGGTATAAATAGAGTTACCTTGAAAAACTCTGGACTTTTCCCCGTGTTTTGAGCTGAGACCTTTTTCCAACACCAACCACACATCACGTGAACAATTTCACCTGAGAGAAGAGGAGGTGGCCGCTCTCGTCGCACGGCAGCATGTCGTCCACCAGCACTGTCGTCCACGAGCCGTCTTTGCACAGACGCACCTGATAGGCTCCCTCTGCGCACAGCAAGCGGGTCACCATCACCTTCTCCACCAGCTCCGGCCGCTCCGCCAGAACAGCCAAGGCGCTCAGGAACCTGCTCTCCGAACACAGCCTTCCTTTAATGTGCTTAAACAATCATCCAGAAATAAATCCTGGGAATAATAATCAATAATAAACTCTGTGACAGCATAATCAGCTCACCAGCAGTTACCCAGAAGCCCCTGCAGGATGTCGGATGGACGCAGCGTGCGGAAAACGGTCCACTTCACGCCGCGGTCTCTGAAGGCGGCACAGCTGATTTCCTGTGGACGAAGCCACTTCTTGACCCGATGCTGGACGCTGTCGTCCAACGGGAAGCCGACGGACTTTGGACCAGGAGGGAAACTGTCGTCCACAAACGTCACCGCGTTCTGGGAGAAGAAGAAGACGATGCAATGAGATGTGCACACCGGACACGCCCACTCCTCCATCCTTCATCTGCTGTTTAACCCGTTTAATTTTTCTCGTTAATGTCGGAGGTTCTGGTGCAGATCCAGAGCTGAACACAGTGAAGTTCAGGCTGCTCTGCACTCTGGGTGGAGGTCGTTTTGGCTCTGAGGAAGACTGTCAGTCCACCTCCACGATAGTGAAGTAACATCAGCATAAACTCTTGTTTCTACCTTAAATTTAAAGGTGAGTGTGTGCTTTAAACGCACCTCTCTGCAGAAGCTGACGATGTTCTCCCACAGCTCTTTGGCCGTGCCCTCGTCGCTCTGCCGCAGCGCCTCCACCAGCCGGCTCTCCTTTCTCCTTGGGAACAATTCTGCTTTTAGCTGCTGAGGGGTGTGGCAGGCCTGGCAGTGTTTGGACTCCAGCCGGTTTATGAGTGTGCACGCCGGACACGCCCACTCCTCCATCCTGTTCACAGCGAGCGAGAATGACATGGAGGCGTCTGATGCAGGTGACAACGGGGACATCTCTTCTTTAAGGATGCTGAGTCTCCTGCCGGCCAGCAGCTCCGGCTGGGTGGAGGGATGGGACACAGCGAGGATGGAGGGAGAAGACGTGCTCTGAGCCTGGCTGAGGCCAACATCTGGAGGGGGCACCTCTCTGCGGCTGCAGGGCACTGGATTGTTGTGGCCAGCAGGGGGCGCAGTCAGCACGGAGGAGGTGTTCGGATGCAAAGCTTCTGCATGTAAACTCTCCCCTCGGGCGGAAATCGATAGCGAGAGCGCCGCCGCTGCAGGTTCGGCCCGCCGTGCTCCGTGATCCTCGCAGACGTCGGGCACGAGGAGCGCCTCGGCCGGGATCTGAGGGAGGGACAGTTTGCGGGGTCCACCGCAGGCCGAACAGGACATAGAGGTGGGCGTGTTCTGCAGCGTGCACCTCGAGCACTCCCATGCCAGGCTGCTTTTGTCGGCGTCTCCGGGCTGCTTCCTGCTCTGGGGTCGGCACGTCTCCGTCCAGGACATCCTGAGGGGGCCGGAGCAGCTGCTGGAGCGCTGAGGCCGGGGCTGGGCTTCCGCGGACGCCCTGGCGTAGCCGCAGAGGTTGCAGGCCAGGCTGTCAGGGGAGTTCGCCAGTGTGCAGCGTGGGCACGCCCAACCGTCGTCCTCTCTGCTTGCTCCGGGCCACATCCACCGGGCATCGGGTCCCTGCCGAGGAGCTTCACAGATGGAGCAGCGGGGGGCGCCGGCGGCGTTGAGGAAAGTGCAGCAGCCGCACGCCCACTGACTCCTCTGGATGGGCATCGATCCAGAGGAGAAACTACAGAGAGAAACGGAGTCATGTGATCAAACGGGAGGACATTAACATCAGAACCTGACCGATGTAAGATTATTGAGACCGATATCGATATCAAAATCCATTTATGATGATTTACCAATATAGTATAAAAATTTAGCTAAAAAATAATCGTGTTTCATTGCTACAACAAGTCATGAATTACTTGTTGACTCCTTTTTTGAGGCATTCTAAACAAAAAAGTTGCAGAGCGCCCTCTGGTGGACAAACTATGCAACATCAACACTAATAAGACGTTTGAAGAGTGTTTCTATTGTCTCTTCTTTACTCTTATTTATCAGCCGTTACAAATGCAGATTTAATATATTGACAAAAAGCTAATATCGATCAACATATGAGTCGGACTAATATATATTAATATATATTATTCCTACAAATAAAATCCATCAGCAAACACCAGTTGTTAAAAATAGATATTGGTCAAAGCGTCTCCTGGGTGGATGATGTTTCGTCATCTTTGAGTCCTCATCCTCTCCAGCTTTTTTCAGCAGTATTCATATACAGCGTGTCTTTAACTGACAATACAATGCGCTGTAAGAAAAAAAAAAAAAGCATAATTGCACCCAAAAAACTCCGCGAAACAGCGAGGCCGCGAAAGGTGAACCGCATTATAGCGAGGGAACACTGTATAACAATTTACTTATTTATTTCCTCTTATTTAGTTAAGTTTAGTTTAATTTTAAATATTAATCTTTGCACTCCCTGCCCTCCATATTGGATTATTTTGAATCTAGAGATCAAGAATTAAATGAACAGCTTGAAATAAGCAGAGTAGCTGATCACTCTCAGACATTTTCTTCATTGAGATAAGAATGATGTCTGGAAATGTTAGATAAACTTTGCCGTGTTTTTCATGACACTGGTGAACATTTCCACCGTGAGTATCTGCTAAAAGCAAACCACAGCCACATCGAGCTTCAGTGTGTTTATCTGTGAAAACCCGAGAGACGTAAATGGAAGAAAAAGCCTGAAAATATGAGAAGAAATCCAAATATAAACGAGTGAGTGAATAACAGTTTCCTTTGCTGTGCTGGAGGGAAAATATTAAAATGCACGAATATGCAAATGAAACAACAAAATCTGCTCTTCCACTTTTGCCTCCCTGACGCCGGCTTCATCGCGAGCAGGCTGCTCAGCATCTTTGTGAATATAGAATAAAAACACGGTTCTAATCTCAGATTCATGCTCGGCTGTAAAGCAGACCCAGATAATCTGCACCCTGGTGTCCAGGGAGGAACGAGACCTCGGGAGCCAGCGTCACAGCCGTGTTCAGGCTGGCCCACATTTTCTGGCTGCACTTTTCTAAGTAGTTTGGCATGAAGCCTGAAACTTCCAGCACAGCTGACCTGAAGGATTTACTGCAGAACAAGCTGTCTGTAAGAGCCAGGTGACGGCTGCTGCACGCCGCGCTCGGGACAAAACACACTTTTAATCAACAACCGGCCTTCGTGAGAACCTCTGCTGTTTGTGTGCTTGAGAAACAAGCTGCTCGTTACCCACACAGAAGGCTGTGCAATACAGAAAACCCCGAGTTAATTTTACTGACAAGATATAAACATGAGAACTTTCTAAGGTCATAAAAGTTGGAGGTGCTCATTTTCTGCAGATCCCCTGTGCGTTCATCGGCCCATATTTCCATGCAGATAAATGCTGTATGCTCATTCATTCAACTCAATTTAAACCAAATCAGATGGAAGTAGTCCCAAAACAGCTGCTGCACAAAGTGACGGATGGATCCAATTTCCTGGAAATGTTTCTCATAATCCGGACACAATGAGAGCCTTTTAGCTGCAAATTACAGCGGCTGAAAAAGGAACCGACGCAGGGAAACGGCCTGCAACCTGTGAAGGCTGCAGTTCCACTGACGTCCACTGGGGACTCCAGAAGTGAGTCACCCACTCAGGTTTTGAGAAGTTTTGTTGGATGTGATCAAATGAACGGCCCGGAGAGCTGTCAGCAACCACCCTCGATGCCAGCACACTGCTGCGGCTGTAGTTTGAACTCGTCTGCAAACAGCCTCCTGCTGCTCTTTGAGCTGCACTGAACAGCTAACTGCGAGTCGCTTGGCTAGCAGTTAGCAAATATTTGCAGACAAATGCGAAAAACTGCCGTAACCATGACGACCAAAGCAATCAACACAAAGTTTTTGGTGCAGCATGGTCTCATGACATTGTTTGAGAAACGCTAAAACTTTGCATCAGGAATAAAAATGTTTACAGCCTGAAACACAAACTGATTGGTCTCTGTCGATCATTTCCTCCTTCATAACACCTGATTTTATAACTCACCTGTTTCAACTGTATTAAGGCTTAAAGTTTATACGGTTAGGGGCGTGGCCTCTGTGACTGACAGGTGGATGGTGACCAGTGTTGGGAAGGTTACTTTTCAAATGTATCCCACTACAGATTACAGATTACATGCCCCAAAATGTAGTTTGTAACGTATTCCGTTACGTTACTCAATGAGAGTAACGTATTCTGAATACTTTGGATTACTTAATATATTATCATGCTGTTTACAACTACATGAATGAACTATTGCTGTGATTTATTACTGTTACTGAAGGTTAAGGTTTAAATCTTAATATAAATGAGTAACAGTAGGTGGACATTAGGTAAGGCTGCACGTTTTGCAGCGATCTCGTATAGAAAACTATTCCACGCGTATATAAAACAGGTCCGCGGCTCCGAACCGTAGTAAAGGGACCTCTGGCTAATACGTCGGGTTTGTGTCGGGCTCGTAGCTGAAAACTAGCTTTACTTTGTTGTCTGGGTCAACTTTGCTAGCGAGAGACAGAGAGAAGCGTTGAAAGGCTGCTGCAACTGAACTTATTGTTTCAGAGGAAAACAGGAACACAGCGTACAGTCGAGTCTTAATAGCTTACTCACAGCTGGGCTCGTCAGGCTCTCTTCTTGGCTGCTGTGGTTATTATTATATTTACATGCTTCCAGCTCCTGTTTCTGCTCCGTGACAGCTCGTACTTTTCCTTTTTCTCCCTCCTCGCTCACAGACACATGACGGGTACAGCAGTCCATTCTCCCTGCAGCACGGACTACACTGCCCATCAGGCTGCATGCTTTAGGGCGATGCATGTAACACTCTGCTATTGCCTTCATATTAAATCATTTTTTGAATAATAATTAAAAAAATATTTAAATAAATATTTTTTCACATCATTATGCGGCTGCAAGTAGAGGTGACGTGGGCCGTGAGACTGAGACACAGACATTAGAGCCTCTTAATGCGTGTTTGTCTGGGTTTCCACCGGCGTGGAAATACCAAAATAGAGAGGGTTTAGCCGAACATATGAAACAGGAGAAGACCGCCGTGTAATCCATTTATTTAAACAAAGTAACTGTATTCTGAATACCACCTTTTTCAACTGTAACTGTAACAGAATACAGTTACTCATATTTTGTATTTTAAATGCTGGTACATGTACTCCGTTACTCCCCGACACTGATGGTGACACAGGCGGCTGTCGCTGCTAGCTGTCTGCTAGCTTCACCTGAACTGGACGTGTTTGTGCTGTTGGAGCCTTTTTAATGACATCATATGTCTGCTGTGGGGTTACTGTAGTAACAGAAGGCGGAGCTGCAGATATGATGAAATTCTGCAGCAGTCTAACTTCTGCTCTTCACTTCTATTTAATTTAATTTTTACTTCTCTTATTGACTTTATTTTGGCGCCTTATCAACTCCTGTACTCTGCTATTGATCTCAAATAATTTCATTTCAGTTTTCTTAAATGATTTAAGAAAACTGATTTCATTTCATTCAATAAGGAGGAGAAACACTGAAGGTGCAGGCAGCTCTAAACCTGAATCAGATTGTTTTGTGGATCATGGAACAACCTGCTGAGATCTGGACTTCCTGCAGCTCTAAGGAGGCGATTCCTCGGAGAACCCTGGAACTTCTTCTGTTCTGCTGTGTGTGTTTCCAGATGCCACGGCCGGCCTCTTTTCCTTCTCCTCCACATCTATGAAAGGTATTTTGATCTCTGTGCATCAGACGGGGAGTGCAGTGGCCTGCTGAGCTGAATTCCCAGCGGAAAGCTTGAGTGGGCTTCTTCAGACCAGCTCTTCCACCGGGGATTTCCCCATCAGCGCTCCATTTCCTGTCAGCGAGTAACTCGACTCCCGGCCGAGGCTCCCGAAGGCTAAGATGACTCACAGTGAGCCGAGCGCCGGTGGTTTATTCGACATAAATGCAGTAATAATTAATAAGGAAGGCTGCGGTTTGATTCATATCGAACGATTCATGAAATATTCACGGTGACGTCTAAACGACGGACATAGATTCAGCCTTACTATAGTCGCTCATTAATAAAACCAGCTGGGAGACCTGTGGTGGTGCTGGATCCAGCTGTTCTGGTCACGCCGGGTTTGAAGATGTTTTTCTCCTTTGTTCTCGTCTCCTGTGCTTCTCTGTTTGTTGTGTGTTTCCTGAAGCCGTGTGTCGGTGCTTGTGTACGTACTCTCAGTGTCTGGATGGTATGAGTGTGTTTACTGCATGTGCTGCAGGAGAAGCTGGATAATTTAGCGGGGAGAAAATAGACCTAGGTGAGCGGGAATCAATCTCAGAGGACAAAACAATTTAGGATTCACGTTTTAGCCCCCACACATGCAGCATCAATGATCCAGCTGAACTCAAATAACATGGCTTCATTTTTTCTCGGTTCCTAATTAAACAGTAATCAGCATTTAGCGTTCTGCTAATCTGTGCTGATTGGTCGGTTAATGATTCAGGATGGTGCCCGCTGCAGCTAAAGCCCAGCAGAAGCAGCTGACTGAGGTGGTTGGAGGCAGCCTCTTCGCTTCATGCCCCAAATCAAAGTGGAAGATGCCGTAAAGCAGCGTGTGGCATCTTACTACAGCAGAAACCTCTGAGAAATCTAAAAACTCAACTATTTCGAACTTCTTGAACTCTTCTGTCAACAGCATGATGAAAATTTGCAAATACAGAGATTGGTTTATTCTGGAGGAGCGTAAGAGCGCCCCCTGTGCAACAGGAAGTTCTTCAGTCTGGACTGCTGCACGCCTTTGATCTTAATGTTCATCTTCCAGAGTCCATCTCTGTGACATCGAAGCCTTGAGCTGAGCGTTTTATGGGTTTGACTCCCAACACAGACGACGCTTTGCCCATCTGTCCTATTCCCCTCGCGCCTCCTCGCGTCTCCGCTTTGCTTCCTGTGGTTTTCCTCCCTTGTTTTTGCTTCTTTGGATTCAAACTTCCAGATTGCATCCCAGACATTTCAACATTGTTGAAAGGTTTGGTGACTTTGAGGTCGAGATCAGAAATATACATCGGATAGTTCCAGCTGGTTAGTAATGATTGTGATCAGACGGCCACACAGCGTCAACTCTGTGGCCCGTTTCCTTTTTAAACCACTTAAACCTAAATTCTGTTTAACGTGTTCTGTGGCGAGCATCTGAACACAGCATGTTAAACCCTGTGCTGGGAACTGACGGTTACCTCAGAAGGACAATTTTCACTTTTTTCAAGATCGATTTATCTTATTTTTCCCCAGAAACAATAAAATGATTCTTCTTCGGTCCGGCAGACTGTAAAACTCACATCTTCAACTTTAGATTTGGCCCCATTTCCAACCTCGGGTCTGGACATCGAGTAAAGCTGATGGTTACTGAACACCTGGAGGGTTACAGACATTGTTAGCAGGTCTGATAACCTTTAGCTCACCATCGGCCAGTTTAAAGGGCGGCACCTGCGCTCCGACTCTGGGCTTACAGCTCATATTCAGGGCTCTTCATGTCGGCTTTGCACTTTAACCCCCTAACCCTGCACCCCCAGCTGTAGGAACTAAATGCTTGTAAGAGACTAAATCTGCTCTGCTCGTTAGCGGAGTGGTTAAAATGCAGCCTAGCAAAGATCCGTGTTTGCCGACAGCCTGGAGGATGAGGAGAGGTTAAATCTGCCTCTTCTGGTTTCTGCAGGTCTCTGTGGAGCTGCACAGCGCTGATTATCTGCAGCTCTGATTCCCAGCAAACCGGCAGGCACAAACAAACCTGCTCGCTGATAAAAAACAATCAGAGCAGAAGTGGGACCGCTGCAGAGGATATTACACTGCAGATATTACAAACTGAAAAAGAGCCACGGTCTCGTTCTCATCTCATCGTTACGTCTTGGCCACGCCTCCTTCCCGTCTCACCTGCGCTCCCTGTGCCGGCCCGGTCTGGGAAGCTGCCGAGGGAGGAATGTGCTTTGGCTGCTCCTCAGGCATCCCATGATGGGAGAGGGAGGCAGAGCTGCACCCCGGGGCGCCGCATCGTCCTCCGCCTCGTCAGCGAGGGAGGAGGAGGAGCTTCCCATGATGCCGCTGGCTCAGGTGGAAGTGCCCTGATGAAAGAGAGGGGGAGGCAGAGGGGGCATGAGCATGCACAGAGGACAATAACACAAACACAGTGCTGCTGCTGCTTTCACTGACTGTCTCGTCTCTGCTAACGTGCACGAGCTCCTCCACGTCTTCAGGCTTCTTCTTCCTTTGGTTTGCTGGGACTGAAGCGTTAACCCGGCCGAACGCACTGCTGATGGGATTCTGTGCGTCACTTCTGACCAGTGTCACAAAACTTTAAGTGTCTCCATTAAGCTCATTCATCTTTTTATTGTTGGGCTTTACAGCAGCTTTGCATGAAACACAGAGCAAAATAATCCTTCTTTATCTCGCACCGCAGCCCTCGGTTCATCCTATCTGAAAGGAGGCGCTTAAGCCCCTCCCCTTTAAGACATCTTTATTCTGATTGGTTGTTCATCATTAAAAAAAAAAGTTTAAACGGCAGGTGGGTCAGAATATGTGCTCTCTATGACATCATACAGATCCAAGAGTAGAGAAAGCTGCGATAAACTGAGTGTTCAGAACAGGCTGGAGTTCCTGTGCATACATTTTGGTTCTAAACTCTTTTCCGAGTGACTTCAGAAAGAAATTATATTTGCAAAGTCTGAATGACTCTGCAGCGGACTTAAAAGCCACGTTTGATTGATGCAGATCCATCCTTATAAACCTAATCATTCACCACTTCCACCATTAAGAGAAAGATTATCCCAGAGAGAAAATCACATTTAGCTTCATTCACGAATAGCAACGCGTCATTAGCCTCCCTCCCTTACTTACTGAGCATAAGTGGACAGACGCCGGCTGAGCATGTAAAGGAGGGATGAAGTAATTACCGTTTCTTTGTTTTACTGTGAGGTTTTGGTCGCGCTGAAAATAAAAGATGGAAAAAGTGCTGAAGCTTTCTAATCGTGCATTATTTGTAACGGCCAGCAGGTGGCAGCTCCTCTTGTTGTAACGATGAGTTTGAATAAAGTTGTTGATTTATGACCTCAGTAAGCACGTCAGGCTGAGTTTGTGCTGGAAAGTTTAAGTACCTTTGCATGATTCACAGTTCTTCTGTTTGAAACAAGATTTAGCCCCACCCCTTTTAGGGCAACTGCAACATTTAAACGGGTGGTGGGTGGAGCTTTTGTCTGCTCTCTGACATCATGCAGATCCAAAAGTTCAAAAAACTCTGTGAAACTGGTTGTTTGGAGCCGTCTGAAGACTACGTTACGTTATGATAAGATAAATGTGTAATACATGAAAAATTAAATAATGGGTGATGTTATGATTATTATTAACTATTAACAGATTTTTAAACTAAATCACTTTTATCCTCATACTTCAGTTTTAAACCAGAGGAGGATTATATGAAATGTTAGTCAGCAGCTTCATCTTCATCAGACTCATCAGTGTGTCTCTGGCTCCAGCTGCTCCTGCTCGCTCCACAGTTGTGTCCTTGAACAAGGACTTCAGATACGATCAGGAGCTCCAGATCCAGATGCTCCTGATCGGAACGCTGACTGAGAGTCTGCTGCACGCTCTTCTACCAAAATCCTCCGATTTTATTCCCAGAAGAGAAAGCTTTGCTCTCAAACTGTCTCTCTCCTCCTTGGTGTTTATCACTAAATGATAAAGATACGCTCCGAGCGTTAAAGCCGCAGATGTCTGCTGTTAAATGAAGTGATCAGAGACAGTTTGCTCTGCCTCCCTCTGTCCCTCACTGCAGAGGCTTCCCTGCTGATACCTGAAGTTCACATGCAGACTTTAGGTAACCTGGTGTACCTGCAGTACAGCTGGCGGCTGGCTGAGAGACTGCAGGCATGAAAACAAAGAGCAGCCCGGAGGAGAGCTGCAGACTCACCGCGGAGAGGACGCCCGCTGCCGCCGCTGCTGCACCGAGGAGGACACGGATCTGTGGCTGCCAGCTGCCGGAGACCTCCATGCATCCTCTGTCATTCACACAGCGATGTGCACAGTCACCATCGAGCTCCTCGCGGTCCCCACCGTCAAGCTGCGGGGAGGAAGAACCACTTCCTCTCCGCACCTTCAAAATAAAATCCCAATAAAGCAAGAAGAAGATTACTAAACCCCGAGAGGAGGCTGAACGTTTGCGTAGGAATCTGCGAAGGAAGCCACGTTAAGGCCTCATTCCACATTTCATCTGATTTATCACTAAACAGAAATGAACTGTACCTCAGTGCAATGACAAGAAAGATTCATCCTGGTTTCTGGGACCGCCCAGAACATTTCAGTGCCTGTGTCACCATCCACCTGTCAGTCGCAGCGGCCACGCCCCTAATAATGCAATCAGCTTGTATATCAGACTGTAAACGTGTAGTTCTGCTGTAAAGTTTTAACACTGGAGTCTATGGGGACTGACTCATTGCTGGAGCCTCTAGTGGACGTCAGAGAAACTGCAGGTTTGGTGCTTCACGTTACTGCTTGGTTATAACTCTCAGTAATCAGGAATTTTAAATGTTTTGTATATTTACAAGAAAAACATGCTGTTAAAAAATAATGGGATTAATGAATATTTTCTTTTTTCTGAGGTACAGCGTGTTAATATTATTATTTTTGCCCCTGTTACAACTCTTTTTCATTCAGTTGAATATTACATTTGTGTCCTATAAAGTAAAAACAATGTAAATGATCATTACTTGGAAAGACAGATTTTACTTGCAGTGCTTTAGTGGACCGTCTCCCTTCAAACTCTTTCTAATAAGTAAAAGTGACGTCACTGCACGCTTTAAGCGCCTGTGATCTGTCTGAGCTTTAAATGGGTTGATAGAAAAAATTTACTTGTGAGTCAGTTACTGAATGATAATGGTCAATTATTTTCTTATAAGGAATTTTTGTCTGTTTATGATTTTCCTGTCACTCTAAGAGAATATGCTGTAGTTTTTGATGCAATTCCAGATGGGGTGAGAAGGTTATTGGTGTCTGCTCCTAAAGGTAGAAATTGTGTTATTCCAGAACTAAATCCCACTAGCATGTACATCGGTAACATCTGTCCTTTATTGAGTGATAAAGCCACAAATCAATGTATTAGACAAATTATTCAAAGAGATATTGTTTCCAAACCTGCAGCTTTATTCTATTGGATATTTACAATGATATAAACTGGAAAAACACTTGGATTCTGTCAAGGAAATTTATTATCACTAATAAGGTCAGAGAAGTTACTCTTAAGTTGATCCACAGATGTTATCCGGTAAAGACATATCTGGTTAAATTTAAGAAAAATATTGATACTCTTTGTACTTTTTGCAGCAGTGCAGAGGAAACAATATGTCAGGTACTTTGGGAATACACGTATACACGTATGTTTTGTATTGATCTAAATAATTTTATAAACACCAAAATTGATCCCTTATGTAAACTGAAGTTTCAACATATTCTGTTTGGCCTTTCACATACCGATAAAATAAATCCAGGAAAAAAATATATTATCAGTCTTCTGATTATTTTTGCTGAATTTCACAAACATTGCACAAAATTTTCTCAACAGCGTCCAAACATATTTGTTTTTAAAGCCCTGCTTTCCAATTATCTAGAGAATCTAAAGGACAGCACTGACTCCAAAGCGTGTAAAACACAAGAGCTGTGTCGACTGTTCAGTTTCACTTCATTTATATGTTGCTTGTTTAGACCTTGAGCACCTCTTTCTTTTTTAATCGCTTTTTTGTATACATGACTTGTAAAAGATACTGCAAGCTGTGAAATATTTCATACCCTTTCTATAACTACATTACTATGTATATTTGTTGTTAAAAAAAATCTGAGCTTTTATTTTGAAAGTGACTTCCTCTTTATTTCGCTCTGGCTCGTGGACGGTTGTATTCTGCAGGGACGTTTTCAGGACAGGACACCGACCGAGCCAGCCAGCCGGGGCATGGCGCCTCTTCTCCGGGAAGATGACCGTCTCCTCCCGCAGTGCTGTCCTGGAGGATGAACCGGTCCAGCTCTCGCGCACCAGCCTCCGCCGTAAATCTCGCTGAAATGTGATCAGCCTCGTCAGCTCCCACCGGCACGGAAACACTGACAATCAAAGTTTAGTTTTTATGAATCACTGATGCTTCCTGTGTAACTCGGCGCTAAATTTGAATCATAGCGTGGAAACGTAACTTCAGGACACAGAGGTTTTTACACGCGCTGAGAAGTTTTACCACTCATGCGCAAAATCAGTAGAATGTGAGTTATGTTTCTGTCCCTGATCACCTGATCCTGCTCGATCATTGGTGCTTCAGGTAAATCACGTCACACTGTGATCATCCAAACTAAAAACTGGGCATAAAAAACATTTAAATAAAAATAAAACTGGGATCAAAGGAAAAATTACGTTTATTGAGACTTTGCTTTAAACCTTTCCCCTGAAAATTTTCACCAATATCAGAATTTTAAAAAACTACAAGATGGAAGATTAGTCTGTCATCACTGTTTGTATTTATCTGTGCTGCTTACTGTCTCTCAATATTTTTACAATTTTTTTACTTTCACTAAATGAAAGCAGGACTTTTACTTTATAAAGAGTGTCTGAGAGTGTACACACACACACACACACACACACACACACTCTCTCACACACACACACACACACACACACACTGTTACTGCAAAGGACATCGTGTCTGTTTGAGCCTACATACTGTGTCATTATTAAACTGGACTGTCCTTTCCCCCGTCCCTCCTGTTCCTGTGCTGGATTTTCAGATTAAACATGTCCGGTGTTTCTAACTGTGAGCTCTGAGTGTGTACGAATAATCTGAGTGAGCTCAGGCTCACCCTGCTGTAAACACTCAGCTCGTTACAGTTTTTGTACTCTCAGATCTGTCTGATGTCACAAAGGTTATGGTTAAAGCGAGCACAGCCTGAACTCTGCCAGCGTCTGTCGATCTGTCTCAGATTTGACGACCATCAGATTCATTTCCAGGTTTTTCTCTTTCTGTTCAGATCAGGAAAGAGAAACGAGGGTTACCCTCGTCGACACCTGAGGGGTAAAGAGGTTCTCACTATCCTTTAACTATAACCTTCACCGCCAGGGGGCAGCATTTCACCAGTGAGAGCGATTCATGACAAAGTTTCGTGGGCAGGAGTTTCCCACCCTTACTTTTGAGTTCCTTTTGAGACCACCAGACCCTCTCACGATGAGACAATCTGCTGCCACACCAGCAGCAGTCTGTCCACACTCTGTTGATGGTGTCAGTAAAATTTGCAAGAAAGAAAAAGAGACGCTTACAGAAACTGAGGGTGTGCAGTGACGTCCACTGTGACCCCTGACCCTGCAGAGGTCATACAGCTGCTTTAACACAACATCCGACTTTCAGCAACACACGATCAATGAGCACGCTGACTTTCAGGGTAATAAACAGAAATCTTTGGTAGTTTGAAAAGCAGGAAAACATTTTCCACATCATCTGACATTTAATAAACTAATAATGCAGAAATATTTCACTCTGGTCCAGTTTTCCAGCAGTGCCTGGTGCACTCAGGCAGTCCATTAAAACCCCGACATGTCGATCATGTACAAAGGCACAGGCGGTCCAGTTTCCTTCTTCATCTCCTACTGTCCTTTTCTCCAAACCTCCTCTCCAGAAATATAAGTGGCTTTGACGTTGAGGCCCTCATCGAGCAGAACGAGGTCTATAAAACAAAATAGTGCAGAGTGTAAGAAAGACAGGAGGCAGCGCTGCTGAGAGAAAAGAATCAGAAGACGGTGGAAAGTTGGAGTTCTGTCAGTCGCAGACGGTTTCCTCCTGAACATCAGGACGAACGTCGATGCTTTGAAAGATCAGTTAAACTGTAAGTCTCACAAATTCAGCCTGAGTCGAGCCGCTGGCCTCACTTAAAGGAAAGCACATGAACTCCAGGAAAGGTCAGAGCGCGGCGGCGCGATCCCAGAGAACCTCACGGCTACAGCCGTTAAACTTTAATCCAACGCCGTTGACCTTTGAAGCGCTGCACAACTGACAATGTGCAAGATGGAGGCTAAACATTCACTCAACATTCATGTGGGTTATTTTATTTACTCTTATTAAAACTTTTATTGTAAATCTGAAACAGAGAGTTCGAAGTTCTCGAAGCAGTTTGGCTGTAAACGTGTTTATTTCTGCTGTAAAGTTTAACATGGGAGTCTATGGAGACTGGCTGGAGCCTCTGCTGGACACTAGAGGAACTGCAGGCTTTGGTCAACCGTTATACAGCCCCCTCCCCCTCCCACCATGAAAAAAGTCCAAATTAACACCCAAGAAAACGCTGAGGACACAAAGGAGGAACTACAGCAGCTCTAACAGCAGGGAGGCAGAAATAAATATGCAGTCGGCTCTGACCTGCGTCGGAGCCGTAGTCCAGCTTTCCCTTTTTGGGGCTGATTCCCAGAAGCTGAGCCGGATGCAGGGAGGCAGCTTCCAGAGCCTCCTGGACACTGCAGCCTGGAGGACAGAACAGGAAGTGAAGAGCAATGATGATCTGACCTGCATCGCCACAGCAACCAGGTCTCACCTGCTGGAGTTTACATGAGGCAGCGCGTCACTGCTCATTATGATTCTACTTCCTGGTTTTAGTCATTAAAGTAACACAAACTGACCTGAGGCCTGCTTGAAGTGGCGCACACACATGTCCATCGTGGCGATGCTGCCACTCAAAGTCTTGGTGCCTGAACACATAAAGAGTGACGTTACAGAGTTTTACACATGAAACCGTCGCGAGAACGATTTATTTGACTTCTCCGATCTCTGGTTCTAGTTATGCGTTTGCTCCTTTCTGCAGCATCGCTCAGGAAACCACGGGCCTGTTAGATAATAACGTCTGAAGAACATCAGACCTGCCACGTAGGCGTGGAGACCCTGGATCTCGATGACCTGCTGGCCAAGAGTGTGACGGCCGGGAGGAAGACCCATCGCGGTGATGGCGTCCGTCACCAGCACCAGACCTGAAAGTATGAAGCACACAAGACACGGGAAAGTCCAAAATCCATCTACTCCCAGGTGATGCCACACGTTTAAACACGTTTGCAGACTTTTACCAACCTCCTGGAACCAAAATAAGAACATTCTGATACATTTAGGAATATATTTGGGGAGATTTTCGTGCTTTTGGCTGCTGATCTGAAATAGAAACCTCGGGCAGACCTGACGGGTGAGCTCTGTGAGCGATGCGCAGGGCTGCAGGGTTGGTGTGGATGCCATCAGCGATCATGCCGTAATAAACCGCCCTGCCTGCGGGGATCCTGTCGCTGGTCAGCAGACCCACTATGCCCGGGTCACGATGGTGGAACTGGACCACAGCAGACACAGAAGGATTACTGAGAGCGTGAAACCGACCGGGCTGAACAGAAACGGACTCAGAGACGAGCAGCAGCTGGGACTCACAGGCAGCATGGCGTTGAACAGGTGAGTGATGAAGGACGCGCCCTGCTGCACCGCCTCCTCGGCCTGCGACAGGTCGGCCGCCGAGTGACCTGCAAGAACCAGTCGAGCAAACTTTGTTCACATCAGCGCTCTCAGACGATTACAGCAGCTCCAGGTGCTCTACAGAGGACTGACAGGCCCACGCTAACACCGCGCACAGCACCGAACCGGAACACGATTTCAACAGAAACAGGAAATAAAAATGAAATCAATCATTCAAATAAAAATACAAGCACACGAGAAAAGTGTATAAGTAAACAAGGATTGAATAATAATATGGAAATGAAAAAAGGATAATAACTTTTTAGAAAGTCATCTTTAAAAAGAATCTACAAAATAAAAGCACATTTAAAATAAATAATGCAAACAATAAAAAAAACACCTAAAAATGGAAATAAATAAAATAATAAATTAAAAATGTGATTTTTTTAATTTTAAAAAAACTCAAAAGAATAATAAATGTTTAATGAAAATAAAAATAATCTAAAATAAATAAAATCATATTTAAAAAAATACAAAGATGCAAAAAAAGACAAATTAAGAAATAAAATGTCAAATATTACAGAAACAGAGAAAAAATGATGTAAATAAAACTGAAAATGAAACTTTAGTGTTTTATTATTTACATCATCATCATCACTTTGCTGTATAATCGTTGCCGTGACTACACGATGCTCACCTAAGGACACAGTGATGCCCCTCTGGCTCAGCTCCCTCGCCACCGATTGGCTGCCGGGCAGCTCAGGAGCAAGCGTCACTATGGCAACGTTGTCCAGGCTGCCGTAGACCTCCATCAGGTGCTCGAGGCCTCCGGACTTGAAGGTGCGGAGGTATTTCTCCGGGTGGGCTCCTTTCTTCTCGGCGCTGATGAACGGACCCTCCAGGTGAAAACCTGCACACGCAAGTTTACAGGAAGTGAAACAGACGCCATTTTTGGCCGCGGTCGGCGCTCGTGTACCGCAGCAGCGTGATCGTTTACGTACCAGCAAACACGTCTGCAGCTTCTGATCAATGAGGAGAAACAAAGAACACAACAAACATTCACCAACAGCATCTGTAAAACCTCACCGAGAACTCCAGCTCCATGTGGTCCTCCATCATGAACTTTGACCTGAGGCAGAACCTGGAACACACATTTTGATGATGCTGTGATTTTAC
Organism: Simochromis diagramma; assembly: GCF_900408965.1. Classification (NCBI taxonomy): domain Eukaryota; kingdom Metazoa; phylum Chordata; class Actinopteri; order Cichliformes; family Cichlidae; genus Simochromis; species Simochromis diagramma. The sequence goes on from NW_024386772.1 coordinate 828,445, forward strand.
ACATAGAAGCTTCACGTCACCGATCGTTAGCGCCCCGACGTGTAAATGCTCAGCGTGTTCAGGGAGATGCACGACTCACACCTGCCTTCACTTCATCAGCTTCAGATGCACCTCTGAACCTTCCAGTGCTGCTGCCTCCAACCCCGATCTCCAGTTTTAGTTTAACTCTCAGTGCTCCGTCCTGGTTGTTTCCAGGTTTGGTTTTAGATGGCGGGTGGAGGCGGTGCAGCAGAACCTTCCAGTGAAGGAACTGAAAGCAGAAGCTGACCTGGAAGAAGCTGTCCAGAGATGCTCCAGAAGATGACTTTGAAGGAGAGACTAGGAACCCCTGAACACGCGAGCGCGTCTAAACTTGAACTGATAAAAATGAAGCAGTGACCTTGTGGTAAACTTCGGGAGGGGAGGTGACCAGAGTCGGGCAGAAGGACGTCACGCCGTGCTCGAGGATCTTTTTGGCCACAAACGAAACTCCATCGCTGATGTCCTCAGACGCCTGCGAGAAGTCGATGCCGTAACCTCCTGCAGCAGGAAGACGAGCCGTTACTCCCCTCGGGATAAACTAGCCCCGCCCCCTCAGCAGCAACAACGCTCTCTGTGACGCTGAAAAACTGCAGCGTCAGCTCAGATGCCACCGACACCACCTTCAACTCCAGAGACTGAACATTAAGAAGAGTTTGAAGCTGTGCAGTTCTGTCATCTTTGTTCCAGCACGCCGTCTGACCAGGTATCAAAGTTACTGCAGCAGCGCAGCTTCTGAAACACATGCAAAGGTGTGTGTCTGTGGGTGTGTGTGTACCGTTGATCTGGACGTCTATAAAGCCCGGCGCGATGATGCTGCCCTCACAGTCCACACGTTTGTCAGCGTATCCCTGCTCATCGAAGAACAGCTTCTCTGGGTCTAAAATCCTCCCCTCACGCACCCACAGGTCCTCTCTGCGCACACACACACACACACACACACACACACACACACACACACACACACACACACGCACACACACCAGAGTCATGACATCCTGGTCCATGGTACAGCATACATCATTAATGACTTTATCAAATCAAAACTGGACGCACAACTTTGAATTTATCTGAGCTGCAAAGGCTCAAAACCCCAAACACTCCCACGAGCTGCGACCCGGCGCTCCGAGTATACTGCTGTCAGGAGCTCTGAGCGCTCGTCTCAGCAGAATAGTTGAAGCTGGCGGGTTTCCTGGCTCAGACCGGCTCTCTTTGCAGTGTTGTTTTGTGTGTCGTACCTCTGCAGCTCGTTGTCCCTCAGGATCCTGCAGTTGATGAACTGAGTGATGGGAGCGTCTGACACCGATTTGTTGGACGGCATGCTTTTGGTTGTTGTGTCCTCTCAGCAGGTGAGCGCGGACACCGCAAACACCGCCCGCTCAGCCACAGACGACTGGGAAACACAGCAGAACAAATCAAACCGTTTCCTGTCACAAATCTTTCGATGTTCATGTTAAACACGACCACAGCTTCTTACAGTGCGAGCACACTTATTCCGGTTTATCAGTTTTCCCCTGACACAGGCATCTCAGGTGGAGAAGCAAACTTTACAGTTCACAAAAAGTAACCAGCTAAAGGAGGATTATTATGAACTGTGAATCATGCAAAGCTGCTCTAGTCGAGTCCAGCATGACAGGAATTAGGAGCAGGACGTGCTTCAAGCTTGCGATGGAAAACCAAAGCAGAAGCAGAAGTTTGTAACATGCAGGTGAGGTGAGGCGCAGCTGCAGGGTTTAATGAGGGTCTGATCTTATTGCTGTGGGTGCAGCCGCTGACTTTGACCTCTGATCTTGTTTATGGTCTCTGTGAAACATCCTGAGATAAGCCAAACTATTCTTATCTGCCTGTCTGTAGTCAGCTCCATGACTCTACCCCGACTCTGCTTTTAAATGTATTTAAAATTTAACTCGTCCTCACTTTTCTCCTCTTTACCTACCGTGACACACAAAGTGGTGAAACCCCAGAAACACGCCTCCGTCTCGGCCTCCGTCAAACCCTCAGTGGGACTCTTGTTTGAACACAGGCTGATCTCTTCCAGCCGCCACAGAGCCGAAACCTAAAACTGCGTTTTTCACACGGAGTTCTGCGGCGCCTCCACCCGCGGTGCCTCCACCTGCGCTGCAGCTGTGATCCAGCGGCGCTTTAAGGTGTGTGATCGCGCTGGTGCTCAGAGGAGCCGAGCAGAGGAAGAGGACCGAGTCATGTGACCGAGGCAGGTCAGCTGATCAAAACAGGACGAGAGCAGCTGCGGTTTGCTGACACATGCCAAAGTTTTCCACGATCAGCACAGAAAAACAAGTTTCACGTCACGAAAAGCTTCAGTTCTTTTAAAATATCTGTAAATGTTGGAGGTGACAAAGCGCGTTTTTATTCTCAGACGGTTAACAGGAACAGTGGAGCCATGTTTCCTTTAATGACTGCGGGAAAAAACGGCTGCAAAATATTGACTGTTCACAGTCTTCCGACACTTTATTAGGTACACATCGTTAGCGCCAGAGGCCGGCTCGGTTTAAGTGTCGTAAACGAGTTTTGTCCGCTGTAAATGAATTCACGTCATTTTGATGCAGGAACAACTTTCGGGCTGGATTCCGTACGCAGTGTTTGCAACGTGGCTTCTTCATAAAATACAAAATACAAAATAAATTAAAAATCGAATAAAATTTAATTTATTGAGAAAATAATTCAGTGACGTTAAAAATCAGTTTTCCAGCACAGATGTGGCCAAAGAGGGCAGCAGAGATGTATTTTTACAGAAGTGTCACATCTCTTTAAGCAGTGGGTCGACTATACTGAGAGCACTGAGTTATAAAGATCGCGTCTTTATTTGAACATAACATAACTCCCGCTGACTGCAGGTTACAAAAGAAATAGCTTTACGTCACTTCCTGACATGCCCAGCAGAGGGCGCTGGGACACAGCGTGTAGCTCCTCAGCATCGGCTCTGTGAGCTGCTCTTCCTCTGACGTCACTGTGTCACAACCAAAAGTAAAATATTTAAAAGCGTCTCTTATGTTGTACATTTTTGTTGCCTTTAACTCAGAAGGACTGTCAGGATGTTTCTGAGCACACTCGGTCACAACACGCCTGTGTGTTTGTTTATAAAAGCTGCATGAACACATGTCTACCACATATACATACACACCCTACAAACCCACACCTCAACACACTCACACTGTGAAACCTTTCACACCCACTCGTACACACTCCAAACACGTTAACCATGACATCATGTCATCCCAGAGATTCTCACAAGGTGCAAGGCTGAACTGTGTCGTGACCGATCCACACTCTCTGACCCACTCCTTTGCAATCCGAGCTCAATGAATCCCAGCGGTGTCATACTGGGATATTCCCACAGCATCGTGGAGGAAAAGAAGAATCCGTACATGGAAAACCTGCTCAGTCAGGAAGTGGAAGGATGACGGTTGGTGTTGAAGGGTGAAAAATGACAGATTTGACTCGTCTGCTTTCTCAGGATCCTTTTTCTGCTTTTTACTCAAAAGCTGTGAAATTCTGCAGGTTTTAACATGTTAGCGCGATCCTTCGTTTCATTCATGGACTGAAACGAGAGGGACGATTTTGCAACAATGCCCTGAGTTAAAATTAATTCAGCAGCACAGAAGAAACAGGACTGACGGATGAGCTCAGTGTGACACTGAAAATACAAACACGACAGCGAGCGGCTGACAAAGCAAACACCTGAGAGCAGAATGAGACTCACTAAAAACCTGCATCCATCTTTTATATACAGTCTGCATGTGGCTCAGCGTCACGTCCACTTTGCAGATGTTTGGTGTGTGCTGGTGTGTGGGCCACATCTGTCCACAGAGCCCCGTCCAGAGTCTAAGTGAGGCCTGACTGTGTGAGCGTTCACTCCACCGGGATGTGCCACCCCCGCCGTCAGAGCAGCGGCCCCCTCCTCATTCCTGAAAGTCAACAATAAACCACGTTTCCAGTAAGCCGGATACCTCCCCACGTCCTGCTCATCCCCATGGAGACCACTACGAGAATCTGCAGGCCTGTGTCCTCTGGCCAAACCGGGCCACCCACGAGGAGACAGAGAGCCTATATTTTACCACCAATATGGATCAAAATGTAGCCGTGCTCTCGGCTCTGTTTGCTCGGAGAGAGGACTTGGCAGCAGCGCTCGTGGATATTTGATTGGCTCAAACAGAGAAAAAAAAAGCCCAGAAGAAGCCCTCGGAGGTGGTGTTTTACAGCCTCCGTCTTTTGTGAGCCGTGACGTCAGCGTTCCCGTCTGAGTGACACAGTAGCTTTTGTTTTGGAGTCGCCACATCTCATTCACAGCCGCTTAACTCCCGAGTCCGCGGGCTGTGTGGCGGCCTTTCAGCTCCCTGATTCCTTAATCCTCTGGTTTTTAAGGAACTGAAGAAAATCGGCCATTTGTGTTCTGCTTTATGTGAATTGTTGACTTGCAAAACACGCCCCGAGGACGCCGAGTGACTAAAACACAGAGGGGCGGAAAGAGTGCCAAGCAAGGTCACGGCGAAAGGTCGGCGGCGCTGCTCACGTGGAGCAAAGGAGCAGAACAAAGGACGGCGCAGCAGAAGATGGGAACTAAAAGATGAGGAACCGACGTTTAGTCCGAGTGCAAACACAGCTCAGGCTACAACACGAATTACTGTGAAAGTTTCCAAACAGTTTTAAATAACTTCATACTTTCTTCTCCTCCTCACATTTCTTTTATATCCACAGAGAAGTTTAGAATAACGTGGGGAAAACACAGTTGATTCAATTATGACTAAAAGTACATAAAGATGAACGTGAGATTATTCGTAAGCAGTAAAACGTCTCTGTGACGTTTCTTTGCGCCGTCCTCCTCTGATGTGATTCACAGTAACACAATAAAAACACACTAAAGGTCCAAAAGTCTGAGAGGATGTTGAACATCTGTCATATTTAATGAGGAATCTGTTGAATCTGTTCTGTGTGAAAAATCAAGACTAACATACTCCAACGTGTTTATTTATCTGTGGGTGAAAAACTGAGATAAAAACTCATCTTCACATCATTGAACTTTGTCCATCAGAAAATGTGAAATCCTGACCGGCTGGTCCAGAGCTTCGTAAACAGCTGGACGTCGTGGGTCAGGGTGGCTGCTGAAGGAGAACTAATGACCACAGCTTTAGCAGGTCAGTGCCGGAGGATCTGACTGCGCGAGAGGCGCTCGGGACGTCAGGTGTCGTATCTTTGTTTGCTAATGGATTCTAACTTTTCCCAACAAACCTCAACGTGTGTTTGCGGACGATTCAGCGCTGCTTTCAATGATCTCTGAGTCTCACTGTGCTTCAACCGGTTGCTGTAATATTATGATTATTATTACGGGACGATCAGAGGCAGCAACCTCGGAGGCTTAACAATGAGCCTGCAGTTCCTCTGATGTCCAGCAGAGGCAGCAGCGAGTCAGTCCCCATAGACTCCCATGTTAAAACTTTACAGCAGAACTAAACATGTTTACAGCCTGATACACAAACTGTTTGCATCATCAGGGGCGTGGCCTCTGTGACTGACAGGTGGCTGTAGCTGCTAGCTTCACCTGAACTGGACCTCTGGACCGTGTTTGTGCTGTTGGAGCCATATTAATGGCATCATGTGACCAATAATATGTGAGGTTACTGTAGCAACAGACAAACAAAGCTGAGCTCCAGGTTTGTGAGTGAAGTTCAAGGATTTATGGTCATTTCTGGATCCAAAAATCCAACATGGTGTCAGCAAATATGTAGATTCAAAGCTTCAAAGGAGGAAGTAGGCAGGAATTTTATGTTCCTTCTTTAAATTACTTTATTTGCTTTGTCTGTAATAATCAGATTTTCTTCTTATTTCATTTGGAAGTTTGCATCAAACTGAAATCACAAGTTATTTAAATTATTTCAGTGTTTTCAGATCTTTTCTTTTCAGATTGTTCATTTGGAGTTCCAGATCAGTTTCTTAATAAACACACCATCACACTTTTATGCAGGTGTAAGAATATACTGTTTTATATTTCTGCAGCTGTTTTCAGGTAAATTCATTCACTAACAGATTACTTGGTCTTGTTTTTAGACTGACGGATGCCTGGAGTAAGATTTTAGGGGTATTTAATGTTGGAACAGCATCAGTTTGAATATTCAGACTTTTTAAAGGCCTGAATACTTGTTTGTCTCGTCTTTCACTGAAACTGCATTCCTCTGGAAAACTCTGGAGGCTTCTCCTGATCAGCAGGTGGTTTACAAGGAGTAAATGTGGGAGGAGGAGGAGGAGTCTTCACTCTCCCTTTCCCCTTTTACTCCCCCCGGCCCTCCGTGCTGCTGTCCTGCGTCTGTTTGCATTCCTCTCAGTTAATAAGTGTTTGTCTGATCCCCGGCGGGGGGTGTAAAGATCACCCCACACAAACACAGCAGCCCGCCCCCCTCCTCAGCTCACCCAGCTGTAAAGGCGACTTTAACATCACGATAACGGGCAGGCGGCAGCGGACGTGCAGATACATGCTGAACAGATTTGAAGGGGAGGCCGCAACTCCCTCCTGATTGGCTGCAGGCTGGCGGAGGCCTGCAGTGAAACTGTATAGGAGCTGAACTGTCAGTTTAGCTTTCCTCGAGTCAATCATTCCAGGACCGCAGACGTTATTAGATCACATATTAAACCAAACCTGGAACTAAATGTCGCTTGTGGCTTAATTTTGGGAAGATCTGGGAAAGGAGGAAGAAAAAGTCCACAGCTAAGTTAAAGGAAAACTGGATGTTTTTGCTTCCCAACTCTGAGGTCAGCATAACTTTTTCTGACCTCAGATCAATTTAGGCTGTTAATCAAGTCACAGTGACGGGCAGGGTCTTTGTCATCATCTCAAACTGGTTTCTGAAACATGACGATGAGTTCACAGTACTCAGATCTCAGTCTAACAGAGCACCTTTAAGATGGAACGGGAGAGTCTCATCGTGGATGCAAACGACACATCTGCAGCAGCTGTGTGATGATGTCACCATGGACCAAAATCTCTGAGGAAATGTTTTCAGCAGGAGGTCGGATTCTAGCCAGGTGTCTGTGTCTCGTAGAGCTTTGAACAGTGACGTTTGACAGTGTCGGTCCTTCTTCTTCATAACTTCAAAAACATATTCTAAAAATGTCTCGAAAGGCCAGCTTCATCCACTGATCTGCATCAGTCAGCGTTTCACCACAGAGGGCTGAAGACTGACTCTGCACGAATTTAACCTCATCATATTCTTCAATTCGATTCAGTTCAGTTTTATTTTATAGTGCCAAATCCCCCTGTTAGCAAGCACAGGCGACAGTAGGACAGAAAAACTCTGTTTTAACAGGAAGAAACCTCCAACAGAGCCATGCACAGGCAGGGGCGGGGCCATCTTTATCCTGTTGGGGATCAATTAATCTAAATAAAAGTGAAGCAGTGGCCAACACTGGCCCGTTTCCTCGTTCAGTTCATTAAAGGCCGACGAGCCACATCCAGCACAAAACGGTGCTATGTGGCGCAGCTACCAGTGCTTCATTGCTCCATTAACTGAGTACGTGAAGAAACACGAATGAATTCATTGTAAAAACGAGATCAGGTGTAAACGTGTCGGGGATGCAGCATCAGACACGAAGCCTGGTGTGTGAAAGGATCTTTGAAAGGCTGCAGGCCTGCAAACGGAGCCAGACCTTTCTTCGGTTTCACAGGACGGTGATGAAGCTCACTGCTGTGTGAAATCCAAGATCGGCCAGCTCCCTTTAAAAAGGTCCGACTGATAGCATCGGGATAAAGAGCTGGATGCTAAAGAGCGCTGCCAGAAACATCCGACTGTGAGCTGTTTGGGAAACGTCGTGGAGGGCCGGCTTCTCGCTCTGTCCCACGTCCACTCTCATCAACTCAGCCTGTGATGCATCCAGAGAAGCCTCTTTGCTGGGGGGGAATGGACGGACTTCAGACCGGTGCAGTAAACCCCGACTGTGTGAGCAGCGAGGGGGTCCGAGGCTTGGACCGGGCCTGACCGGGGTGTTGTCGCCTCGGCAGCTCACCTATTGAGGGCAGAGTCTAAGATATGCAAAGCAGCAGCGTTTGAAAGCTTTCCCTCTGCTGTGAGGCGAACAAAGAAATAAAGAAATCAAATTAAAGATTGGAAAGCAGCGAGTGAGGAGCGGGAACGAGAGAAGAGCATCTGTGGTGCTTGTGCAGCGTGCCAAGCTCGATGACTGCTGAGAAATGGAAAAAGAAAGGCGTCATTAAAAGACGGAGCGAGGTGGAGGGAGGGTGCTACGCCCTTGTTTGCCCGGGGTGGTATTTCCTGCTCTCATTGAGGCCGTCCAAGTCCTGCAGCTGGCTTTAGTGAGGCTCCCTCCCAGCATTGAGAGGCAGGCCCGGGCATGCCCGGCCAAGGTCAAACTGTAGCCGCCAAGAACGCCGCTCCCCCCCCGCCCGGCTCTGTTTATGTTTGTTTTTCAGTCCGTCCCCCCCGCCTCCACCTCCCCTCTGGCTCCGGACATTTCCACACAGGTATCAGGTGACCCTTCCTCCTGCACATCTTCCCTCAGTATCAGTGTCCAGCTCATCTGTGTGCGTTACCAACGCCATAAAACCAAACTGTTTCCATGTCTCCAGACTTCTGCTGTTTGTGCAGGAACCGGTGAACCTGTGAGCAGCTTAACACTTGCAGTTTTTGGACCATCGTCGCATGAGATGACGACCTGCTGCAAGTGAAGGAAACAATGCTCGTGGCTGGTGTGAAATGTCATGTAAGCCGAGAGTATGTTTGGTAACTGACTCGGGTATTTAGAGAGCATTGTCCTGTCACTGCAATGAGTCACCAACCTTTATGTTACCTGGACAGCAGAACGCTGCGGAGCCCTCGAAGACAACAATGACAGGAAGTTAGATAAGAGAAACTCCATCCATCCATCCAGCAGTCCACATCTCCACGGCCTCTGAGGATGCTGCACAGCCTGACACCCACCGTGCTTTTATAATAATAACTTTGTTTTTTTTATCACTTTTCAAAACACATGGTTACAAAGTGCGAGACAGTTTGAATGAAACTGCACACTAAAGATAAACGTACAGCAACCACATGTCTGATATTGCGTTGGTCCCCCTGACCCATCGGGGCATGGACGCCACCGCGAGGTATCTGCACCCAGATGTTAGAAACTGATCCTTTGGGTGTTTCCCAGGTGAGCGTGCACCTGGTCGTCGTGATGTCATCGGATCAGGGCACCTTCTTCCACTGCTTTCTGCTCCAGTTCTGATGCACACAGCGGTGGGCGGGGGTCAGCGTGGGCCCCCCGATTGTCTGCAGCTCAAATGTAACCGTGTGTTGGTGATATCAATCAGTAACTTATTGTAGGGTTTACAAACTAAATAAGAAACAAAAGATTAGAATTTCTCTCATAACGAAATCAAAGAGACTTTTTATCTTTGGCACCTTTTTATGTGTAAAGCGATGAGTGAATCGCTCCACTGCTCAGATGGACGTCAGGCCGGCTCTACTGACCCCCCTGAGCTTCATGTTCAGTGAGTCAGGTGTAAGTTCAGAAAAGCTGATATTATTTTACAGTTTTTGTCCGTTGCTTGAACACATTTTGCAAAACTTCGCTCATTGTGCCAAAACTCTAAACACAAGTAAACATGACACAACACTGGGAAATATACCGTTCACATCTGTGCCAAATGGAAACTCCGCTGTCGAAACCTAACATTCCTTTGACAAAATGTAACTCTGTTGACAAAATGACACATACTTGCATCACATGCAAACAGTTACAGATCAGGGGACACACTAGTCTACTTTATATAAAACACTGCAGTCTTTGATTTCCATTGGTTATGCAGAAGGCATATTTTCAGGAGACACAAACAACCAAAAAAGCAAATAGGCCTACTCAATATTGTCCACTGCAGCACCATGAATTCAGATAAAGCAAAAAAACCAAACAAACACCATAATACAGTAATAGAAAAAACACTATACTGTACACACAAAAAAAATCATGACAATTGTGCATACGTGGGCTCATGGATCCCGCCGTCTGTTGGGGTCTGGCCACAGGACCTCATCGACATCGCAAGCAATGTCTTCTCCCGCTGGGCACCGGGGAAAATATCCTCTTGCATGTCGAAACCATCCATGGATTGCTGTCACCTGAATGTCGCCGCTGGCCTGTTCCATTGCCTGCAGAAGAGGCATGCGGGCATGTGGTTGGCGGTCATATACACGCCATCTCCAAGCCTAAAAAAAATCCTCTATAGGGTTTAAAAATGGTGAGTAAGGGGGAAAGTATACCACTTCAAGTTGGCTGTGGTTGGAGAACCAGGCCTGGACCAGAGCAGCCGATGGAAACTGACATGATCCCATATCACCACAAACCTGGGCTGATCTGCTCTGTTCTGTACAACTATATCATGGAGAGCATCTAGAAATGTGAGTATATGTTGGCTATTGTATGGACCTAGTTTTGCATGATGATGCAGAAGCCCTCGAAGGCTTATGGCGGCACACAATGTGATGTTTCCCCCGCGCTGCCCTGGAACGTGCACAATTGCCCTTTGGCCAGTTACATTACGACCCCGTCGTCTTGTTTCGCACAGGTCGAATCCAGCTTCATCAATGAAAATGAATTCATGAGGCTGTGCAGCTCCATCCATGGCTGAGATTCTCTGTAAAACAAAGAGAACATATTACTGCACTACAGTGCTACACATACAGGACCCTCACCCATCACACAGGTACCTGTGTAGCTCTCAGGATGGAGCCATGTGGTACTGATATGGTACATATTCAGCTGCTGCTGGATTTCACCAATACTGTATTGTCATGTAAAGGACAGTTACACGTACCCGTACATATTCAGCTCGAAGTCCTTTGACCCTGTCACTGGTCCTCTCAAATGGGACTCTGTAGAGCTGCTTCATGGTGATGCTGTGTTTTCCCAAGATGCATCTGATGGTGGTGATGCTCACATGGTTTATGTTGTTGAACACTTGCCTGTCTGCAAGTATTTGCTTTCGTAGCTGGTGGAGACGGATGGCATTGTCTGCCCTCACTAGGTCCACGACGGCGAGTTCCTGCTGTTGTGTGAACAGGCGTTGGCGTCCTGCCCCAGAAGGTCTTCGAGTCATTCTAGAGAAATACAACCACATATTGTCATCGCTTTGCTTACTTTACTGTATATACTGTATCATCCACTGTACAACACTGTACTTCAATATAAGTAATCATGCTATGTTTCACAGAAACTACCCCTTTGGCTGCAAAAGGAGCATTAGCACCCTGCAGTACCCTGCACACTTGATATGGTGATATACTGTAGAACAGTGCTATGAAAACCATCTGAGTAGAGTAGAAGGCAGAGAGGTGAAGACAGACCTGCTTTCTAGTCTGAATGTTCTTATTGCAGATGCCAGTGTGAAGCGGCTTAGATGTGGGTGGACTCTCTGCCCAGCTTCCCTCATAGTCAGGCCGTGGTTGATGACATGGTCCACCAAAGTTGCTCTTATATCATCAGAAATATGGGTCCGTGCATGGCCTCTTCGTCGTCGTCGTCCTCCTCCTCCTCCTCTTGCTCTCCCTCCATCCATGCTTGCAAAGTTCTTGAATTGGCTGAACTGAGGGCTTTTTGTAGTTGGCTAATTGGTGTTCAGTTTTGCAAGTAAGTGCCTTCAGGTGTGTATTTGAGTGGTTGCAATTACCCGATGTGTTTTGTATTTTGGATACATGTGTTTTCCAAATGGCACCCTGAAATTTCATTTTGTGAGTGAAGTGTCTTATGTATGAAATAGAGTGTAGTATGCAGGACCATGTGTGTTGCATAATTGCAACTAGGGTGCAAAGCAGTGCTTTTGTTTAAGGTATGGGTACATGTGTTTGCGGTCTGGTAACAAAAGCTTCAAGTTGTGTTACTTTAGTCTAAGCATGGCTTTATACAACGGGCAACAACTGTAAGTCGTCCTGAAAAAACAGCATCTGTTTGAACAGGTTCCACAAAACTCTGGTTTCAGTCTCGCTGGTGTTTCATGGTATGAGCCGTTAAATTAAATATGAGCTCAGTGATGGATTAAAATCAACATTTGTGCTGGTGCCATATGCATGTGACGAGTTCAGGGTGTGGAGGTCAGGGCAAAGATTTGTAGGTCATTGTGTGCAGGATCTTCAGGAACACTGTGTGTGTGTGTGTGTGTGTGTGTGTGTGTGTGTGTGTGTGTGTGTGTGTGTGTGTGTGTGTGTGTGCGTGTGTGTGTGTTCTTTGTCAGGAAGACACAGTCTGAGGGGTAATCCGACATCCATCACAGCCTCAGTGAGCAACACACTCTCTGTGTAACAACAAGGAGACAAAGGGCAGGGAAACAGTGGGAGGGCCTCTTCATTCATGGTGCCGGGCTGGGAGACGTCCTTTTGTCGCGGCTTCAGAGGAAAGAATGAGGCAGCAGAGGACCAACATGACACAGCTGTTTGTGGAGGGACCAGTACAACTCTGCAGAGAGCTCAGAAGCTTCTAGAGGAAAAACACGGCGCTCCGACGAGCTCAGCGCACGCTCCTGCTTTCTCCTGAGGCTACAGGGTGGCCGTGTAGACACAGGGTAACTGATCAGGCCCATAATCAACGGCACCAGATTACAGATCACTCTGGGCGATTACATCATCGCTCTTTCATTTTCTGTAGATCCTGCATTAATTTTGTGAATTATCTTTTGTTTTTTTTGAAATCGCAAGGAGAAATTGTACTTTCTAACGTAAAATAATTACACACACTTTATTGCAGCACGTACGTGTGTGTGTGTACAGAGGAGATTTCAGCCCTGCTTCAAAGCTTCAGCATGACAGGACAACCTCTGGGAATATCGCACGATCTGATATCGTCGTGTGTGGTGTTGTTCCCAGATCATCATACTAAATGTTGTTCCAGGATCAACATTGCAAGTGGCCAATCAGAATGTTGTGACGTCATACTTTTGCGACTTCGGGAAAAACCGCCGTAAAACAAAAAACTGTAGTTAAGCTGCGAGAAAGCGCCTCTGTCCGCCGATCAACGGACCCTAACCCTGACCCTTTAATAAACGCTGAGCAGAACTGATATTGTCTTTGCAACATTGGAATTTCATAAATGCACGAATGGCTTGGTGCGCCAAAGAATAACGTCACAAGAATGTGATTGGTCACTTGCAATGTTGTTCCAGGAACAACACCAACACAACGATATCAGATCATTTGGGAATATCTGAGTATCATAACTGATTGATTGATTGATTGATTGATTGATTGATTGATTGATTGATTGATTGATAATACTTTATTCATCCCGAGGGAAATTGGGTTAGGGCTGCCAGCTGTGCCAGCTCCATCTTCATCATGATCATCATCAAGGAAAATAAAATAAATACATAGAAATAAATAGTGTACAAATAAAAACAAGAGTTGTGTCTACTGTTTACAAATGGTTGCTATATACAGTAAATACACTCAGAGAATGTAAATATGTAGATAAAGTTCAGTGGGAGATATAAATGTCACCAAACCTGCCTTATAGCTGTTCATTTAGCTTACAGTGCATTGTATTTAAAATGCTGACTGATGTGCTCTTTGGGTGTTTCAAACCTGATCACAGGTGTTTGCACAGCATAGTCTGAGCAAACAGACGAGCAGCCCCTAAAAGCTGAGAGCCACTCTGTTTGATTTTATGGTGTTGATTTTTCATGCGCTGCTGTGACAATAAGATAAGACGTGTCTTCACATGTTTCAACGCAACACAAACAGCAGGAAGAGAGAGCAATAAATATCACATCAGGTGACGGAGAAGCTGCAGCAGTAAAATGCTTTCTATGTGTTTACTGAGCCACCGGCACTCTTCCATCGTCCTGACGAGGAGTTTGCATGTAAGTAAGTCACCTGTTGACTGTGGGGGGGCAGGAATGAGTGTTGGTACCTCCGATCGTTGATTTAATGACGTGCATCTCGGGAAGATCTTCAAGGCTCATGTCAGCATGTGAGATGGGTCACTGTTCAAATCCAGTTAGAGCACATGAAAGGTGTCCTTCATACCTACATTGTGATGGACCCCTCAACATCAACCATTTCATAGAAATCATTGTATTTGTCCAAACAATTTTTTAAATTACAAATGTCCACATATTTAATTATTTTCTGTGTAAATCTGGAGAGTTCGATCTGTTGATATTTTTGTTTATGTGGTACGGACTGTAATATTTACTCAATCCAACATGAAAGTTGAATAAAAATACAATTTTCTTTGTTTTTGTGACAAAAAAAAATTAAAGTTAAGAGAATTGTGTCTTTTATTTTTGCATTATTATGAAATATGATGATATACTGTTCAGAAATTACCACTATTTGTCTTTTGCAATGTGAATTTTTTTTTAAATTAATGTGTGCTCAAATATGCTACTTTGCAACGTGATGCATTTTTAAAAATATTTTTACTAGCCTGAGGTGTTATGTGTCCCAAATTACAGATGCTGACTTACTTTGATATAAAGATGAGTGAAAAAAATCAGACTTTTATCTTTAATGGTTTTTGAGATATTCATGTTCAAACGTGAGTTTCAGTGCGCAAAACACTGGCCTGTAAGTGGCTCAAAGGAGCATTTTTCAGAAACATATCTAAGAAAGTATTTGGTAAAGGAAGCTAAAATCTGACAGCAATCACTATATTTGTTCAAACTTTGGACCATATAGTCTTCTTGCAAATGATGGAGCAGGATTTGAGGTGGAGCGACTGTCTTGAAGTTGCATGGAGTCTTACCTTCACACTGTGAGTATTTTCAAAGTTATGGGGAGAAAACATTTTTCATTTTTTAATTTGTGTAATTTTCATTAGTGAGACCTCATAAAGGGACCCATAGATCCTGATGCTGCTCCATGAACTCCTCCATGAACTCGCAGATGCTTCTTAAGGTGGAAATGATATTTAACAAAGAGAAAAGAGTGCGAACAAGCATGCCAAAACTCTCCTTTAAGCAGGATTTAAAGCAGGACTTTCCCTTGTAACGGCATGTTGTTAATCTGATATATTGGTACTTTTACATAAGTAAAGGATCTGAAGAATTCTTCCTGTGCCATTGCACTTTGGGGGTCTGTTCTCTGGAGCCTCACTTTGGTGAGGTAAGTGAACTTTCACAAAAACCCTGCTGCAATAAATCTGGGGCTCCATCCACACCATCCCTCCTCAGCCCTAATCAACCCGACAGCCTCCATAGCACCAGGAACAGACCGTCACCCATCCCCGCTCCCTCCAGTCCTACATGACAATGGTACCAGCAGTTACCCCGGCAACAGGCTTTTCATTAGCTGTGTGAAAATAGATGTATTCCCCGCCGCTTCTCGTCTGTCCACCGTTTCACATCTTGCAGATAAGCTGCAGATCCCTCATTCGGCAGTGCAGCTTGCAGGAGTGGAGACATCCTGACTGCTCACAAGAGCTGAGACTGACTAAACCTGAGCTCAGAGCACCCGGACAGTCACAGGCTGACCAGGTGCTTCGTCGCGAAATCTCACTCGAGTGTCATTGTTGTGTTGCACCGTTGTCTGCGCTGAATGTGAAGCATCCAAAAACATGTCAAGATGGCTTTTTTAAATGTCGTAATGGTGTCAGCTGCTGGTTTCAAGTCTGCTAGTTTGGGAAGGACGAGGCGGTCCGTGCTTTACCTCGTGATCCACATCCTGAGGCTTCAGAACCGTCAGGTCTGTGAACCTGCCAATTATCATCCCTGTCAGCTGTGTCAGAACTAAATGCTTTCGATCATATTTTACAATCATATAAAACAAGAAAATAAGGGACAATCTTCACACACAAGGAACTATTAATCTGAGGTTAATGAGGTTGATGAAAATGAGGTTTTCTTATCTAAATGATTAGAAAACCTCATTTTCTCTGAGGTTTTGGCAGGCACCCTGCTCTCTTCTGCTGAAGCCTGCTGTAAGTGGCTGCATCGTCAGCCCGGCCACATCGGGTGTTGGCGTTTAGCACTTTCAGTTTGCAGCGTTTCTTGTTGGAAGAAGCGGCGAGGGTTAGCGTTTCAGCAGGTGGCTCCTCTTACCTGCAGCCGTCAGCAGGGCCGGAGAATAATACCTGCATCAGGTTACCACGGCATCTCATCTAACCAGCCTGCTGCATTATAATTATGAGCCCTGTGATCCAGCTGGAGAGCTCCGTCCAGCAGGTAATAGCGCTGCGGGGGGCCTACATGGAGCTCTGGCTGGGGGGGGGGGCAGCAGCTCCCCTTTCCAGGAAAAAGGCTGCGGGGCTGGGCATGAAGATGCAGGATCCTGCTCTTCCACAGGAGTGTTGGGTGTCCATCATGCAGAGGTGTAGCGTTACAGCACTTTATCTTTTCCCTTCATCCCTCTGCCGTCATTACCTCATCAGTGACCACAGACAGACACGCTCGCTCACAGAGAGCCCGTCTGTTCACGACCCCGGGGGGACGCAGGCTTCTTAAATTCTACGTATTTGCATTTGATTACTGCGGCTATTCATCTGATGCTCTGAACGCGAGCCACCTAGCTAATCTGCGGCAGGGTCAGGGAGTGACGGTGTGGTCTACAGCGGGGCAGACAGGCCGTGATATATGGGGCCGTGGGACACTTGTCCCCGTTAGACCCCACACCGCCCCAATGAGGGACCACAGATCTGAGCTTCATGGGGAACAAGAGTTTGACTGAGCACAGACAAAGCCCTGAAACAGAAACCCAGCCACCCCCCGCTACTATTACCCATCTACTGCCTGAACACACCGAGAGCCCCAAAAGAGACGAGCAGGAAAAGAGCAGCGTAAATCTCACGCCCAGGCGCACTAAAGCAGAGGGGGGTGAGGGCCGAAACAGACAGCGAGCAGGAGAAAACAAGACATACCACGTAGCCACGAAACAGCCCCGGAGGCATGCTCACAATGACAACGTGCTGATGATTAGCAGCTCAGCACGGCGACTGTTTCAGATTACCCTGTTTGCCCATCGTCATTTCATTCAGGTCATAAGCCAATAAATGTGGTAAAACTGCACCATAAATTAAAATACAGCTTAATGAAAAGTCTCAAATTATAATATTTCATCCTGAGGGGAACATGAAGTCCCGAGAAAAAAAGCTGCTGATGGATTTTAAATATAACAGAGGACCAAAGTCATTTAAGGTTATCCTCGGGCGCTCAAAATCGGACCCATGTAAACATAAACGCTAGATTTAAAAAATCTATTTAAACCAACTAAAATAATTTTAGTGATCTTGGAAACTACAGTAAAATAAAATTACAGCAGAAATATCTGTGGATTTGGTATTTGTTAACTTGTTTACTGTCTGATGAGGGTTTAGTCCACTGCTTTTAAATGTTCTGTTTGTACTGTGATATCCAGACTGAATAAAAAACATACTAAAACTGTCAATGTAACGAAATATTTTCAAATAATAAAAGCTAAAGCTGAAATAATAAATAAAATAAAATACAAACTAACGAGAAGCCGAATCTTTCAGCATCCATAAAGTAGATCGTAGAAAAAAATACTCTTGGAAAATATCAAATGCGCAGAGCTTCGTGGAAAATGGCACGAAGCTCTGCATGAATCTTCATCACATCCATCCAACAGCTAAGGATGGGGTTCATCCTCAGGGAACAAACCACTACTCCTTACAGACTGATCTGTTGAGTCGATAGGACACAGCATAAGTGAAAAGCTATCAGAAAATCACTCAAATGTATCCTGCAGAAACCAAGAATATCCAGACAAAACATCAGGGCTGTCCTGTTCCCATTTGAATACCTCGACCATCACAGTCATAGACCAGCTGATGAAAAAGAAAAAGCTCTTTTATGAATATCTGTAGAAACTATCATCACAATCCATCCAGAGTGACTGTTTTAAGAGAAAAACTTCCTGTTTCATAACCACCAGCCTTAGGATTCACCCTCGGGGGACTTTGAATGAGTTATGTACCAATCCAACAAGCAGGAGTTGATGTATTTTAATAAATGAGTGAAAGCTTGGTCTGGTTGTGGTCATGGCATCACCAAAATTATTTGAGTTAAAGCTCGAGTGTCACAGCAGTCCAGACCGTTAGCATGTAGGAAGTCACCCTCTCAGGACCACAAATGCCTTTCCAGACTTTACAGAATAACTGTGCTACAGATTAGCTGTTACAGTTGAGATCATTAAGATTCACCCTCTGGGGACCACGAATATCTAAACATGCCAGAGGAATCCCCACCAGAGCCGTGGAACTGTTCTTCTTAGACGATAACCTCGTGGTTGGACTAGAGAAAAGTTAAAGATTCAAAAGTCATTTTGATTGTCCTCTGGGGACCACCAATGCCTTTAAAACATTTCAGCCTTTACATTAACTTTACGTGTTACTGGATGAGTGAGAGGCTTGGAGGTTTTTGATAGAAGAGTTTATCCTCTGAGGACTGTGAACTGCCTTTTTTGGCAGTCAAACTGAAAGAGCCTTCATGACTAAAAATGAGGAAATGTGTCAAGTAGACAGGCGAGATGCAGTAAAACATTTTTTATTGTCAAAGAAAAGTTGAAAAATAAAATAAAAACAAAAAGGTAGAAGAATACATGAGCGTTTAAACATCAGCATAGAACCAATCATGAGGTAAGATCCCATTATCGTGGTTTAAAGTGTTATTTGATTGAGACGAGCTAAAACACAACCATAGCTGGTTTTACTGAGAGTCCCTCGAGTGTATTCACACCTCCGAATACACAAAACAGTGAGCCTGGTCTCTCTGAAGTAAACAGCATGAATGGACTCCAACAAATGACTGTAACATATAACAAATATCACTGTACAATGATTGCACTTTCACACATGTTTAGAGAACAGTTACTGCATCTCAGCAGTTAAAGACTGTCCCCGTCCTTATGCAGCGTGATTTGGTTTAGTCTGAATCCAGCGAGCTCTTTTGTTCACATCCAGCAGTCCCCAACTTTATCGCACACCAACACAAAAACATTTCCTCATTGCAGTAAAATGCGCACGGCCGCCCCGTCGAGTCCCAAGTGTTGTTCTTGGCACATAGAAGGTCAGGTATTCATTTACAAGCCACCGTGGCCTCTTTAAACTGTGCATTTTAAGCTCCTAATGGTTCTTTGTTGGAGAATTTTGCCGCAGGCTGCTTTGTGTTTATTTTAACTTTTACACCGCGAAGCTGTGACGCGTCCTCTGCTGTGTTTCTTTATATCTACCGGCTACAAAGTCACAGGAAGGAAGAAAGAAAGCCGTTACTTCTACAAGCCATATACGTCAGTCTGTTTTTCTGGAAAAAGTTAAGCTAACATGAATAATTTGTTAAAGTTGTGCTAGTTCATTCTGAAAATAAAGAGTTAGTACCAAAAAATCCCACGCCAAAAAAAGACAAGAAAACTAAATGAGTAAATCACATCTACACAGAACATAATTTGGCAAAAATCTCATCATCAGTCTGTCGTAGCATTACTCCTGATTCCACTTTAACAATTAAAAAAAGTCTTAGTTGATCAACTGTTCACTGAAAATATCTTTCAGGCAACATGATCTCCTTTTTCACAATAAAACACTTTCGTGACGTAAACAGAGACCATGTTGTGTCGTCTGTAAGGCCTGGTCACACCAGAGATCAATTTATTCCAATAAAATTGTGCCGATTGGTGGATTCATGCTGTTAGCTGTTTATTTCTGAAAGAAAATGTGGACCTCTCTGATCAGATGGAGTGGCTTTGGTTGCCGGTGGATTGTATAAAATAAAAGTTGTGCTTTATCACCAAAACCAACTCAATGAAAAGCCATACGGTCTCTGATTCCAGTTAGCGTCGCACTTCTCACAGTTTCATTACCGCTTGGTGAGTAGTTGACGTGTGTTTGCAGACAAGTTCCATGCAAACTACTGGTGGGAGGAGCAACCTGCTAGCAACCAAAGCAAGCACAACAAGGTTGTGGTGTGGCATTGTGTTCCTATTCTAAGTAATTTCACAATATCAACTGCCAGAAACCACATGCAGCCAAATCCACACTTTTCCGTAGTGGTAAACCGAGTATAAAACATAATGAACTGTCAGTGTTTTTGTGTAGTTTTGAGAGAGTTTATTTTGGGGGTTCTCATCTTCCTGTTATGACTGAGTGGACTAGTGACTGGCTAACTTATTAGCATTATCTGTAGGAGCTCTATGTAAGAACATAAATGTCTGAATCAGTTTGAATGGACATTAAACTAGAAATAAAGTCTACTTGCATTTAGCTCCAGCATCTTTAAACTACACCCTCCCTAACAGCTCAGTGATTGGCCAACTTCTGGAAGCTTACTGAAGGGCAGCAATCAGTGCTTGTGAAGGGTAATGACCGCTGGAAATGTAGTTTAAACAAATGTTTACATCATTATGTGAAACTCGTTTAGCAGGAACACCGTCCACCCCTGACCCCGTGTTCTCATAAACACACGAAGGGAAACATGACGCTAAAATTACCGTGCTGCCTTCTGGTGTGTCCAGGCCTTCACTCTGAAAACTTTCATTTCACAAAAAAAAGGAAAAAACATTCAGTGTAGTTTCTCTGTGGAATATGAACTGCTGCTGTACATTGTGGCATCATTGTTCGGTAGGCATTGAGTGTTTATTTCCAGCATTGAACCTGCATAAAAATGTTTCTCTAAAAATACTTTAAACATCTTGAAAAGGACGGTTAAGCTTGCATGAGGATAAAAAAAGAGTATTTTATTCCCAAGTTGTGTTGAGAAGAGTTCTTAGTTTGTAAGACAACCTGGAAATTATTCCTCAAAGGAGGGTGTCCATCCTGCTGCTGGGGTCCCCACCTAATGGGTCCTCGAGCCCAAACAGCTGGTCTAAGTTGACGGTGGAGCTACAGAGGAAATCACTGCGGCCGTGATCCTCCTCCTCCTCTGGCCAGGGGTTCTCCAGGAAGGCTGTGGCAAGGAAGGTCTCCTCATCAAAGTCAGACATGTTGTTACTCCTCTCTGCCTCTGCTGAGCCTGCAGGGGCTTCAACAGGAGAAATGTGGGTTCCCCTCACTGTTAGGTCCTCCTCTTTCATGATGGGGCTCAGAGGCTCACCACCTTCCAAAGTGAGCTCCCCGCTGAGGGCAGAATCCAGAAGGGCATCCCAGTCGAAGTCCCCCTTCAGAGGTCCAATCTCCTTCTGTTCATCCATGGAGAGCAGAGGGGAGCTGGACCGACGGGGGGCTTTGGCAGCACCATTTCTAGAGCCCTGCTTCCTCTTGAGCCCACTCCTTCCCCTGACGACTGGCCAGGACCCCAGCATGGTCCCCTCAGCCAGATGGGGGTCCCAATTCTGATCAGCCCCCGTTGCCTCTTCGAACTCTCGAAGAAGCCTTTGGGACTCTGGGTTGACGCAAAGCCCGATCTGCCCTCTGGGCTGAGGCTGCATGTTCACCCCGAGCCTGTTCCGCAGGGCCGGGTTGATCTGGACGGGCGGCATTCGTCTCTTCTTGTAGGCACCACTCAGGAGGCGCTCAGCGTACTGCGGGTCAATCTTCCAGAAACCCCCCTTCCCGGGCTCGTCCTTCTGCCGCGGCACCTTGATGAAGCACTTGTTGAGCGAGAGGTTGTGTCGGATCGAGTTCTGGAAGGAGGAATGTATATTTTAAATAACAGCTCACACACTGTCTTCATTCAGCTCAGATCATCAGATTGATGTTGCTCTTATTTGTGTTCAGCACATTTGAAGCTGCAGCCTGGATTAACAGTTAGCTTAGTTTAGCATAATGGTAGTAACATGTTTACAAAAACTGTTTCAGTCTGTGTAGATAATTTCCCCCCTCATAACTGTACAAGGGAGAATGTTTGGATAACTCTGGATTACAGTTTGCATTATTAGAGGCGTGGCCTCTGTGACTGACAGGTGTATGGTGACACAGGCGGCTGTTTGCTAGCTGTCTGCTAGGCTTCTCCTCAGCTAGCTAGAGACCCTGAACTAAATGTCTGGACCATGTTTGTGCTGTTGGAGCCTTTTGGGGCATTTTTAATTATCTAACCAATAATATGGATGCTGTGAAGTTACTGCACTAACAGACCGTCCAACAGGTCTGAGCTCCAGTTTTAGTGAGTGAAATTCTAGGACTAATTGGATGTTACTAAAAAGCCAAAAAGAATTCCTAAATGTTCATGCTAAGAATAAATGGCAGAGAAATCTCCTTTAAAGTAATACAGGTACATGTGTACTATATCTGAAGTCCTTTTTTGCCTCAAGCCAGGAAATCAGGGAGCCAAGGATGTCAGGTTGGAGCTGATCCCAGTATGCTGCCTTTAGCACACCTGCTAAACCTGTGAGCTAACCTGCCCGCTCATGTTTCCTTTTATCATCCTTTAAAATTAATCTTAATTTAATTCTTTTATTTTCAGGCATCCTTCCATTTTTGGCTTGGGTAACAATATTTACATCTTTATTTTAACACACATGAGTTGCTATAAAGCTGCTGGTATGTAGCTTTTTAGGTTCAGATACCTTTAAGTGTCTTTTCAGCAACAGACTTTAGCTTTTTGTGGTGCAGGAAGTACAGCTAGCAGAGCATTGTAGTCAGTTATAATGTGCTGTGTATCCTTGCGTTCAACCATCCAGCCCCTCTCCACTCAGGTCTAAACAGAGCGCTGACCCTGTGACCTTTGTTAAATATTATCTGCCCCATGTACTGCCTTACAATAACAAAATGCTCTGAAATGTCTGAGGCTGAAACTCTGGGAGTGCAGCGAACGGCTTCATCAATCATTGATCCAACAGAATTAAAGTTTTCTGAAAAACTGCTGCTGCCTTCATGAGAAAGAATCTGCTGCGGTTACTCCTACTGAGCTGATTTCAGGTATTATGCTGCTTAAAAAAAGGAAAACAAAAAGTGCAATCCTGTTAAAGTTTGAGTGTTTTAGGCCTCAGTTATTAATTACACACAAAGCCAAGTGGCAGCAGGCCCAGACCTCTGTTCTCAAACAGAAACACATCCAGCTGTGATGTGACCTGAGAGAAACTCATTTTCACACAATGAGTGCAGCAGGTGGCACATCCTGTCTCAGGTGGACTGCCTCTGTGTGTGTGTGTGGGTGGGGGGTCCGTTACCTGCCAGGTGGGGTCAGCATGGCGGTAGTAGCAGAAGTTGTCGGTGATCCATTTGTAGATGCAGGACAGCGTGATCTTGCTCTTCTTGCTGGCCTGCATGGCCATGCAGATGAGGGTGGCGTAGGAATACGGTGGCTTGATGTGCGCGTTGGTTTTGTAGTCCACGTCGTCCGGACAGTGTCCGTGCGCCACGATGCCGGGCAGTGGCTGCATCCTGCTGTAGGCCGCCGCCGTGGGCTTCCCCGGGGTCAGCGGCATCCCGATGGAGGCCGGATCCCCGGCCAGGGGGGAGGCTGGCGCGTCAGAGCCCAGCTGCTGGTGGCCGAACAGGTGGTGCTGGTGGTGCGTGTGATGCGGCACGTTGGTGCCGAGGATGGAGAACTCCTGCAGCCACTGCAGGCTGGTCAGGCTGTCGTCCAGGCTGACGGAGCAGCTGCTGCTGTCGGTGCCGCTGACTCCGTCCCGCTCCTCAGCCTGAGCCGCCGCAGTCACCACCTCCTCCTCCAGACCCACGGAGCCTTCGGCCCACGGGTCGGCACAGCTCAGGGACAGCATGGCTCTCTCCTCTGTGTCAGCTACTTCTCCTCCTCCTCCTGCCTCTGTTACCTCCTGACAGGACTGTAAATACACACCCGACACTTCAGCGAAGGCCAGAACAATGACCCGAGAACAGCTCTGTGTGCGCGCAAAGGGACACGCACTCAATCCACATCCACGCATTCATGCCCGACACCCACTCAAAGCAACACCTCAGCGTTACGTCACTCTGACACCACAACATCTTTCTTCAGGATGTGGACAAACTTTTTCTCACACACACACACACACACACACACACACACACACACACACACTCACACACACAAACATGCACACACACACACACACACACACACACTCAAACATGCACACACACACACACACACAAACATGCACACACACACACATGCACACACGCACACACACACACACACACAAACATGCACACACACGCATACACACACACTCGCGCTCGCGCTCGCGCACGCAGGGGTCTCAGTTGTCGCGTCCTGTTTTAATAAAGGTTGAATTTTTTCCGCTTTCTGGACTTTTATAAGTTTTTAGGCGCAGTAAAATCCGCAGATTTGCGCTTCTTGTACTCCGATCGATCAAACTCTTGAAGGACTTTTGAACAGTTCTTGTGTGATTTCTACATTTCTGTACTGATTTGCTTGCTGAGAGAAAGAGGATAAATGACCTTCGGAATAAAGATCCAGACTCACCTTTGAGCTGCGCCCGTTGAATCCAGACTGATGGAGGCCGAGTGTGAGTCTGCGCACCTGCTGCTCCACACGGAGACCTGGGGAGGAGTCCTGCTTCTCCTGCTCGGCGGAGGTTTGTGGCGGCTGTCAGCGCGCTGCGGGCTCCAGTTTAATACCTGCTGCAGGAGGTTTGACCGGCAACCATAGAAACGCTACACCCCCTGTAAACAGCTCCGCGCGTCTTCATTGGCCTCCCCGTTTCTATGGCGCTTCATTTTTAATCACGCTCAAGTCAACTGTGGCCGCGGGTTCTCAATCTGAGGCCCGGGGCCGCTCCGGGGGACCTGCTGGGACTTTTACTGCAGGATTATTGCAGTTTTATTAAAAGCAAACTCCGCGTGACTTTTTCTTTCTTTAAAAAGCGAATGAATGCAAAAACATATTAAATCAGGATGGAAGCTCAGGTCCTGCTGCTCCAAGGCCACGATGCACCATCCACCCACACATCCATCATTTCTATCATATTTAATACCGCACTTATTACTCCTCTGCATTCAGGACAGATTAAGACTCCATATTATTAAGTCTTCCAAAAAGCTTTCAAAAAGTAAAACCAGCTTTTCTGTTGTCCTGCTGCTCTGAACAGTCCGAGCATGTGGACCTTCATAAGGGATAAACTATTTGACTGATTTTAATTTCTTTGAGATGAAGATTTTACATTTAAAACATGAAAATAAAGTCTTTTAAAACTATACAGAAGACCTGATTATTGAAAATAAAAATGTTTCCTCTGTAAATGTTTCAACAGCCGATGAAACTTTTTACACTCAAACAACAGATTTAAATCAAGAAAAATCTTTTTTCTCGTCATGATCTGGAACTTTCATAAAATAATTCCCCAATAAATCTCTAAATTTGTCAAAATAAAGAAACAACAATAACAAAAAAAATCTAAAAACCTGAAAGTAAATTTTGTGTGTTAATCAATCAAGCAAAACTTTATTTATATACACTTTTTTATACAATAAAGCTGTAACTCATAGTGTGCACACACACATTCACACACACATACACTATACTCATGTAGTATCACAGCAGGACTGTCTTTGGAAACACTGAGATACAAAATAATAACTAACAGTGAAACATAAAGGGAACTAAGGTGAAAGAATAAAGACATTATATAATTAAAGCAGAGTTTTAACATTTAAACAAATAATACAATGAAAATATCGCAATGAATTAATAGAAGGTGAACTAAAATTTTGAAAAAGAGTAAAAAAATTAAAAAGGATCTAAACAGTCTGAGCAGCCCTCGGGTCATCAGGTGGACTCTTCCATAACACGGAACTTATTAAGTCCATAATAATGCCATGTTACCTCTATAATAACTCTATGATAACTCTATGTTAACTCTATGATAACTCTATAATAACTCTATGATAACTCTATGTTAACTCTATGATAACTCTATGATAACTCTATGATAACTCTATAATAACTCTATGATAACTCTATGTTAACTCTATGATAACTCTATGATAACTCTATGATAACTCTATGATAACTCTATGTTAACTCTATAATAACTCCATGATAACTCTATGATAACTCTATGTTAACTCTATGTTAACTCTATGATATCTCTATGATAACTCTGTTAACTCTATAATAACTCTATGATAACTCTATGATAACTCTATGATAACTCCATGATAACTCTATGATAACTCTATGATAACTCTATGTTAACTCTATGATAACTCTGTTAACTCTATAATAACTCTACAATAACTCTATGTTAACTCTATGATAACTCTATAATAACTCTATAATAACTCTATGATAACTCTATGATAACTCTATGTTAACTCTATGATAACTCTATGATAACTCTATAATAACTCTATGATAACTCTATGATAACTCTATGTTAACTCTATGATAACTCTGTTAACTCTATAATAACTCTATGATAACTCTATGTTAACTCTATGATAACTCTATGATAACTCTATGATAACTCTATAATAACTCTATAATAACTCTATGATAACTCTATAATAACTCTATGATAACTCTATGTTAACTCTATAATAACTCCATGATAACTCTATGATAACTCTATAATCTCTATATACTCTATGATAACTCTATGATAACATGTTAACTCTATGATAACTAACTCTATAATAACTCTATGATAACTCTATGTTAACTCTATAATAACTCCATGATAACTCTATGATAACTCTATGTTAACTCTATGATAACTCTATGTTAACTCTATAATAACTCTATAATAACTCTATGATAACTCTATGATAACTCTATGTTAACTCTATGATAACTCTATAATAACTCTATGATAACTCTATGTTAACTCTATGATAACTCCCCACAAATCTTCTGAAAACTGTTGAGAGTTCATTTGAGACGCGACCAAAAGGAGAAAATATTAAAAAGTGTTTGTTTGGTTTTGACGGGGGAACATTTGATCGTCTTTAATAAGAGAAACAGTTTGTGGAGAAAAAGGACCCGCTGTTCAAAGTGCCCACCTCCCTCCACCTAAAACACTTCCACAGGATACACCTGTGCGTCCTCACTGATAGCTCCTCCTGCAGACTCCTCCCTCCTCTGTCCTCCTCCAGGTCACAGAGGAGGAGAAGCCTCCCCAGGTTTTACTGCAAAACGAGGTTTTTGTCTGATTCTGAGAGTATTCGAGTACTTTAATACGGTTACTTCTTGTGCCTGACTGGGCTTGCTTGTTTGTCTGCACAATAAATTTAACATACGAGACAAACCAAAAGCTGGACCGAGCGTCTGGACTGATGCAGGCGGAGGCGTGTGTGAAGGAATGTACTTTTGTCCATAAGGCAGAAAAGGAGAGAAAGGCGAAACAAAGAGCTCGGTGCCCCTGAATGTTCTGTTAGTGTGGCTGAGTGGTTTCCTGAGGCCCCTCACAAAACTGTAAAGCTATAAAAAGGCTTCCTCATCTCCTCAAAGCTGGTCTCAACTGATCTGCACAGTCTGCTGACAGCTGCAGGCTGAGTCAGAGAAACAGAGCTTCACCTGCTCACAAATCTCTTCAGGTGTGAGGGGAGGAAGTGGGAGCTTCAGAATAAAAGCTGAATTGTGGACCTCCTCTAGAGATAAATGATGTTTTCATTGAGGACACAGATATTTCGATTGATGCGTGAGTAATGCTAACATCAGGGAGTAAATGATTAACTTTAAACCTTAATATACTTAAATGGATGAGTTTTATTAGAATACAGTTGTTATTTGGCATGAAAGTCAAAAATGAGCAATGCTCACATTTTACTTTGATTTTATGCCTGTAGTCCTGTCTCTGTCCCAACTCTCTGCTTTGTTAGCCTTCTTCACCTGTTCTCATACAGAGGTCAGAGGTCAAAGAGGGACCAGTGAAGCAGACTAACGTTAAAGAACAGAGGAGCAGGGAGAAGCGATCTGGACTCAGAGCGGCTACAGAAATCTGTCATTAAACTTCACAGACTGGCTGATGGGCCCTTGGACATGCACCGCAGATGGATTACTGCCATAAACACATAAACACGTTTTCATCTGAAGCAGAAAAAACACAATAAAGACTAAATCATGACTGTAGGGACACTGAAATGGAAACAAGAAGGTGAAAAACTGAGAAAACAGCTGCAGAGACTCGAAACATCGTCCACAGTGACAAATGCTGTGAAACAAAGAGGAGACAGAAAACACACAAAGATGTAAAACCAGATAAATACAACACGAGGCAAAATGTGCACAAATACATGCAAAACACAAACAGAGACACCAAGCGCTATTCTGATTTTTATTTTCATGTGTTCCAAAAGAAAATGACAGACAGCAGAATTATTAACACATACTCAGTATATTAACTGAAATTTGTTCCAGATTCAAATATTTTTATTACAACTCTGCTCCAAAGTTTGTGATCTTTGAATGCATTTTTAATCACTTTGAGCTGCTGGTTTAGTAAAAATAAAATGTAATGGTCACTTTGGACTGGAACAGTCGGGCAGCAGGAAGAAAATCTAAAAGATAAAATGTCAAATAAAACTGAGCCCTTTGAACACAAATGAAAATCTATTTAAAGGTTTATTAATAATAAAAACTCCATCGTCATTTCACTCAGTTTAATTTCTGAAATCTGGTATATATGTTTGTCTGTTCGTTTTTGTATCGTTTTGTTTAAATGCGCTCTGGTGTAATGTCTATGATTGGACAGATGAGGGCGCCGTATACACGTGGGACGTGAAAGAGGAAAAAACTGAACCGATTGAGATGCTTTTATATTTGTGCCGTCATTAAAAAGTTATTCCTGCTACATTAATGTCGCATCCATATTTTTTTCTCCACTGATTTCTTCCACAGCTGAGCAGGATTCAGTGATTCCCGCTCGGAAACAGAGGAAACTCCATGAACACATCTTCACCTCCACTTTTACACACTATTAATCTATTCATCTTATTTATTTAGTTATATATATATTTTTTTTTTAGCATTTCTTTGTTTGTTTTTCTATTACTGTGTTATTGCCTTTATTTATTCCCTTATACTGTGATTTCTCTATAGAGAAGGTCTCACTATACTTTTATTTGTGTTGTTATTACTATTGTTGTATTTCCTAATGTATTCTCCTTTGTGCTTGTTATGCTTTTGTGCAGTAGTGATGGTTTTTTTCTCTCTCGCAGTGGTTTTGTTGGGTTTTTTTTGCACTTCCTGTTCTCTGTTGTCATCACAGGAACACGTGACAGGATCTGTCAGACGTCTGTGCAACGACTCCTGTGATAATTAAAGAAACCGATTCATGTATTACTTTTATAAAGTAACCGACTTTCCTTCAAAGCTTCTCGTTTAAAGTTTAAAGTGTGGAACTGCAGATTTTTGGGGTTATTTCTGTAGTTTTGACTGAAAAATGACTGAAGCCTCATTTTTCTGTGGATGGTTGCAGTAACTGCTTTCAGCTGTGATCACACAGAGCGCAGTGAAGGTGGCAACTGTGCAGTAAAACTAAAGGATGAATCACCTCATTTAAAAGGTGAGTTTGCTGTTCAGGGTGTAACTGAGTATTTCTGCAGTACTTGAGTACTTCCGTCAATAATCACTGTGTTTTTGTAAATACTGAGCTGTGCAGACGGCTGTTAACCATTGACTCTCACAGACACCCCCCCCCCCCTTCCCTGCTCTTGCTCTGGTGGTGAGATGACCCCCAGCTGAACTTTTCTAACATTCAGCAGCAGCTCAGACGGGAACCATGAAGCACGAGCAGCTCCAGGAAGCAAGAAAAAGAAAAAAGCAATGATACAGAAAGCTTGATGTTCCCGTTTCATCAGAGACGACGGCTGCATCGGGGGCCCTGGCCTGCACGTCTCCAGCAGGCGGATAAAAGTGCATCTCGTCCTGCTGGATGAAATCCAAATGTGCTTTTGTTTTACTGCTCAGGTTCATTTTTAACATCCGCTCAGAGACAAACCCTCAGCTACGAGCAAACATCCCCCACCGAGAATATAAGATAAGATAAGATAAGATAAAACTTTATTAATCCCTCGGGTGGGTTCCTCTGGGAAATTCGGTTTCCAAAAGCACAGCACCGACAGAAGTTACAGAGTAACAGAATATTATATATACACACACACACACACACACACACACACACACACACACACACACATACAGTGGGGCAAAAAAGTATTTAGTCAGCCACCGATTGTGCAAGTTCCCCCACTTAAAATGATGACAGAGGTCAGTAATTTGCACCAGAGGTACACTTCAACTGTGAGAGACAGAATGTGAAAAAAAAAATCCATGAATCCACATGGTAGGATTTGTAAAGAATTTATTCTCTGTCATCATTTTAGGTGGGGGAACTTGCACAATCGGTGGCTGACTAAATACTTTTTTGCCCCACTGTACATAAATACAGAGACATATATAAATAAAATATACGAAGGGCATAAATAGAATAAATAGGAATAAAAATAAAAATACAAGTGAATTGCACATTTCAAGTATTGAGGTCTATTGCACCGTTGACTATTAACAAAAGTATTGCACAGTGAGGTGAAGAGGCACTACAGCTTAGTTGTTCCCCCCTCCTTTGACGAGTACAAGTTAAAGGTCAGGTCAGTTAGTGGCTGTGAGTCACTGAGAATTCAATAAATATGTTAACAGATGAGAAATAATGCACCAGAGATAAATGCAGGTTAAAAAGTCTCCGCTCGCTGATAAAACATCACTTTTCACAACATTCGATTTAATTTCACTGCCCTGACGCCACTTCTGAAGAGAATTCCAAAGATCTGAGGAATATTTGCATTTGAAGGAATTATTCAGAGATAAGAACCGACACACTTTGTTTTGAACATGGTGTCGCCTCAGCCAGCGAATCAGGCCACAAACAGCATGTTCACACAGTTCAAAGTGCTCCACAGATAAAAGACAGGCTGAGCACAACAAACACGAAACAAGCATCAGAAATAAAAATATTACAGAATAAGAGAATAAAAATAAAGAAAGGGACGTCGGCGTCTTTGCACTAAAATCATTTTTCGTGGACGCCCTGGCTCGATGTGCGCCAGGGGTCAGTTTGGGGACCAGCCTTGTTTCCTGTGTATATGCCCCCCTGTCTGTGTGTAATTGACACAATGAGGACTCACATGATCATCAGAGCTGAGTGCTCTTTGTCAAGTTTAAGACTGGACAGAAATAAAAGTTGAGGAATTCGGGCAGCAGCTGCAAACATCACACCACCAACTAACACGACCTGTCGTCTTTAAGTATCTCAAGGACACAAAGACTATCAGACCAGCGAAGCCTCCAGTGGGGGCCATCACAGTGGCTACATCCATCATTTATATACAGTCTTTGGACTAAATTATACGTATCCTCCCTCTCTGACATCACAGAGAGCCAAGATTAGAAAACACTGTGACCGACTGAGCGTTCAGAGCAGTCTGAATCCTGAGGATTACAGCACACACACTGACCTCATTAACTGAAACTTTGGCCATGTTTAATCTGCACATCCAGCTCCTGAACTGAGATACCTGACAGGTAATAAAGCAAAAGGAGAGCAGGTCCATCTGCTGTGATGTTCTCATGAGCAAACAGAACCACTAGACCTGCTGAAGCCTGTCAGGAGCTTTGTGTCCCTATAGTCTTCCTCTTTCCTCCAATAATACATAATAGATGCCCTCCTGTGTCACATGCTCCTTCACCTGCAGCAGGGCTGAATTATTCACCTGATGGCAGAAAGAGAGCCGGACAGCCTGCAGCCGAGAGCTGCTCTGCCCCGATAAGAAGATTACCAGTGTTCATCAGGAGAACCGTCACTGTGGTTCCTCTGGAGCTCAGCTCTGAGGGGACAGGCTGATAGTGTTTCATGTCGAAGCCACGACGCTCATCCAAGCACAAACACTTGTTCCTTTTATCTGTAGCCCATCATCCAAAAGGCTTTTTAAATTTTAAAAGTGTTTGCAGAAAAATGCAGCATGTTACCAGTGGAAACCACAAACTGTATATCAAAGATGGATGTACCCCCTGGAACATGACTCTATGTTTGAAGTCTCTGTGTTAGAGTTTTAGCTGCAGCCATCTTGGTTTTTGAAGCCAGAAGTGACCATGTTTAGGTTAGATGTTGGAGTGCTAAGTTAGCGGTTAGTAAGATGCATCCACATATATCTGTGTAGGTTCTCAGTTATCCAGGTCACGGAAATCTAAGGAGCTTGGAAAGACTTTTTAAAATTCTGTGAAGACATTTTACCTGCTCAGTCATCCAGGTAAGTGAATCACTGTTGGTTCTGTTCATCTGGACGTAGCGAGACGGAAGAAGTCACTTGGATGAGTGACGAAACGTTTCTCGCACTGAAAACTCTACGTCCAGATGAACAGAATCAAACTTTGGGGATTTACTTACCTGGACGATTGATCATGAATCAAAACGGAATCTTTTGGGGTCTCAAGCAAAATGTATCTTCAGTGCTAAAACCAAATGGTGGAGGCGTTTAAAGTCTATGGGAGTTATCCCTTAAGAGGGTCGTTGACCCACTATTAGCATGAGCAAAGGTGTGAAAAAAGGGCGTGGGTCATTATCAACAGAGGTTTCGGGTGAATCCATTGTGAGACTTTCCCTCACACCATCATCATTGAGATCAACTGATGCAAAACGTGAGTGGAGGTTGAGGCACCTGGGAAGGGTCTCAAAACTGTTTTGTAGGTGGCAGACAGTTGGCGTTGTAACTTACAAATCCATCTTTGAGCAGAGGGGTGGCTTACAAGTAAGCCACCCCTCTGTTCAAAGATGGAGATGCCACCATTTGGTTTTAGAAATGAAGAAGCTTCTCGGATGGGAAATCAAATGTCCTCACGAAAGCTACAGAAGTCCGGTCAGCTTTTTGACAGTGGATGTTGGAGGAACTACAGTCTGCCACCCTGGGGCCACACCGTTTAAAAGTTTCTAGAAACATCTCTGCAAGCTCACGTGGTGAAAAGGGGTCAGGATATCAATACAAAGATCAGTTTCATGTCCTTCTTTACGTTCTCACTGTCACGTTAGTGTTTAAATAAATTATGATTCATCATTTATAAAGCAGCATGATTCATTTTTGATGTGCTCCTGAGATGTTAATTTTGGTTTATTGTCCAATAACAACAACAACTAAGATGTTTGTGAAGGCAAAATCAATTTCATTATTAGCTCCTTATTTCAGAAAAACATCAACGTAAGTCACGTTTATAGGATATGATATATTATATGGAGCATACACATTTAAGACATGTGTATGTGGTCAGAAAAAGAAAAAGT
Source organism: Simochromis diagramma (assembly GCF_900408965.1). NCBI lineage: Eukaryota > Metazoa > Chordata > Actinopteri > Cichliformes > Cichlidae > Simochromis > Simochromis diagramma. The sequence goes on from NW_024386772.1 coordinate 861,585, forward strand.
AGTGAAAAACTAGACATACATGAATAACAGACACGTACATTTTATATGAATATCAGTATTATTACTCATGCCCCCGCGACCCGGCCCCGGATAAAGCGGATGAAGATGGATGGATGAGTATTATTATTGTTAATAGGCAAATTCAAGTTGCTTGGATTCCAACATGGATTTAATATTCTTTATATGAAAACATTTATTAATAAAAGCAATTAAAATTATTTAAATCCTGGACTTTATGTACTAATAACAGAAAAATCTCTTACATCAAAACGTTTGTAAATTAACACATACGTTACAAATCTTTAAAATACCCTTTAATTCTCATAAATATTCTGCATTACTGTGGAAACAAATTACTGAATAAATCAGTTGTGTTCGAAATGTGTTGTTTCATATTACTACAGTATATATTACAGTTTTGATAAATGCAAAAGCAAACGCAAAGTAAACCTTCGTGTATTATGTAACACACTCCTTATAGTAGCCTATTTAATTTAAAATGTATTTTTGATATATCAGGTTTTTGTGGTGTATATGAGAAAAATATAGGCTGTCAGTTATAAATTATAAAATTAAATTTTAAAAATGTATTTAATTTATTATGTCTTTCTCGGGTTGACTCTATGAAGGGATATGTTTCAAAAAATAAAACAAAATATTTACAGTGTTTACACGTGTGAAGCTCGTGAGGAAGCAGCCAATCGGCTCTATGAGTTTACGGCAACTGGCCGATCGAACATTACGTCAGCGTAACGAACACAAATGAAAGCGCTTGTGTAACAATACTCGACAAACACTGAGGGCGGCGTGGACGGTTTTCACTCACCCCTCCTTAGGACTCCACCCACCGACACAGTCCTAACACTTAAAACCAGCGCACCGAAGAAATTTAAACTCGTTTCATCGATAGCCAATCAGCGCCTCTGTAGTACTCTCTCGCCGTGGAGCCGTCCAATCAGTGACGCGTTGCTCTTTGTTGTTGCGATGACATGAAAACATTGTTGTTGCTGCTGCGGAGACTCACGGACAGACGAGCAGGAAGGACGGAAGGTTCGCGGGGCTTCCTTCAGGTCCGGGTTTAGTTATTATCATTTTTTTATTTTTTAGAAAAAAAGGTGGCAGTTTTTGTCTGTAAAGGAGCCGCGGGAGCAGCCATGTCGGTGAATATGGAAGAACTGAGGCACCAAGTGATGATAAACCAGTTTGTTTTGACGGCTGGCTGCGCCGCGGATCAGGCGAAGCAGCTCCTCCAGGCGGCCCACTGGCAGTTCGAGGTGAGTGGGAGGTTTATTTACACGTTGAGTCCTTTTATTAACCCCCACGCGTGATTTGGTGTACAAAGAGGTGCCCGTGAACTCGCTGTGGTGATTGTTTTGAGGATTTCCCGTGCTGCCTCGCTGCCATGCGCTCTCGGGGCTAGCGTTAGCCGCCTAGCCGCGCTGAGGACGTGGTGTTCGATGCTTTTTGTTTACATTCTCCGTCGCCTCGCCGTTAAGCTAGCTGCTGTTAGCCGGGCAGAGCGGTAGTGCGCTCGGGTTGGACCAGGGCTGTGTAAGGCTGGAGTAGAGCGGTGTTTATTTTGGCGTGGAGATGCTGATAAGATAAGATGCGCTGTTTTTCATCCGCTCGCATTACTCACAGATCATAAACTACAGGTCAGGCTTGTTTACCGTCAGAGCTCGCGGGGTGAGCTGATGGATCAGCCCCTCCCTGCCCAGCTCAAAAACAATCGTTTCATCACGTTTCCTGTGTGAGTTTCTGGAAGCACAGCGAGCGGCTCTCTGCCTGTTTGTGTCCGCTTCACGGAGCGGATAAAGAGGTCAGACCGTGCGTGCTCCCCGCTAAGCGCCCTGACATTGATCCCGGTGCTTCTCGGTTATATATAGACCGATTAAGATGCATTATCCTTCCAGCTGTTCCTATACACGGACCTCCGTGTGCCATTAACACCTATTAGAAGTTGAAGCTGGCTGGTGGAGGTCAGTTTGAGCTGTTTCTTCGCAGTTTTCCCAACGTGGCGCTCGTGTCTCTAACTATGCTTCAAAGCCGAGAAGTCCTCCTCTAACAGGGCGAGGCAGGCCAGCGGACAACAGAAGACGAGCCTTTAGCTGCTCGTTGTGTTTAGCGGGAGTCATAAAATGCGTGGTTGAGCTGCTGGTTCCCCTCTTTTTCCCCTCTCATGAAGAAAGTGGGTCCCATGATATTAATCTGACACGCATGCCGGGGACGTGACTGTTTACTGGGCCTGTGATGGTCAGGCTAATAACTCAATAAAGCGTACAGTGTAAATACACAGGCCAGCTGTAAGTCATAACAGAGGGCTCTGTGCTCACTGGAAAATGAAAAGTAGCCACTATTGATCAGATTTTGTTGAACAGCAAACTTGGAAATTTCTATGAAGTGACGGTCAGGCTCCCTCTGCTCCTCACTGGTTTCCTCTTTCATTGCTAAACAGGCCTGAGCTTGTTTCCTTCATGTGCTGCAGCACAGAGCGCTGTGTTTTCGCCAGCTTATGAAGAACACACGCGCACTCGTGTTTGAAATCCTCCTCAGCCTCTCTCTAACCACCGATCACAGATTGTGGATCGGATTAAGACTTGGGGATTTTCCTTTTCATGGATCCAAAATGTTAATTGAATGATCTCAGAGACTGGATCGCTGGAAGAAGTCTGACATTTTTATTTTGGCCCGTCTTTAAAAAGCAGAAATGCACAGACTGTGCTGAGCCTGATAAGGCAGCATTGGGAGTCCATCAGCCATTCCTGAAAAGTTGTTTCACTACGGTTCTGTGCTGCCTCACCTCACAGCAATTTGTGAACGTTATTCTTATTCAATGAAATAAATAAAGGATAAAAAAAGATTTAGGTGTACCCAGGTCCTGTTTACAAGTTCTGCCCCCATCTGTCTGCGTTTGCGTGGATGATTTCTCCTTGACCACCTTCCAGAACATCTTACTGACATTTCATCAAACGCACCCATCCGCAGCATTGACCTGCTGAACAGCTAACGGTCACCTGAGCTTCCACACCTCTGTCTGTTGCAGCCAGGTGCTGCACCGGGAGGGGAGGAGGCGGTGGTGATGTTTGGAGTACTGTCAGGAGTTGGGGTTATGACTCTGATTGGCTGACTTGTTTATTTGGAAAAAAGCGCTGTGCGCTGCTACTTTGTGTGACTGGAAACTGGGATTAAGGAGTGTTGTTGTGTCTCCGGGGTGAGTCACTAACCTTCACGTTACCTGGACAACATAATACAGCTGAATCCTGGAAGACAACGCTGAGGGAGAAGCACGGGTTAGAGGCGCAACCTTGGTGTGAAGGATGTGGGCGTTCCTCGCGTCTGAGACGCCGGACTTGCAGTCAGACCTCAGTCCCACGCTAACATGTCCCCACAGCAGGCTGTTATTTTGTTTTGGTGTTTGCTGAATGAAGAGAATCGAGCTGCAGTTCCTCTAACGTCCACTGGAGGCTCCAGCAGTTAGTCAGTCCCCATAGACTCCCATGTTGGAACATTCCAGCAGAAATCAACAGGTTTACAGCCTGATACACAAACTCGTTCAGTCTCCGTGGACAATTTCCTCTTTTAGAACAATCGTCCAGGTGTTTACGTTCACGCTGGATGTCCTGCTGACTCACAGGTCAAAAATAATCTGTATTTATCTTTCCTGTGTCACTTGCCTCTCACTGACATCATACAGACCCAAGAGTAGAAGTTTCAAAGTTTACATTTATGGGGAAAGATTGAATGATCTTAAGGAACCGCGTGACCACAGACCTTCAGCCTGTCTGTGAAGAGACGCACGGACCTTAAATAATCCTGAGATTTAACCTGTGGACGAGTAACTGGAGTAACGAAGTTGGTGGAAGAAGTTTGTTTGTGGGGAAAGAAAGCTTTTAAAAACAGACCCGAGCGCTGAGTGACGTTGGCAGGTCCAGATGAGTGTTTTGTGTTGATTATCATGTTGATGATGATGACTGTGTTTGTACAGTGTTGACTCGTTCTGAGCGAACACAGTGACACGTGAGGAGCCCGAACAGGAAACGTGTTCATGCTGTTTTTGTAAAATTACTACAATGACAGTGAAAATAGCTGCTGATTAACTTCCTGTCGAACCGCCCGGTTTGCCCCTTTGCTGAAAGAGGAAGTTTCTTTTTCTGTTGGAGCTTCTGTTTTTTTTTTGTCCTTGGTCATGAGGCACTAGAGTGAAAGTAAAAGCCGTCACGCCGCCGTGAACCGTTTCCCCTCTGCAAGGACTTTTAAAGACACTCGCAGGTTACGGAGTTTCCTGCAACAAACCAGAAAATTAAACGAGACGAGACAAAGAGCGGCTCTTTGCACAATAGCGGCCGAGCACTTTCGCTCTTTGAGATGGGTGTCACGTTGTACGGCAGACATTCCTGCGCCACCGCTGTTGTTAAACAACCACGGCTGGGGGGAGGGGGAGGGAAGGGCACGGCATTCATTCAAGTGTTGGGAACAAAAAGAAGAAACTGAGCTGCAAAACAAGCTCACGCTCCCTGTTCAGACCACAGGAGCTCTGCAGTCCCACAGTTATTGCAGACATTGAACTCAGCAGACACCACATTCAATGATTTTTATCTGTTATGCACGGTTAAATATTGTGCTGGTTTTAATGTTCCTGCACGTTGAAGATGCTGGGAACAGTGGAGCTCTGGGGCGTTCGAGTCCTTAGTGCAGAAATCAGTCCACTGGCTGTCTCAGTTTTAAGTGTTGGGAATGGAAAGTCTAAAGTGGTCCCCTCCTGGTCAGTTCCCACCTGTGGGATGACTCCGCCCCCCCGCAACATTGCTGGGGGGGGGGGGGGGGTCCCTTGGGTCCTCGGGAAATGTTTTGTAGCGTTGGGTCGGCTCCGTCTGTCGGCCCGGTGTCTCTCCTTCTGCGATCACGGCGTGCGTTTGAGTTCACAACAAAGACGCTGCGTACGTGAAGCCAACTCGTTTCCCTGTTTGCACAATCAGGAGACGCACTGTTTACATTTCAGGCTGCTGTGAGGGAAAGCTGGAAAAGTTCGACGAGCGCTCGTGTTTTGTCTTCTGAAAACTTGCAGACCTTCAGAGATGCGAGCGTTTGAGTCAGTCCAACCCAGCTCAATGTCACACAGGACGAAACAGGAGACGCTGATGAGACTCTTTGTTTCTTACTTCACTGCCAGTGTTTCTGCAAACGTGAAACTAAACGTCTTTTTGGGTTTTGTGAGGTTGTCTCTGGCGTTTATGCCCCGAGACAGGAAATGAAAAATGATGTGACACATGAGTCGATGATCATAAATAAGTCGGTCCTTTTATAACTGATCAGTTTTCCTGTTTCAGTGATTATTGGTATTATTGGGTACGTCAAAGCTTCCAGGCGCGATGACCTCGGCTGCTTCAGGTGGTTTGGCTGTGAAATAAGCTCGTTTTCGTTCTGTGGCTTTAAAAATGTTGTCAGCTCTGCAGGAAGCTGCAGATCATTTCTTCAGAAACAGAAAGTCTGGTTTTTGTTCGCCTCCCTCGAGGTTTCACTCCCAGCAGCTCTGCAGAAAAAAGAGTCTCTGCGGTCTGATGACTCAGTTTCAGGTCGCAGCGTGGAGATGATACGTTTAGCCCTTTGTGTTAACGATGGTGAAAGGTGGGGGTATGGGGCGGCCCTTCCTGTCTGAGGTTTTGGGGGAAATGAATGCGTCCTGCTTGCTCTCCATGTGGAAACGTAACTCGTCCTTCTGCCTCTCTTTCTGTCTGCAGACGGCCTTGAGCTCCTTCTTCCAGGAGGCCAACGTCCCCGGGCATCACCACCAGATGGTAAGTGTGTGAAAACGTTACTAAACACAACGGGTGGGACACGGGCGCTCCAGCTGTTTGGGACTGTGGTTGTGGTTGGATGGTGGGGGTTCAGCGTGGCGATCCACAGGCTGCCGTTCAGACATCAGGAAGCAGTTCGATGGTCCACGCCATTCCTTCTTCCTGCATCTGCCGGTTGGTTTAGTCACAGAGAGCAGCAGAAGGTGGAGGGCGAGCTGCTCGCACAGACGCTGTGTTTGTGTTTGAGCGCTGTTAGGACGACGGGCGTGTGCAGCCATAATAACTGTTTAATCTCCAACTGCAGCCCTGTAATTTAATAATTACTGGCTTATAAAGAGAAAATGTGCAGACCTGCGTCACAGTGAGCAGACAGGTGTGTGTGTGTGTGTGTGTGTGTGTGTGTGTGTGTGTGTGTGTGTGTGTGTGTGTGTGTGTGAGTGTGAGTGTGTGTGAGTGAGTGTGAGTGTGAGTGTGTGAGTGTGAGTGTGTGTGTGTGTGTGTGTGTGTGTGTTCTCATTAAATCTCCTGCCTCTGCCTCCCTGGGTCTGATCCTCGGTCGTGCTGGGACGCCTGCAGCAGGCGTGTTTTGTTTTCATTCCTCCTCTGGTTTGTTTGCACGCGTTGGGAGGGGGGGGGGGCATGTTGAGGCAGCAGGCTGCTTTGTTATTATTTTGGGTGACATCATCTTCATCATCTGCACTGAAGCAACTCAGCGCTCTGAGCGAGCATCAGCTGCCCAACTTCCTCCCGGGGTGCACAGGAGGAGGAGGGAGCAGCGATGTGGAGCCTTTATTGTGAAAGTACTGAGTTTGTTTGAGGCTCAGAAAATGGCAGAGTTTGGACTTTTTGCCGTAAGCACAAATATTGACAAATTTAGTGGAATATTTTAGAAAAATGTAAAAAATATTTTGAGTACAAACAGTTTTTCGGAGTATGGGGGAAATGGGAATCCACATGTGTGTCTGTAAACTGATGAACTATTAAAGATAACACTGAAGTCTGGAGGAAATAAAAAGCTCTGCGGGAACCAGCCGAGCGGCTTCTTCTCCTTCTTAGACGCCTCGGAGATTAATGAGAGAGCGTGTGTGCACGTGCAGCAGCGCCTCAGAGTTAATAAGAACCAATCGATCCTGTTCCTGAGGATCATTTTTGACTCGTAAGTAAAAGTTTGATTATTTGGCTCTGCGTGAGGTCACGTGGCGCCCGGCAAGCTGGTGTTTTTGTTCTTGGTCCAACGTCATCGGTGCGATGCATCAACACGCAGCATACCACAGAACCGGTTCTCCGAGGCTCACTGGAAATCTAGAGAGGCGAGGCCGTTTGTAACGAACACGCCGATCTGGCCTGAACAGCAGCAGGAAAATGCCCGCAGGTTTACCGCCTCTGCACGCCGTGCACCTCGGCGCTGAAACAACACATCCGGCTGTTTACGTCGGGAAGGGGGCCTTTCGCCGGCTCATCGTGAACATGTGAGAAGGCGGAGCTCCAACAGGCAGCGTAAAAGTCACTGTGGTCATCCCGCTGTTGTTTTGGTGACACAGATCTGTGGCTGCAGGCGCCACTCTGTTTGTTTCGGTGCGCTCCGAATTGACGTCGCTAAACATCACCTCATGAGATGGGCGGGTCGCACGCCGTAAAAGGAAGGGGAAGGGCTAAAAGGTCTGCACCTGAGACTCGGGTTCAACCATCTGTACCACATATGGAGGGTAATTAATGTCAGTTTTATCTCGGGTGCTGGTGGAGACTCCAGGAAGTTCCTGCGACCTGCCAACAGACGGTTATTGCCCCCCCAGTAAACCATAAACATAAAAAAATATATAAATATGGGTGCAGCCAGCGTGTCGTCGTGGCTCGGGTTTTGGTTCCACCGTGTTGGTTTATTGTCTGCAGACTCGCAGCTGCTGACCTCATTAAAACGAAGCTGTTTAATAATCTTATTTTCATTGAGCAGCATGTGTGGCTCCGCCTCCAGCAGCCTTAGAAAGTCTGGGTCGTCCAATGGCCCTCCTGACTTTCCTTCGTTGTGTGTGTGTGTGTGTGTGTGTGTGTGTGTGTGTGTGTGTGTGTGTCAGCAGAGCTCCAACTCTTTACAGTTCAGGTTTTTCTTCTTCTGACTTCACATTAAAGCATTTGAAGTTTTACAACAAGTCCTCCAGGCTTTTATTTTGAAACCATCCTCCCTCTCTCTCCTCTTCCTGCAGATGTGCACTCCCAGAAACACCCCCGCCACGCCACCCAACTTCCCCGATGCCATCACCATGTTCTCCAAACTGCGGGCGTCCGAGTGTGGCTCCGGCAGTGGGCCCTCCCAGGTGTCCATGGCGTGCTCTCCACCGACTCACTCCTCCACGGCGGGATTCGGCTCCTTCTGGGCGTCCTCGCCACCCAGCCACCAGCCGGCCTGGCTGCCCCCGTCATCGCCCACGGGCCACCACATGCACCACAATCACTACCACCACATGCAACAGACTCCCATGTGGCCCCCCGTCTCCCAGCCCAACGGCTCCCAGCAGCCCCCTGTTGTATCGGCGCTTCACGGACAGAGATGAGGCTGAGCGGCGGGCTGAGTGAGCTCGGGCAGGGCGGGAGGGTCTGGGGTTTTAGGGGCGGGAGGGGGGAGGATTTCTTGTTTCTCGTTTCTCTGAACTGAACACGAGCAGTTTGGCTTTGCTGCGAGCCGGAGGGCGACACTGGAGGGTCTCCGAGGACACTGAGAAACTGAACCCAGCCACGCTCTGAGCAGAACCCCAACAGAGCACTTACCGAGGATCGGAGCCATGAGACGTGATTTTTAGAGACTCTCTTTTCATTTGTCAGAAAAAAATCAGACAGGAAGTCGACAATAAACCAGCAGACCAAGAGGAGGACGAATCAGACGTGTGTGTGTTTGGAGTACAGATGTGCATCAACAGGTCAGCTACAAAGTTTCCGCCCGGGCTGCAGACACTAACGTGATGTCAGAGACGATCCCAGTTTGTGCTTCTCACTGAGTGCCGGGTTGTTTAAGGATAGTTTTTCTGTGCTGGATGGAAAAATGTTGAGTTTGCTGCACACCTGCCAGATGTGAACACAGCTGGAAGTGAGAAACTGTGCCTGAGGCAGAAAATTTAAAATAAATGTAACCTTGTTTATGTCCAATGATTCTTTTTTTTTTTTTTTGTCGTTCTCTTTGCTTCACAATTCCTCGTTTCCACCTCCTGAATCTACAGATTTTTAATTCCACTTACAAATAAATAAAACTAAACACGTGCTCTGATTCTTTCACATCTGCTGATGTGATGAAATAAACCGCAGATATGAGAAGGTTGGACAGAACGTGACGTCCTCAGTCTTCATCTGACAGTCAAAGCGTTACCTTCGCGCACAGCTGAGGTTCTTTCAGGATGATTCAGGCTTTTCTTTACTATTTAAATCAAAAATTGGACTTAAATCATCAAGTTTGTGTTTTGTCATGGAAACTGTAACACCATCATAGACTGTATATAAAAGATGGACATCACCCACTAATTTGAAAAGTCCTGTTTTAAAACATTCAGTTGGCGACTTTTACTGAGTGACTTTGACCATAAACTTATCAGGAAAGTACAGCTGAGGTCAGAGGTCAAGTGAGCAGTAAGTAAAAGAGTCGCCCCCTGTTGGGCATTAGGGTTAAAACGAAACCTAAATATCTCCTGCTTTTTTAAAAAAATTTCGTATCTTTGTTTGGATTGAGATCTTTCATCTTTATTGTGCAGCAGATTTGATATTTTTTCATTGCACTGATACAGATGCACCGATGTAGACGAGCTCAGTAATGTTCGCCGACGTCTGTGGGTGGGGTCAGCTGTGATGATGAGCTGAGTGCGGCGAATAAATGACAGAAGAAGAAGGTCAAAAATGAGCTGAGATGGAAAGTTTGCAATAAGCTGCTGATGTGAAGCCAGATTAGAGAGCAGAACTCGAGCGTCCACTTTTCTGGGTTGTAAATAAAAAGATTCCAGTTGAACTTTGATCTGAGAGCGCTTCTATTTTTATTTTCGGAAATTGGCTCCTCCGCCATGTGTCTGCGAGAGGTTAAAGGTCAACTCAGCAATTTCCACACAACCTTTCAGACACTCAAACGCTCCTACCTCCACCTGTGTGAGTGGGCGGGGCCCCGCGCTCGCTCTGAATGTACTCCGGAGGACTTCCTGTTTGACAAGTCCTGCATGCGTCACGGCGAGTAAAATAAAGTTGCGTTTACGTCACGAGGAAGAGGAGTGAGGAGTTTTCAGGTTTTGTTCTGACAATCAGCCGTTCGTGAACCGCGTTTATTCGCTGCAGGAGGGGCGTGTCGGTCTCTGACATCGGAGACTCTCAGATTTCAATGATGCGAGGGAACTCGAGCGCCGTGAGCTAACAGGCTAAACGCTCAGCTTTAGGGCAACGCCTGCAGACTTTAATGTGACGTAACGCTGTCCAAACGCTGTTTACGCCAAATTCCTTTTTACAAAGCGAGGACATTTTCAGCAGAACGTCGCGGCGCTGAAATGGTGGGAAAATTGTTGCCACAGTCAAACACGTCATGTTTGACTCGTCTGGTTTCATGCGATGGTGTCAGGTTGTAGCTGTTCGTCTCTGCAGAAATCCAACCCTCTGAGGAGCCCACACGTTAACCCTGAAACGGAACTTTATGAAGAGATTTGCTTAAAATGAACTAAGAACAGATTCTTAATCAATCGTTAACAGTTTAATCGACACTGGTTCGATTGTTGGAGCCTCGATCGGCTCCACTGGTGGAAGCGTAACCGAGTATTTAGAGTTAACGATGTAAATGTAACAGTCTTACAGCTGAGTCGTTGGAAAAGTTTAAGCGTGAAACACTTGGACTGAAGATCAACTAATGATCGGCTGATCGATCCCTTTTAAAGTTTAATGATTTCCAGTCCATCGTGTCAGTAAACGCAAGTTTGGCTTTAAAAAACTTGAAAAATCTGATTTTTTCCAAGTACAAAATTTCACATTTGCGACTGAACCCACCAAAGCTTTGGTTTATCGGCTCAGTCGTTGGTGGATCGCACAGCCGCCGCCAGCTTTTCCACAGTGAAACGCGGAGGTCAGTGGACGCCTTTCAGGGTCCGAGCTTTTAAAGAGACCTTTTCCTAAAAGTCTTAGCTCTGACGATGCGTTCGCTGACCTCAGGGCAAATTTTTTCCAGTCTGAACTCGTTCTGGACGAGTTGAGGCAAATGAGGAGCGGCTGGAAGGTGACCTCCCGCCTGGTTTGTTGTTGGCGACGATCCGCGGGGTTCGGAGGCTCTGTTTGAGATTCCCGCAGCGTGGATTAACCGGCCTGTCCACTCTGCTCCTACTCTTGTTTTTGCAACATATTTTAGGCCTTTCAAATCCAGCCGAGGACTTTACAAACTGGTCGAAGGGTCATTAAAAGATGTTTTTAGCTCTGGTCACTTCCTCACAGACTCTGATCCACGACTCTTTTTTAGAGATTTCGCTCATGTACTTTTTTTTCACTTCCTTTGTTTAAATTTGTATTTATATGTTTAATAAAACAACTTCTGATGTGTACTTCCTCTGGGCTCTTCTGTCTTTCTTGGCAGTGTTTAGTCACACCACACCTATTTTAGTTTTACTGTAAGAGCAAAAGAAAGACGGTTGTACTTCTTTGCATTTGAGCGACTGAAGTTTGAGGAAGGATGTGGTCGGGCCGGGTGTCAAACTGAAGAGTCAGTAAGAACCAAAGTAACGTGGATTAATGAGCCGCTGCTGAAAGTGAAGCGAACGCAGCTATGTGACACATGTAAATAAGGAAGGATACGCCATTACACGAACGGGACGAGATTTCAGGAACTTTTTACTGTTGGAGCAGCTCCAGTCTGACGAGTTCACAGCGTCCTCCGCTTGACTGATGTGAACTTTAAAGGCCTGCTTGGCCACATTTAATATAACCCTGCTGGGCTCTTAGCCAGGCATCAGCCATCACCTTCAAATGGTTCAAATGATCAGTTATAAAATACATTTTTCCACATTATATCATCATGAAGCAGTTAGCCTACAGTGACCACAGTCTGCTCACACTGGTGCTGAAGACAAAATATTCACAGCATATTCTCAGTGGGTTTGGTGGAGAAGAGCCTGGAGAGAAGAGGACTGAATAGATGGTGGAACGGTGAAGGCGGAGTTTAAGCACCTGGAGACCAGGTGGAGATGAGTGACGGGGTGGCAGCAGGAGGGAAAGGGCAGGTTGGTGTGAGACCTGCTCGCTGGGTGTTTGTACGCGGTGGAGTTTAAAGATGGCCGATGTTAGTTTCTCTCACGTTACACTGGCGACACGTGTTTATATTAAATGCTGCCAATGAAAATAAACGTATGCAAAAGAAATCTCAGTTGGCTTCCAGCAGCCTGACTGAACGGAAACAGAACATCAGGGGCCACAGCCCAGGCAGTGTACAAACACTGACCCGGCTTCCTGAATCACACTGAACATGCTGACACCTGAACTCGGCTTCTGATGCCACGGCCTCACCTGACAGCGCCTTTCATACGACGCCTGGATTTAAAGCCCAGTTAGTCACTCATGTGACTGGTAGTTTAAAAAGAAAGCACGAAAAAGTCAAAGTCAGTCTGCATTAAAAGCTTCTGCACGGAGACTTTAATGCATGAAGGGAGTAAAAGTTTGGTTTCAGACACGATGTGTGTAAAACATCACTGAGGGGAAAGAAAAATCTGACCCTCATAAAGACTTTATGTTTACATTGTGTATTTACAGTGTTTTTTATTCAGGTCCTGATCTATAAACTTGGGGAGTTTTCCAGGACTGGAAAACAGTTTAGAGTTCCCAGGTTTTCCAGGCTGCCTGGAGTCGGACTGAAGCACAGACCTAATGTGTTGAAAGACAGGAAGCTTCAGGAGTTGTAACCGCACCTCTCCCTCCTGCTTTTGTATTTACTCATCAGCGTGTCCTTCCTGCTCGCGGCCTCGTGTTCCTGTTAACAGGAAGTACTTTTGTTGCTGGTAGTGATGATGTAATTCCCCACATGATGCAACAGCTGAGTCCTGAATGTGTGAATGTGTGTGTGAATGTGTGGATGATTGTGTATAGTGTAAAGCGCTATACAAATACACAGCATTTACCATCCTCGGCTCGCTGACAGATCAACACGACAACAACACAACTCTTCTCTGGCCCACGAGGCTTTATGAGAGCTCTGCATGTTTAAATCAGTGTTTCTGATCGTTCTCACTGCTGCTATAAAAATATATACTACTACTACAAGGTTTATATATATATATATATATATATATATATATATATATATATATATATATATAAACCCTCTAAGAGCGACCGGTGGGGAGTCCCAGATTTTAAGTCCTATGGGACTGTCCCCATCTAATCACACGAGCTAAGGTGAGTAAATGGGTGTGGAGGTGAAAGAAAGGTGAAATAATTCTATACCTCCCCTGACCTTCTTAAAGCCTTTTAAAGACTATTGATTATTTCAGTAATCAATAGTTGATCAGGTGGTTTGATTAAGAGGGAATCCTCTGTTTTTCAAATAAACATACAAAGACCATGTTCAGACAGACTCTGTGACGTTTTACTGTGAATTACATCAAAAGGGTCCTTTAAGATAAAACGTTAAACGTGGCTCACTTATGATGAATAACATCTGTTTGATGTTTAATATCTGATGTTCTAAAAAGTGATTAAATTCACACTAAAGTTTATTATCTGTTAACAACAATATTCAGAGTGAAAAAATAAGTACAAAGCCACATCACAGGGGGTTTCTGGGATGTGTAGTCTGGACGATAAGCAGGAGGAGGTCACCTGAACCTCTGTCTGCGCTCGCAAACTAAACACAACATGGAGGCGGACGCTGCCCCCTACAGGTTGAGGGGCTCGTTGCTTGGAGGCTCTGCGGTGCTGTCAGCCGCAGCTGAACCCTGAGCGATGGAGCTCTGAGACGCACAGCCCAGAGCCGAGACGGGCCAATCACGACCGGAGCAGCTGGATGCTGGAGAGGAAGGAGAGGAGGAGGAGCCAGGTTTGTGTTTGCAGGACATTTGGACATCAGATGAATTTAAAAGCAACAGACACTCAGGCGCTCTGCTGTCGACACAGAAGGATTCACTTCAGTTTAAACTTTAAAGGTGGAGCAGAAACAACAGACACTCCCAGACCTCGCTCACCCCGGCCACCTCCTCCTGCTACTCTCGGGGGGAAGAGATCGAGGTGTTCCTCACCTTCTTTTGTTTTAACTGGTACTGATGACACCTTTACCTGCGTGAATGACTCACCCGAGCGGCTGCACGCTGCGCTCCTGGGACTGCAGGGCGGATGAAGAGGAGTGCTGTGTCCCACCTCCGGAGAGGCAGCAGGCTTGGCTTTGTCCTTACTCTTATACACGCCTGCAGACACGGAGCAGGTGGAACATGTGACCAAAGCGAAGAAGAACAAGCACTGCAAAGCTGGAGTCACCATGACAACCAGGTGTCATTGTTGTGTGTTCACAGCAGCGCTGTCAGGCTGCTCTTTTGGAATTTTTAACTTGAACTCAGTGCAAACGTCTGCTGGAGTCGAGCTCCAGGTGTTTGTTGGGGGTTGTGTTGTGTAGCCTGTGTGTTATTCAGATGTGAGTATTTTTCCCTCGGAGCGTGACGCAGCGTTAGTGACGTGTGATGGATTCAGAGTTTACCGTCTCTGGTGGGGATCGTTGGCAGTTTAGTTTCTGAGTTCCTGCAGGCCGGGACGTTCAGGCGCCCTTTGTAAATGCGCCCGTCCAGTCCAACGATATCCACCTCCTCCGACTGACCCACACACACACACACACACACACACACACAATGTGAAACCTCAAACAGATCTTTAAGACCTCGCTGCAGTTTCAGGCCCGTTTTCCTCAGACGTACCTGAATCGCACCGTCCACCTCACCGTGGAGTTTTGTGTACTGCGGGCCGCCACGGCGCTGGCTGCCCGCAGCGTTGGTGTGGTGACTCCCGCCGCAGCTCCGCGCCGCAGCCAGGTGACCGTAATCCGTCAGCTCAGATATGCGCTCGCTGCCCGAGGCGTGAGGACAGAGAAATGGAACGGTGATCAACACAGAAATCACAGATCTGCTCACTGACCTCTAATGACGTCATCATCATGTACGTGCTGATTTTCTGTAGCTTCACCTCGGAAACGCTGCAGAACGGTAACGGCAGCACTGAGGTTCAAACTCAGTGATCGAGTGAACGCATGAAATTACAGTCTTGCTCTTTCCACGTTAACCCTGTAGCAACCGCAGACTTTAAGCTCCACCCCTGCCCTGACTCACTGCTGGCCTTGCGCTGTGTTCGTGCCATCGCCGTGCTGCGGCCGTCCCTGCATCTCTACGCTCTCTATCTGCCTGCACGCGGTGACGCGGCTCCTCTGAAGCCGCTCCCTGCTCCTGCACGCCTTAGCTGCCTCGTACCTGCAGCGGTTGGTGCCTGGCTGCTGGCTGAGGCGGTGACAGGGGCTCATCAGAACAGAAGACACTGAGGAGCCTCACCGTGTGTGTGCAGGTAACTCACCTCCGGTAGTGCTGGCGTAACTGCTCCATGGTGTAAACGGTGAACGGCCGGATGGACTTGTGCGAGGGGAATGCAGGAAACGAGGGCAGCGTCACCAGATGCCTTTAACCCTCAAAGAAAAGGTACAAATGTAGGAGAGGGGAGGAGTTCAGACAGCAGCTCAGAGGTTTGGGTCACGTACTCTGTGAGAGGCGTTCACTCACGGTCCGGGCGTGTGCTTCACGATGGGCCGGTCGCAGGAGAGGCAGTGGAATCTCTCCACGAGCTGTCTGGAAATAAACACAAGGACAAATCTTCAGTGCTTCTCAGCCCTTCACCTGCTGCACATATTTCAAATGTTCTGAAGACATTCATAAAAAATGCTCCTCCTTCTTTGTTACCTCACGTGTCTGATTCAGACGAAATCTGAACAAACACCGTCTGCAGATGTTTCAGTCAGACGCTAATTATGCAACATTTAGCAACAAATTACATTCAGACCAAAGCCAATAATGTTAACAATAATAATAATGTTAGGGACATATATCGTCTGTCAGAGCAGCTGTGCGTGACTGACGGGTCAAAATAATCCTTCAATTCATCCTATCTCTGTTAGCCCCTCCCTAAAAGCCCTCTTTCTCCTGATTGGATCTCCTGGAAGCACCTGTGATCGTGAGCTGTACTGCGTGTAAGGGTGCAGTGTTCTCACTTCCTGATCCCGGCGGCGTCCTCGTACTCCGGCGCCGCCTGAGCCTGCAGCTTCTCATGGATGCTCCTCCAGCGATCCTCCAGCTGCTTCTTCACAGAGTCCAGCTCGATCCGGTTCAGCTGCAGAGGGACCAGATCAGAACCATCAGATCAGAACCATGACTCTTATTTTAAAATCAATTCTAGAAAACTTCTAGCATTCATAGTTTCCAGTAAATTATAAAAATATTTCCACCTTCTTTTGGTTTTCTTAATCAAAACAACAACACCCTGACTTTGAGGTCACTGAGATCCAAACCTTTTTCTTTGTCCCGTTTGGATCTTTAGCCGTCAGAATTGTTGTCTGAGGGCCAAGAAAGATGCCAAGCGGATCATCATGGCTTTGCCATATTGGTCCATTTGATTGACCTTTATTATAATTATGAATTTATTTTATTTTATTTTCAGTTGTTACAGACGGGACAGACATGACTGGGGGAAAGGACAGGGAGAAGGAATGAAAGAAAGAGAGGGAGAGAGAGAAAACCAGAGGAGAGAAGAGATGGTGAGAAGGGGGGAAGGAAAAGAAAAAGAAACAAAACACCTGGATCACCTGTATGGAGATAAAAAACCAGAAGAGAAAACAAACAACAAAGAGCAGCATAATAAGGGAGGGGAAACAGGTGGACAAAGGAGGGGGGAACAACTAAGCTGTAGTGCCTCTTCACCTCACTGTGCAATACTTTTGTTAATAGTCAACGGTGCAATAGACCTCAATACTTGAAATGTGCAATTCAATTTTTTATTTTTATTCCTATTTATTCTATTTATCCCCTTCGTATATTTTATTTATATATATGTGTGTGTGTATATATATATATATATATATATATATATAATATTCTGTAATTGTAACTTGGTCTTGGCCATGGCGGAGTTTGGAGTCTGACTGTTTGAGGCTGTGGACAGGTGTCTTTTATACAGATGATGAGTTCAAACAGGTGCCATTCATACAGGTAACGAGTGGGGGACAGAAAAGCTTCTTACAGAAGACGTTACAGGTCTGTGAGAGCCAGAGATTTTCCTTGTTTGAGGTGACCAAATACTTATTTTCCACCCTAATTTACGAATAAATTCTTTACAAATCCTACCATGTGAATTCATGGATTTTTTTTTCACATTCTGTCTCTCACAGTTGAAGTGTACCTCTGGTGCAAATTACTGACCTCTGTCATCATTTTAAGTGGGGGAACTTGCACAATCGGTGGCTGACTAAATACTTTTTTGCCCCACTGCATGTTAACGTTTTAGACATTTATTTCAACTTATCAAACTCAAATAATTACTAAAAGGATATTCATAGATTTGATCAGGCTCTTCTAACTTATATTTATAGTGATGTTTACTAAAAGCCTCTGAATTACTTTTTAGAGTGCAGCGCACAATGTGCTTTGAGGTAGCAGCCAAGAAAGGTGTAGTTTGTGTCTCTGAACACCCATGTGTACACCCATGTGTACACCTGTGTGTACACCTGTGTGCATCAGCATGCTTGTATTCAAAAGGTTTCTCCATGTAACGATCTGCTAGGGAGTGTGGGGAGCCATAGCCCCGTCCCCCAGGGCATGAAGCAGGTATGGAGGAGATCCAGACATCCAGAGGCCCCAGAATACGAGGACCCAAGGAGGACCACCACGGGGGCAACCGTGCCACCCTCCTGGGAAGAGCCCCAAACAAGAGGTCACCCAGCAGCCACGGAGCAGAGGCCAGAGGGGATGCAGTGATGTGCCCGCCGGCTCTGCCAGCAGTGAGCTGTGCCAGAGAGGACCGAGCCTCAGGCCCAGAGGCCTGAGGGCACCCCACCCCCTGGAAGGGGCCCAGCCGGGCCACAGGCGCCAGACCCCGCCAATCGGCCACCAGGAAGGAGTCGGTACATACATGAGCGCCCAGCCCCAGACACCAAGAACCACCAACACACCAACGTCTGAGGGCATCAGCCACCAGCAGGGAGTGTGGTGAGGGGAGATGGGCCTCCGTACCTCGGAGAGCCTGAGATGTTCCCAGAGAGGCGGAGTCTAAGACCCAAGCTGACATATAGACACAGTCTGAGATCTTTAACAGATGCTCCTGTGGTGTTAATTTGAAAACCCTACATCACACATGTGACGCCCCGGATCAGCCTGTTATGACCGAAGCGTAAAATCTCCAATACTGCAGCTTCTGTCACAGCTGTAGCAGAGACGTCGTCACGATTTAAAGACAAAATATGTTTTTAAATTTAAACCCATTACCCTTCCCTCTGATCTCGGATCAGTTTGAGTTTGCAGGCGTGGCTCTCTTACCTTACACTCCATCTCGGTGGAGAGCTTGCCCATGAGTTTGTGCCAGTCCTGCTCCTGACTCGTCACCTTGTTCAGCAGCTCGTGGAACATCCCGCTCAGCTGCTCCGTCACCGAGTCGAGCTGCAGCCGGCTCACTTTCCCCTCCAGGGCCGATTTGTCTGCTCTCTACGGGCGCAGAGGGAGAATCGGGAGGTCAACGGCGAGAAGGCGGAGGCCGACAGGTGTCCTGAAACAGTCGCCTCACACACGTCTCAATCAATCAATCAATCAATCAATCAATCAAGGCTTTAGTCGCCACATGCAGGTTGCCCTGCAGTGAAATGGAGGGACGGATCACACCCAAACATCTGAAACTAAAGCAGGTGAGTCTGACTCCTCCCACAGGTGGGAGGTTAAAATGAGCCAACTCACGATTTCACTCTCGACCATCTCCTTGTCGGCCTTGTTCACCTCCAGCTCCTCCGTCGTCTTGTAGAGCTCCTGCAGAGACGAGAGTCCGTCAGCTCGTCTCCTCAGCTGTTCAATTCAACGTTTACATTTTTAGAAGAATGACAATAAAGACAAAATATTTACGGATGAAAACCTGTTCGGATAAAAGCAGTTTCGGGAGCAACCTGCAGTTTGAATCTTAAATGACTGTTTCAAGGACTCTTTCTTGCCGTCACGTGTCGCACACGGCGCAGCACCTCCTACCTCTGCGGTTTGTTCTGGTGGAGACGTTTGAGTGGAGCAGTAAGTAACACCGTGGTGTCACACTGGTTTATTTTTGGTGCATTTACACCTTAAATTAAAAGTAAAAAGTGTCATCACAGTTCATATTAAGATGCTGGTTTTCTATGGTATTATTTTTGTGCCACTATTCTGAGCGCACGTAAAAACTTTTTGCAGGTGCAAGTGTTGCATTTTGAGGAGAAAAGTTATTTTGAGCGAAGAAAAGGTAAATTTGAGTGAACAAATCTCATTGCTGCGTGCAAAACATGTATTTCAGTGTTTGCTGTTATCCACACACACACACACACACACACACACACACACACACACACACACACACACACACACACACACACAGCAGCCCCTCTCGCTCAGTTTTTGCATTTGCGCTCGCTTGCAATGTGTCGCTCGCGCTCTCAACATTTCTGCCCGTGCGCGCTCAACTCTTTCTCTACACCGTTATATTTGTGCCACAAAACCAGCCAATCACAGACTTGGATGCACAAAAATCTGATTGGCTGTTCTGGTCTCCAATCAGCTCAAAATGACGAAATGCAATATCCCAGAATCCATGTCGTCCAGAACTCAAGCGAGGCAGTGGTGGAGGAACGCAGAGGGGCGGAGTTTGAAATATTCCTCTGTCTGGGTCACAAAATAAACTTTAAGATATTTTCATGCGAGAATGTTTCTGTGTAAACTTCAAATATCTGCTCGATTGATCAAGACATCACATATTTGCATAAGTGCTCTAACGTTCTCGGAGATGCCTGTTACCCACCAGCTGACCGGGTCACTCGGGTTAAACATAATATAAAAGGCTGAACTGACCAAAAATCACCGACTACACCACCAGGTGTTACAGGAAAAACCATAAAGCCTTTGAACTAAAACGCTGCTGTGACAGTGACGTACACTGTGTTGTTGGTATATATGTGTGATTTGTATCACCTTCATGTTTCCAAACCGACATCATGAGCAGCAGCTTTACAGCTGTGGCTCCAGCAAACATCAGCTGATACCTGAAATCAATATTAAATAAATTCTAACAACAGCTGATCAAGCTTGAACGTCCTGCTGTTGTTTAGCACCACATCCGCTGGTTTCCTGTTTCTGGCGCAACAAACAAGAGAGACGATCAGCTGATCATTGATCAGTTTCATGATTGAAGTAGCAACAGGAGAGGGAGGGAGGAGAATGAGAGGAGAAGAGGCAGCTGTGCAGCAAAGACACAGAATAAATCCAGCTTTGTGCCTTTTTCATTGTAGCTGAATGTGGGACGAATCGCGTTCCTTTTCCTCTCAATATGGATGTATTGTAATTGGTCCAGCAGACAAAAGTCCATCAGATTTTTGTGCATCCAAGTCTGTGATTGGCTGGTTTTGTGGCACAAATATAACGGTGTAGAGAAAGAGTTGAGCGCGCACGGGCAGAAATGTTGAGAGCGCGAGCGACACATTGCGAGCGAGCGCAAAAACTGAGCGAGAGGGGCTGCTGTGGTGTGTGTGTGTGTGTGTGTGTGTGTGTGTGTGTGTGTGTGTGTGTGTATAACAGCAAACACTGAAATACATTCTTTGCACGCAGGAATGAATTTGTTCACTCAAATTCAGCTTTTCTTTGCTCAAAATAAATTTCTCCTCAAAATGCAACACAACCTGCAAATGTTTTTTACGTGCGCTCAGAATAGTGGCACAAAAATAACGCCATAGTTTTCGTCCTGTTGTGTGATGCTGTGGTAGCTGAAACTGAACGACATGTGACGAGGAACGCGCTCATGTTTTACCTCGATGTGTCTCTGCTTGCGTCTGCTGTCTTCGTGCAGCGATCTCATCGTCTCGTTTAGCTTCTTACAGTCGGCCTGAAGCTGCAGCATCGCCTGCTGCACGCCGTTCACCAGCTCCACGTTCTGACACACACACACACACACACACACACACACACACACACACACACACACACACACACACACACACACACAGAAGGAATCAGAGATCTTCCTGCAGACAGCTTAACCCCGGTGTATTCTGTGTATATCGGAGCAGTGACGTTTAGTTTCCAGACGAGGTTCCAGGACTTTGACCTCCCCTTTAACATCATCTCCTGGAGCACCTCTGGGCCACTTCCACCACTGCTGCTATTTTTAGATCACTTCCTGGCAGTCCATCCAGACCTCGTACCCTGCACGCTCTGCGGTTTCACCAAAAGCCTCAAACCCTGCAGACTTTTGCTGCGTCTGCAACAATCTGCAGTTTACGGCATCTCAGGTGAGGACCGCATCGCTCACAGTGTTGAGCGCCACGAATCTGTCCACCAGGAAGAGACAGCTAGAACTTCCTGTGGTGTCTGAGGAAGAACATCATGAGGAAAGTTGTGAGATTTTTAGCCACCTACAGTACTTAGACTGTGAGTTATGGAGAGATCTAAAAACAGCAGCCAAGGTAGGAGCAGCTTGGACGTGACCTTAAAAGGTAAAAATCAAAGTCAGGTGTTTTCAGCACTCTCTTAAACCCAGCGTGCAGCTCTGAAATGTTCCCTAGCTTCACCCTGCTCTGGCTTGCCTCTCGGTCCTGCGGCGGCCCTTCTCTGGCTCCGCCCTGCTGCTGGATCACTCTGTTCACCGCGTCCTGCAGCTGCTGGTAGTGCTCGAACAGAAAGCTGAGCTTCTCTCCAATGTTTGTTGTTCTGGCATTCAGAGCTGACCACTCTTCGCTCTGACGGACGCTCGGACCACCACTCTCCGCCCGCACGGCCTCATCGCATAGACTCGTGGACAGCTGAGATGTGAAGGACAAGATTGTGTCCTCCAGCGTTCCCCGCAGGTCGTCCAGCTGAGGTCGGAGGGCAAAGAACTGAGATTAGACTGATGCATGTCGCCTGAAACACCAGGGCATCTTTGACTGTTTCTCTGTTTCCTCTGCTCGTGCTTTGTCTGGAATGTTTTCAGACTCACAATGTCATTTGAGACTTTTTTTACAGTGTGGAAATCTACATGATGTCTCCTGCATGACATTCAGGAAACAGACGCCACCTACAGGTAAACACCTGACACCGAAAACTAAAGTGAGGCGGCTCCTTGACCAAAACAAACAACTTTTCTGATATTTTTTCTGATTGTTTTTTCCAAATGTGCCAAGCATAACAAAACTCCTAAATTATGACTTCGCCATTTACACGTGTGCTGCTGTTCCGTTCCCTCCCTGTAGGTGGCGCCAGTTTGCCTCCTGAGCTTCAGCACTTCCTGCCTGACCTGACGTTGTAGCTGTTGGTCTGCCGCTTTCTCCTCACACTGAGTCTGCTTCACCCGCAGCTGCTTCACGTCCTCCTCCAGCCACTGCACACGCTTCCTGGACACGAGGGCGCCATCATGAAAGCACAACGACTAAAGTGACCCGGGTGAATAAAACTCCTGACAGGTTTCGAAAGACTAAAAGGAGCCCTGATTCAGCGTGTTTAACAAGTTTCTCTCTGCAAGTTGAATCATTCTCTTCCAGGCAGCTCAAAAATGATGTCAGAAGAAGAAGTGGCCGGAAATGCACGCAATGACGCTACAAACTGCATCCCACCAGTGTTTCCTCTGTGACAGGAAATGACTGATCGTGTTTACACGTGACCATAAAACCGACCTGATAACAAAGTCGGTGAATTCTTGTGAAACGGGTGTTAGCAGAAGTTGCTTCATTATAAAATAAGAGTTTTAGGTCTAGTTTCTGTCAGGCGCCATCATCGTTGTCACCACAACACCGCCCTCGTTTAGGCGTGCCACACTTGCTGTAAAAAAATCTGTTTTATTTATAAAGCTCCAAATCTCAACAACAGTCGCCTCGAGGCGCTGCAGGAGTGCTGGTGCAGGAGCTCTTGGGTGATGAACTCGGCGAGCATGAACTCGGTCTTAAAGGACAATGACATTTAACTCCGGCTGTGACGGACGAAATAACTGCTGGTGATGGGAAGTGGGCGGGGCCAGAGTTAAACGCATGCACAGATCCTCTCGCCTCCGTAGCTGCGACTGCCTTCGTGTTGCAGGGGCAGTTTGAGTAACATCCTCAGTTACATCACGTTCACGCTTCTCTCACTGCCCTCAGCTTCAAGCCGAGACTTCAAAATTTTTCAAACTTTTTTCTCCTAAATTTGCCATTTTTTCTCTAAACAGTTAAAGCGAGCTTAAAATAGCTGAGCTGGTGTTACTACAGGAAGCTGCATATGTATATTCATGGTCAGGGCTCCTTTTAAAACTTCTGTCGGGTGATGTAAAACTGGCTCTCCCTCCTGTGTGTCTTTACCTGAGGTAGGATATTTGCTCTCTGAGCTCTCGGTAACCTTCGCTGTCTGAACCCACTCTTCTGCAAACCTCTGACTCCGCCCTCTCCACAGCTTCCTTTTGCTCCAGCCTCTCTGAAACTGCCTTTGACTTCACCCTCTCTGACACTTCTGGCTCCGCCCTCTCTGAAGCTTCTGACTCCGCCCTCTCTGAAGCTTCTGACCCCGCCCTCTCTGAAGCTTCTGACTCCGCCCGCTCTGACGCTTGTAACTCCGCCCTCTCTATAGTTACCTCGGAGGCGCTTTCTTTGTGTGGGCTCATCAGGCTCATGAGCATGTCCTCCAAGGCGTCCAGCTTCAGACGGACAAATTTAACCATCAGAGCAGACAGACAGGAAGTGACACGGCAGCGTTTGTGCTGATGTTTGAGGAGGAGAGGGTTGTTCCAGTTGGTTCTTACTCACCTTTCCTCGGTCGCTCATCAGGCGGTCTATCAAACCTCTCTGCTCATTTAGCTGATCCATCAGGTTACTGAACGCGTCTCCATGGGAACCTAAATGTTCAACATAACATCAGCATCGCAGTCTGGGAGCAGAAATCAGATGCTCTAAAAGTGCTGAAATTCTCATTCATTCCATGAAGCTGTAATATGTACAAATAATAGTTACAGGATAAATTACAGTAATTACTGTAAATACCTATAAAAGTTTACTCGAACTTTTACCACTGGGGGGCAGTGTTTTACCAGGAGGGGTGTTACACTTTTGGGATGTGTGTGTTCTTTATACCCGCTCCCTCAAGAAGTGCTCTCACTGACTTACCAGGTTAAAGAAAGACTGCACCACCTTGTGGTACAATTAGGCATTACACACAAGTGTGGCCACGCAACAACAGATGTTTCGGGCACAAACTCAGAGCAGCTGTTTCTTCACATTCTGCTGATAGATTTTTGGGAGGCTAAGACATTTTTAAATAAAATAATTTGTAAAAACATTTAAGAAAGATAAAATAAAATCAAAGGTTGGTGCAGCTCTAATATATTCTTCATGCTATGACTTCAGATCTCACACTGTGATCTGAACACTTTAAATGAGAGCTGTGTTCATGAGAGACTTTCTAACAGCTTGTATGGCGTCACCTTTGGTGGCGATGAGCTCTCTGAGCTGAGCCAGCTGACTCTGGTCTGCCTTTCCTTTCTCTAACACCGCTACGTGAGCTTCCACCTGGACGAGCCTCTCCTGCAGCTGGCTCACACTCCTCAGGGCCTCCACTGCCTCTGTGGATGGTGTGGAGCTGTTGGAATCTGAAGCTGGAGGTTTACCCGCAGAGTCTGCTTTAACACCAGCCTGTGGAGGCGGCCCTGACTGGACCGAAGAGCACTCGGATTTATTTGGAGAACTTGGAGCTGCTGGTCCAACGGTGACCTTGTCGGGGTGGGAGGAGGGAGGTGTGCTGCTTTGAGGAGGTTCGGTGAGGTCACTGCCGGAAGGCAAGGAGGTTTGTTTGGCTGCCACGAGCTGATTATCGACCCCTGAATCTCCAGGATCCTGTGAGGAAGTCAGAGACAAACACTCTGAAACTGCAGACAAATATCAACACTGTACTCCAATCCATACCGCTGGTCAGGAACACAGCAGGGAAGGGCAGCCAATCAGAATCAAGCTGATTTAGTGGGAGTGGAGCTAAAAGAGCTTGTTTCAGGGAAAACTCTGCAGCTGCACCAAAGCTCGGGGTGAGATTAAGAAGGATTATTATGAACCTCTTAATCACACAAAGCAGAGGCCAAGCATAAAAACATGGAGCTGGGAGTGAGCCGCAGAGGTTCTTCAATAATAAACAGACGGGTGAAGATCAAATTAACCCCAAAACAGAGACATGTGTGATATGGATGGTTCGAATAAAAACAGCAGAGCTGGGATTTTTATTTTTTTCTCTTTGATGCCAAAGAAATCAGATTCCCATGAACATCTGCCCCAACTTTATCTAAATTTGATTAAAGAACCTTCTTTAAAAGCAAAATTTCATGTCACATCCGCCTGTTTGGCTTGTTGTCTCTTGTTTCTTGGTAAATATTCTCCTGCTGAGGCCTCAGCTCGGCTCTGCACACAAACATGGCTGCTTTCCTCCAATTGCTCGACACTAAAATAACTTTAGGACTCTAAACATCTGGCTGTAAGCTCGTCTGTTTCTGATCAAACACAAGTTTCTGTTTCTTTCTCACCTTCTGGAATTTTTCTGTCTCGCCCTCTCTGTCGCCGGGCAGAACTGCGTCCCTCAGAGACTTCTGTAACAACAGTGAAATCACGAGGTTTGGGCATGTCCTCATTAAACTGTCAGAATTACATTATTACACAGAAGCCAGTAGCCAACAGTTTAAACAGTGTCACATCCTCCCCTCAGACAAACCCTCACCACAGTTTCCTCCAGAGCGTCCACACGGTGGCAGCAGCTCTCCACCCGAGCGGCCGTCCTCAAAGCGTCACCGACCATCTGAACACAGGACAGAGGGAGAGATCAGAACATCCCACAGCTGAGCTCCATCGCCGAGGCCTGAGGGCAAGAAGACGCTGAAAATACGGCGTGGCTCAGAATCAGCGTGTTTCCCTGCAGAGCCACTAAAAGTCAAACATACATGAAATATTTGCTATGATGATGAGCTCTTTTCTTCAGCTGAACATTGACTGAGACTTTTGGACAGCAGAGAAACTTTCTGTGGTTCAGATTCATGAATCTATCCAGTCAGACCAGAACTTTTTTTTCTGACAGTTTCTATTTATTGTTTTATTTCTAGTTGCAGGTTTCTATTCTACTTTTTGTTTATGGAGCTTTATTATTCTGCGTATTTCATTTTTTCTGTTGAACTGGGCTCCTTTATTGTGTGTCCTGTTTTACCACATTAAAATGTTTCATTTTGTTTATTTGAGTGATGCTGTTATAAGATGTGTCTAATATTACTTCTGTAGTAAATAAAGTATATCTAAATAAGTATAAAGTAGAAATAAAGTATATCAGGCTCTTTGAGTTTTCTGACTGACTGATTTCTGATTATTGAAAGTAGAAGCACTTCCATAAAACCTGGATCAGAGTTTCATAGAAAAAGTTTGAAAAATTAAATATAATTAAAAATGTTTAATGAATTTGGCCCGATCTGACTCCAGATGGTCCTGCGGGCTAAAGAGGAGCGGGACCATCTGCTTTGTGGTCAGCAGCGTCCGTACGTGGAGCTTCATCAGAGCAGGCTGGAATCGGTGCAGGTGACAGACTCTGTCCCAGCGTTTGTGATTTTTTGTTTTTGCTCTAATTGACTGTAATCATTTGAAGACGTTTCAGTGTTATTTCTTTGTGCGGTTTGATCGGTCGTGGTGTTTGCGGTGTGTTTCGCTGTGCACGGCCCGACCTCGTGTTGCTGCCGGAGCTCCTCCATCTGCTCCTTCAGACGCTCGTTCTGCTCGTTCAGGTCCAGGATCAGCCTCGTCGACTGCAGACACAGCACACAGCTTCGAATCAGTACGCCGCACATTTTCACTACAAAAAAACTGCTTCTCATCCTGGAGGTGTGTAAAAGGTGACGCCTGGTGGTTTTCTGCTCACCGATTGGCAGAGGAGTTGTCACAGGAAGTCAGATGTGTGGGTGGGGGCGTGTCTGTACTGGTGATGCAGGTTTTTCTTTCTTATCTCGCATCTCGTCCTGCGATTTGTGCTGATGTATGGATTAGATATAGATTATAGATTATGGATTATCTGGATGAATACTGGCGCTGCCACAGCAGCGGTTGCTGATGCCTGGGTTAGTGGTACAAGATGCTGGACTCATTTTCTGTGGATGTCCATGTGTGGCAGTGACGTATTTATGAAATAACTGCTGTAGTACAGTAATTGTCCAATAATGAGAGAAATCATCAGAATAGGGAAGCTGATGTGCTCTGACGTTGTTATTTTTTAAATTTAATTTGATGGATGTAGCGTGAAGTGCGTTGGGTTGATGATCGGCTCTTTGACCTGCGGGTCATTTACACTTCCTGTGGGGGTGGCGTGAGGTGTGTTGCAGAGCAAACGGACACGGTTCGATCTGTCCTTTCACGCCGAAGCAAAGGAAATTCCTGAGCTGTGTGCGAGCTGCTGTTTAACTTGTGTCAAATGTGCCGAGTGATGCATGGCGACCCCCCACGGCTCGGGCCTCAGTGACTCAGAGCTGGTTAATGAGTGCAGCCTCACCTTGTGTCCGGGGTCATCGGGACGGTTCAAACACTTTAAAACAAATCACATTCCCATACAGCTAATCCGGATTCTTCATTACGCTTCGGGAAAACTCTCCCGCCGTTTGGTTCGCTTTCAGCACCAAAGCTACCTGCTCAGCTTTACGACGCTCATGCTTTGGTATAAAACACAGACTCTGATTCGCTGCTTTCTGGGATGACTTTTGGCTAACAAGGCTGCTGTGCAGTCCAACAAGTCTGAGCTCCAGTTTGGGTGAAATTCGAGGATTTTAATTGGATGTTACCGAGCACTGATCAGCAGGTATCCAAGTCAGTGTGATGCTCCTGTGCAGTCTCCCACGCTGCTCGCTCTGGTCTCTTCTGGCAATAATGAGACCAAAACCAGCAGGTCACGTTAGCTTTGTCCATCATTTATCTACAGTCTATGTTATGGCTGGTGACGGCCTTTAACTCAACACAACCAAAATGTTCAGAAAGCAAAAACTCCATCAGTAAATGGAGAACATTATGAAATCATCATTAGATGAAGTCCTATCACTTGCATATCCAAAATATTCATAACTGCTTCTCTAAATAACGAGAACCTGCTGATGTCTCTCAAACTGATTTAGGAAAAAGACTCGCCAACATGGCGGAACAGTTCTGTGAGGGCTACGAGCTCCGTCTGTGTTCTGGTTACACTCCAGCCTCGTTCAGATCAGTCACTCATTAACTACAACCCCCCCCCCCCCCCAACCCAACCCCGATGCACCAAAAGCCATGTTCAGGTAAACAGCTGTCTGTCAGATTAATGGGTGATGCCTGCCGTCCGGCCTTTCACATGGAGAACACACTGAGGTCATGCAGCAGGATGAAGAGGGCGCGCCAGCAGAAACAGCAGCTGACCCGGGCCGAGCCCACAGAGGACATGAATGATTCAGCCGCACCTCCGTGCACCTGCTCGGTGTCCCGCTCTTCACCTGAGAGCTATTCATCCCCTGACAACCAGAGGCATCTCTGCAGGGGACTAATTACCCTCTATCACGCAGAGAGGAGAGTGCGAGGAGGAGGAGGAGGGGAAGGGGGAGGCAGCAACGTGTGAACCACAAACACCTCCGACCTTTAATGTCTTCCACGCTGCATGACGTTTTTAAGATCAAAATGTTGCTGGGCGGCCTGATGATGTTGTATGTGCTCATCTGCCGGCGGCAGCTCTGCAGAAACCTGAACGGGGACACTCCGGGGTCATTTGAGATGTCAGGGTGGCGCCCATCTCCCATTGTGCTCTGCTCTATCATCAGCGGCTTAGTAATATGCTGAAATGTTCACCACTGCAAGCCAGACATGGAAGAAGAGAAGACGTCGCTGGGCCACGGTCAGGGGCAGCGTCATAAAGTTATCTACAGTGTGTGGTCTTTACTGACGCTTTATTGTTTCTTTATTCTCACTTTGTGCAGGAAAACAATACATATTCACTAAAAACAAATAAATGTAGTCTTTTAGCTCGTCTCTGAACATTACTGCATCACCCACCACATCAGGCAACAGCATTGGCACTGATGTTCAGTGTCTCGAAAAACAAGGATTTCTTTCTTTTTAAGATGCAAAAAAGGCGACAAAACCACCAAAGAATTCAGGCGCACGCACGTTTACAGGTGTCAGCGCAGTTAAAGCGGCCCAGAGCGCAAAATGTGATGATTGTTTAATACATGGTACCAACAGGCAGACCACGACAGTAGTGTGGTGTCACCACATCATACTGCCTGTTAATCACAGTTACACGTCCACGCTGCAGATGTTAATGAAGTTGCGTTCTCAGCACTGCCAGGAAAGGAGCATAAACTGAGGAACTGTTGTTTTTTAAGCAGACAGTAATTTCAAACAATTCAACAAACACAGGACAGTGACTGCAGGTTATGGATGTTACACTGGTGCCCAGCACACTGTGGGAACCATGGTTATTACTGGGTGGCCATTGGTTGTGAGGTCACTGGGGTCAACCTCGGTAATTTGATTTATTGGAAACGGGCACCAAACCTTTCTTTACTTCGAAAACTGTGTTCAGGTGGTTGGGATGACACATGACGAATGAGAGTGAATCAGAGCCACTGAGTGGGTGACTTTGCCTTCCTGCTCATTTAACTTCAGGTGAAGGAATATTTCTGTTTCATTATTTTGTTTTGTTTATGAACGCAGTGTCATCGAGCACAAGGTTTCTCCATTTAAATGTATGAAGTGTATGAATTTATATTTAATCTTCCACTGATTGTATATCATCATACAGATTCTGATGTATTTCTCAGTGATCATAGGTGGTTTTTCTTTAAGGTGGTCTTTGAGTACTTCACCTTAGAGAGGCCGTCCTCACATGTCTGGATGCGGGAAAGGAGGTTCAGCTGGTCGGGGACCGGGCCCGGGCATGAGGGAGTGGCTGCCCGATTCTGGAAGTCAGTGTCCGGCTGAACCTCCACCTGAACCTCCTGCTCTGCCGCCGTGAGATCGGGGCTCCAATAACCCGGAGAGGAGTCCCTCCACCGGGTCTTCACCTCCCGGAGATTCAGCTGTTTCAGCATGGCGAGGAGCAGCGAGTGGAGGGCGCCGAAGTTCACGGAGGACTTCTGGGGGGTCCCGATGGATAGGTTCAGCAGGTCGTACAGACTCACCTCCTCCGACATGTTTGACGGACCGTTAAACCGTTACCGTGAAGCTAACGTTAGCTCAAACTTCACCCTTAGCTACTCAAGACCCGGTATTTATAATAAAAACAATTCCAAGTGTCAGTGGTCTTTCCCTAGAGTCGGTTTTCCGGTGTTCCAGTCAGACATCCCACCAGCGGCGGTAATCTCGGGTTTGTGCTGGAATCTCGTCACGTTCAACAGAAAACAGCAGCCCCCACTTAACAAGCTAGCCATATTTGCCGGATGCACAAACGCTGACCTCTCAAAATAAAGTTTGAATGCAAAATAAAACCCGTATTGTGGAAACAAAAATCTTAATCATGCTAACATGACCGGTTTTATTATATAAATATGCAGATTAGCGCCACGTCTTTCGGCTCTGTTGTGAATCTTGCCAGCAATATTTACCAGTTATACTTTTATTGTTAAGACGGTAACCGGATGTGGTGTTGACCGTTTACTCTTACTTGACGTCGCGTCGCGCGGCAGTCCCACGTTGGAAAGCTCGTAGCGTTGATTGTTGCCAGGCAACAAGCAGCCCTAAGGCTGTGTTGAGGAAAAGCGGATTTCTGAGAGCTCTCGAATGGAGACGAAAGCACGTCCGGGACTATTTTAGGATGAGTTTATTTTTTTAAATCGTTTTTAGTTTACACTTCACTTTTATCTTCTGTTTCCAGCTTTACTTCGCTTCCACGGAGAAACTGATTGTTGAGTTTTTAGTTTGTTGAAAATGAGATTTAATCACTTGCATCACGTTTTCGTATTCTTTTATGTGGCATGGGTAGGATTTGTCAGGGGAGCTATTTAATGAGTATCATAATGAAATGAACAATAAAAGGACATATTTGAAGGCAAATAACTCGCAGTCACAGTCTCTATAAGTAGAGAAGAAAAACACAGACTCACATCATCACCGTCTGCTCTGAAATCACTGTGAAAATCATTCATATCACAGAGCTGATATAGCTCACAGATATCTTATTCTTTTAGATTTTTTTCTTGAGTTTCACTTTCCATCACCCTTGGAAACACATCAGCTCTCGTGCTTACATTGCACAGCCTGTATTATCAGATTTGTAGTTTCTATGTAAGCACTTTGCGATGCTGGTTTTGACATGTCATACAAATAAACTTTAAAACTACTTAAGAAAGGAACTTAAACAGTTTAATGTTTGTTCATATTAAACAGTCCAGAGGTCCAGATGAGTGAAGCCTCAGAGCCCAGAACAGTTTGTGTATCAGGCAGTAAGCATGATTATTGCTGCTGCAGAGGTTTAACACAGGAGTCTGCAGGGACTGACTTACTGCTGGAGCCTCCTGCGGACATTAGAGGAACTTCTCTTTGGTTTAGCGTCACACACACAAATAACTCAAAAGTGAGTGAGGATCCAGGTGTGTTTGAAGTGACCGACAGCTCTGTTCAGATCATCTCGTGTTTCCGTCCTTAAAGCTGTGGAGCTCTCCATGTAAACACAATGAATGCAGAAAACAGTATTTTATTGACAAGAAAAACATGCAGGCAGAAGTTTGGGTGTCATTTTTAATTACATTCAAGTATAAAATCATCATCTTGGTACATTTCCCTTATTTATCCTTTGATTGCGTTCACTGCAGTAGCAACATGAACCAAAGTTGAGCAAACCCGACTCCCAGCAATAAATTAACTACAATAGTGTACGGCCATTCGTTGTTTGACACTTGGAACAGAAAAAAAAGAAACTACAGCATGTCTGATGTTGCTCCTCGTCACCATGGCAACATTACAAAAAGCATTCAGGCTCAAATGTCACGTTGTGTCTGTTTGGCGTCACATCAGTTTAAACCAGAGAGTGAAACTGTGAATCTGCACTGAGCAGCAGCCCAGAGAGGCTTGACCTCAATAAAGATACCTTCTGTGATTACCCTGTGCACGCTGCAGCCACTAGGTGGCAGTGTTTTCACGTGTTGAGCTACAGTCCACCATCATAAGTGAGAATATATCATGATGATTTAACTGGTTAAAGGCTATACCAACTCACTGCACCATCTAACAGAACATCACAACTGCTTCGACTCATTTTGTGGCACTTTAACTATTTTTAAACAAGAATTTATCATTTGACTAAACCTGAACCAAAGGAACGATTAAGTTCAGTTCAAGACGGGCAGAGGGGAGTCAGATGACGAGCAGAAAGATGAACGAGGGCACAGTTTGTTATATTTGTGTTCTTTTAGTTTAATCATATTTTTAATCCCGATCATTAACATTAAATGGGGAAATTTTGAAGTTCATTTGGTTGAGTTAAAATGTGGTTTAAGGAAGTGAGCTGCACATGTAGGCATGACCAGTCTACGTACAGTCAGTGTAAAAAGTCTGCATTTCCTTAGATCACATTAATAAGTGCATGTCCTCTTATTATTGGCCATTTCATTTTTTTTTAAAGAGTATTTCTAGAGTAAAAGCTGTTAAAAACAATCAGTTTTGGTGATTTTCTTTTAGTGGAAGGACAGATTTTTCACCCCTATATGCAGGAAAACCCTGGATATCTCCCCATGATTGTTTCTCATGTTTTTGGTGGCACCTCCATCGTCACGTTTACCAAAAGTGATTCAAACTAAGTCAAATAGCACCCCCTAGTGGGCAAAAACTGCACAGGGTGCCTTTAAGAGGAAGGGAAAAAACAGTTCAGTGGATGTTGCATTATGGGATTTGTAGGAACAAGCACTTTTCCCTCTCTTTTTACTGTAGACACCTACCCGTGTGAGCCACCAAATGTTAGAGATACCCAATCACTGAGACGCCCCTTCAGGTCAAAGTCTGTGTAGCTTCAACTCTGTCCGCCACCATCAGCGCAGAAAAAACCCCCAAAAAAACCCCCAAAAAACCCTGACTTTATTTTCTTTTTGTTAAACACGAAGAGGTGAGAAAAGCAGCAAAGATGAGAAAGAAAAAAACAAAACAAAAAACTTTTTCCTGTCCTTAGAGGCACGAACAGAACATCGTCTGCTCTGCAGTCTGAGCCGAGCGCCGTCAGCCACGCCTGATTAAGAGTTGCTTCCTGGACCGCAGAGATGCACTTTGACGACACGGATCTCATTACGGCGAAACCAGTCGTGTAAAAGAACAGAAGACGAGGGGTGAACGTGGATCTGACACCAGAAGAAGAGACTTCTTTTTGGTTTCTCTTTAAATAAAAACGGCTTGATTTTAAAGCCGAACAGCCGAGAACAGTAAAACTGCCTCATGTGGCGTGAATCGCAGTCTGTGACCGCTTCACTCCAACATCAGAAGGAAGAAAAGTATTTATGAGACACGTAAGGAACCCATGAGTGACAACCCTTCAGTATTTGGCGGTAACCAGAGCTGGATTTGTGCAGATAGAGTATAGAAGTTTAACTTAAACCTTTTTCTTCTTGTCAACAAGTCCAGAAAAAACCCTACAAATATGTTTAACCTTTTAAAACTGCTCAGTGATCTGGACGCCATTTTTCCCCCTCAGGTGGGTGTGGTTTCCGTGGAGCTGTCCTGTATGTTTCTAACAG
Organism: Simochromis diagramma; assembly: GCF_900408965.1. NCBI lineage: Eukaryota > Metazoa > Chordata > Actinopteri > Cichliformes > Cichlidae > Simochromis > Simochromis diagramma. The sequence goes on from NW_024386772.1 coordinate 895,283, forward strand.
ATGACCGAGGGCTTTTCACAGAATTTGTTGTCAAGATGGAAGTTGGTGCACTGAAGGAGGACTAACAGCGTGACGCCAACACGAGCAGTGGGATTATTACTCTCTTTGCCTTGAATAGAGTTTATTTACAGACCGAGTGCACAAGAAGGAGGAGTCTGGTTATGAAACTAAACGAGGTATATGAGGCGTGCACACCACCGTCACACATGCCGTTTGATTTAATTGGGTAAATGCTGAGATCAGGAGGAGCGTTTGGTCCCGGGTTCAGAATCTAAATGTACCACAGCTAGCATCAGTCTGTGGGCCGGTCGTCCCTGGGCGAGGTTTTTTTCCTTTCCAGCAGTGGAGAGTGAAAAAACTCCAGCTGTGCCCTCGTCATCCGGCCCGGCTCAGATACTGTCGTAGTCCGACTGCCGCCTGCTGGAGCTGGCCATGTGCTCCACCTTAAAGAAGGTTATCGTGCCCAGAAACCCCACCAGGACCAGGATGAGCAGCTGCCAGTGCAACAGCAGGTAGTTACTGTAGTAGAAGGCCAGAGCGGCCATGATGGACTGCACAGGAAATGACAAACACAGGTTAATTCAAAATAAAACTCAGCTGTAAAACAATACACTCTCCTGTTCAGCGTTTGTGTCACCTGGATGAACTTGAAGACGGCAAAGGCGGGGGCGCTGTTGTCGTGGAACATGAAGCCGATGATGCTGAGGAGCTGCGTGTTGAAGCAGCTGTCACCCAGACCGAGCAGGAAGCTGCAGAACAAGGCCACGCCCACGCTGAGGCACACAAATGGTAACGTTAACCCGACAGCATCGTTTAAATAAGTTTAGAAAACCAAAGATGAACACAGTCAGGGCTCGTAACGGAGGCTCCGGGGAAAGAGAACAAGGCTTTTATTGTGAAAAGGTAACAACCATTCATTTGCATTATTTCAGTCATTTCGATTTTATTTTAAATGCACACACATTTATTAATAATCATATATTAAAACCTTTTTATATTTTTTCCATCAACATCTCTCCTTTTTTATTAGTTTGATAACAAATAACTTTTTTAAAAGTCAATTTTGTCGTTATGACTCACACCTCAGCGCCTCACGTGATTTTTCTTTACCTGGGGGTGATGAAGGCCTCCAGATCTGTTCCTTCTTCCGGGGCCAGCGGAGCGTCGCTGGCGATGTTGAGGAAAATCAGGTAGAAGGCGATGACGTGGGTGACGAACCCGAGCAGAACGATGGGGTTCCTCCCAAAGCCGATGCGTTTGTTCAGTATCCCGAACACGCTACCACCTGACGGAGAGACGCGACACTCAGCTCGTCTCCTTGTTCTCGCCCTGCGGCGTTTTCCCTTCAGACGAATGAAGATGACTCACCTAATATCTCGCCCACGCCGATGCAGATCCCAGAGATCCCGATCAAACTCTTCGCATCCTGGCCGAACCTCATCATGGCGCCAATGCACGTGCCGTACACGCCGCTGTAGAAGGTCAGCTCCAAACCTGACGGAGCCGCAGGCATCAGGTCAGTTTGAGGGGCTTCAGTATCAGTCGTGTTTAAATGTGCACTGAGCAGCTTTTTTGCATTCAGTTATTTTCATAACACACATCTGATTGTGACTTAAAGGAGGAGACTGTCCTCTCCTCGCCCAGCTCGGCTCCACCCACCTGTGTATCCGATGGAGACGCCCAGCAGCAGCATTTCTCTGGTGATGAACAGCTTACACGCTTTGACTGCAGACAGGACGGCAGAAGTTAACACGCCGCTCGGGACGTTTCAGCTACAGGCGAGAAACCGAGGGTATTTTTTCAGAAACTCACCAAACGCGTCGAGCGCCTGAGAGCAGAGGTGAGAGCATCCCGAGCTGCAGAGAGGAGAGAGAGGGGGAGGTCCATCATGCTCATTTAAACAGTCACCGTGAAAGTTTCGGCCCCTCGACCTTCTAAGGTTCATATTTATATTTGGGCCCTCCTTCCTGAGCCGCCTTGGTATCCCAGAGACGGTGTCCCAAGAAATGCACAAAAGACCACAAAGGATGGTGTTTACAGTTAAAGGTCGCCTGTCTCATTTCCACAGTCCCTCTGAAATAATCATCCTTCCTCCCGTGGACCAGAGAACCACGGCACCCATCCGGCTTTTAAGGGGAAAAAGAAAAAGAGTTTTCCTGAACATTCCCAATCTACTTCCCATAATACACGGAGATCTTATTTAAAACGCATCTCAATTTTAATTTTGAATGTACTTGTAACTCACGCAGCACACTGATCACCTGAATTATTAATGACTGAGAAAAAGTTTCCGTGCCCTCATTTTTCTCATTTTCTTTAAATGATGAATCATTTCACTGTTTGAGATCAAAGCTTTGTGTGTAAGTGAAGTGAAGCCATCCCAGGCCGTGTTTGAACATGCAGCCAATCTGTGTGATTGGACAGTGATGAGCCAATGAGCTTGCAGTTTCACAGTCGGACCTGCCCACTCCACATCACAGCCTGTTTGTGTTTTAAACCACAACGACAGCAGTGAAAACGCTCAAAGCTTCCATATATTTTTCAGTGCGTGTAACATCGGGAAATATTTTATCTCGTGTGTTTCTGTAGCAGCCGTAAACACGTGAACGCTCGCCGGGTGGAGCAGGTGAGGCTGATGCAGAGGTGGGGTCTGAATCCACACGGGGTCATTTCCCGCTAGCATCTACTCGACTCAGCTCTATTGCATTTCACTCATTTTCCATTCCAACTGGGTCATAAAGGCAAAGCGGGCAGAAGGTCCTGTGCCCTCCTTTCACTGAGACACGAGCAACAATGGAGGACATCGAGGTAAGGGTCCACCTGCTGCTCGCTCTGCAGCTTTTTCCCAGGATGAAACACGAGAGCCCACGAAGGCGGCGGGCGGCGCGTGCACACACTTCCTTCACTGCTGGATTTTTTTTTCTTTTTTTTAAAAATGGAGCTTTGATGGCCCCACTGATGACTCCTCTAGTCACGTCCCTCCCCGACCAATCAGTGGCCGAGCAGGCATTATAAAAAAAAAAAATCCTGGTACCAGGAAGTCGAAGTAGGTCATAGTGAAAAAGAAACGAAAAAGAAACCGTGTTCCTGCGCGTCTTTCCCTGCCGCCTGTCCACCGTTCTGTCACAATAAAGTCTTAAAAAGCAGAATTATTTAAAATAAAACTGAATTTTGTTGAAATGCATCATTTCCAGGTCTTTAATAACAAAAAGCAACACGCAGAGACATCTCCATCTTTTCCTGAACTCAGTCACCCAAATGACATCGTTCCATTCTTGAGCGATGGCCCTACGCCTGCAGACCACAGTCTGCATGTTGTAGCTGTTTTCTGTCAGCAGGGGGCAGTGAAGAGGCGCTCTAACAGAGCTGATGGTTGAAACAACGAGAGTCCCGCTGCAGCGGCGTGTGCAGTCTCTCATGATCTTTGAGCGTTTTTTGGGTTTTTTTTGCTCTGTTGTTGCTCCTCGTCCTGTTCCATCCAATCAGCGTCTGACCCACGAGGCCGCACACGCCTCTGCGTACACAGACACAAACCATAATGTCACCTGAGTGCTCACCTGGTTGCGGTGTTGTCGCAGGGTTCCTCCTGCAGCAGCGGCTCAGTCGCCTCAGCAGAGGAAGAGCATTCAGAATCAGGCTTCCTGAGGAGGAAGAAGAGGAAGCAGCCGACCAGGCTTATCACCGTCAGAGAGATGAACACCGTCCGCCGGTCCTTGTCTGAGAGGAACAGCATGAGTCAGACGCTTTTCATGAGACGACCACACAGGAAGTTAATGCTATAAAAAGCGCCGTGTGAGGCAGAGAGCTCAAAGAAAACGGCTGGATTCAGACCTGTGATGTGGACGTGTCCGTGCCAGGCGCAGTAGATGTAGAGGTTTCCAAAGAACAAGCTGCAGAGAGAGGGAGGGAGGATATTTAAAAAGGCGTGCACAGAAATCATCATGTGACTGAACTTCCCACAGAGCGTCATGAGTTTCAGAATCCACCGTTCCTGTTCACGTGAGCCACTCACGGTGAGAGCTGTTCACGAGCACCACAGTATCATATTTACCAGCCTGCTGCACTGAACATGCTCTGCCATAAAGCTCGCCATCGTTACCGTGGTTCCCGTACAGCTGGGTGACCTCTGACCTGTTCATAGTGACAGTAAGGCTTATATCCAATCAGATTTCTTATTACAGGCACAACAGTCGCCCCCGACTGGCCATCAGGAAGACCCCAAACCTACATCCATCTTTTATATACAGTCTATGGTCTGCCTGCTGACGTGGTCATTGAGCAGAATCTGAAACGTTCTGAGGTTTATGGGGAAGTATGGCAGTGGTTTGGCTGTTAGACCGAACTGGGGACAACATAGGGGTCACTGAAGCTTATATCCTGACTATGTACTCCTGAAGGTTTACCTGAACTGCAGCAGCGCCCAGAATATACCACTGTTTCTTCCAATGGTGCTGTCCGTGGAGTTGATGGTGAGGACGTTCCCCTGAGCTGTCCACAGCACTAGAGTGCAGAAATCAAAATGTCAGATATGTGCACAGACCAAGCTTCTTTTCCAAATATCAGGGCTAGAGGGATGCTGCTGCTTTACCTGCTGCTGCTATTCCAACCAGCACGGACGCCGTGTAGAAGCTCCAGGTGTAGGGGTAGATGAACATGGCGATGTACAGGCTGTGGAAGACGACAGTGCATGAATTAGGAGGTTTGTTTTCTATTGAAGGGGTGGAAAAGAGTGGATGCGAGTGTGCAGGTACCTGTACAAAAGCCCGCTGAAGAACATGGAGAGCTGGGGCCCGATGACCGCCACCACCGACGGGGCGATGAGGTTGGATGCAGAGAAAACGCCATAGATGATGGCCATGCTGCGAGAGGTAGAGCACAGTCAGGCACCTTGCTTTAATTGATGGATTTTTAAAATTTGAAGCCACGCAAAGTGCACAAAACCAAACTTTACAACCACCAACAGAAGAAAAACGAGCGGTTTAGGTTCCTGCTGACGGCCTTGCAGCGCTTTCCACCAATCAGCTGTTTTCAAGGCTGTGCCTCTGTTAACGTTATGTACTAACGAAGCCCTCTACTTCAGTTAAATGCTCTTGAACTCTTTGGTCACAGAACACTGACAAACTCCGGATGATCTGCTTGATCCACTCATACGGCATCATGGGAAATGTGGTTGTAATCACATGGTTGGTAGTTAACAGCTTCCTTCATTAGCTTGTTTTTTTTGGTGAAAGTTGTCTTTTGAGCCTTCTGCAGACATCTGAACGCTTCTGTTTTTTTCTGCTGCTGGCACCGGATTGAAATGAGTAGAGATTTAAAACAACAACAACAGTGAAATGTCTCCGTTTTAAACTTTAATGTGACGTCTTTTCACTGCTGAAAATCAGCTGGAAGCTTTAAATAATCGACGGTGATTATGGTCTCCTCACTTTCTGGTTTCTGGAAGGTTCCTGAAAACTCTGACGGTTCAATAAGATTAACCTTAGATTGAATTAACCCCTCAGCGCTTTCTGGCCGCGACTGATTCGATTTGAGAAAGTGCCACCAGTCGACACTTGTTTACCTCGTGTATCCGCTCCCGTGGAACTCGGTGCTGTTGAAGCTCTTGATCACTGTTTGCTGTTAAGATAAAGAAAAAATGACTTATAAGATGTAAAGTTTACTTAATTTTGACAGAAGTGCGGTCAGTGACAAACTTACCTCTATATTGCCACATGTCTGAAAGGCTGTGAACATGAACATAAAGCCGAAGCCGAGGATGATGATGTTTAAAAGCTTCTTCCCTTCTGGACTCATTCTGGAGGTTATCTGAACTCCCAGAGGAAGTAAAAACCAATAATAATAATAATAATAATAATAATAATCTACTGTTGGTGTGAAGAGCTCATCTGAGAATAGAAACAAAGGAAGTACATGTCAGAATATGTCTCTAAGAAGCTTTAATCAGTCAACAGCAATAAAACTAAGCGACGTTTAAATTCCGCCTGTTTTACCGCAAACACCCATTTTCTGCGTTTGTTTGATAAAGAATTAAGATAAAAAGCAACACTGCCTTCAAAGCAGTGTAGTGTGATTGATGTGATGTACGCCGAATTATAAAGAAGACAGTCTGGGGTGAATGAACACAGCTCTGTGCTCTCACTTGTGTGCCATCTGATTTTATAGGAAAGAGCGTTTAATTTAGACATTTCTAAACGAGATTCGGTCTGCTGCTCGTTGCTAGAAATGCATAATGCGGAAATGCTCCAGACTATTTCCAATGACAACAGACTATTTTTAGTTTTTTAAGTGTCACGCTTACAGAGCAGTTGTGCCCGGAAAATCAGCCGTGATCAGCTCACCAAATCTGCCGACGCTGCTGAGCTAACCTGCCCGCTTTTCTCCTCACTCAGTCGGTCAACTCTTCGTGGGAACCCCCGCAGCCATTTATTATCACCGTTCGGATCCTAAACCAACTTTAACACCATGTTTCCGCCGTGGAAAGCTGGTTCCCGGAGCTCTTTCACAGCACCGATAAACAGGACTGACCTGAAACTAAAACGAGAGTCATGTGAGTGAAATCAGCTGACAGGCTAACAGGCGCTGCTATAAGGAAACGGCTAAAAACTTGCACATGCGCAGAAAGAAACTCACGCAACCCGCGAGCTAGGCGTTTCTCTTGGTTTCCGTTTCCGTTTTAATTTTTTTAATATTACATCTATTATATTTAAACCGTCTGGGTTTCCTGTTCTGTAGGGGAGCTCTCGAGTTCGTCCAGAAGAATGATTAGGCGTCTGAGGAGCTGTAGAATAAAATGTTCGTAAAATACTTATATTTATACATATATTATTTTTCTCACACACACGCACGCACACACACGCACGCACGTAAAAACTGTATGTTTGCAACGTGGACATCACATTGTCCAGTTTATGACATCCGCCATCTTGATTTGGGGCATGAAGCCAGCAGTAGGTTGTGGCGGTTGAAGGTGTGGCATCATCAGCACCTACTGCTTTTTCTACACACAGGTAAGCTTCTGCTGTGGGCTAACCGCGCTTCTGAGTTTTTGTGGTTGTTGTTGTTTTAATTTTTTAATATAGATCTTTATTCGAAGAAAGAACAAAGTACAAACTCATTAACTTAAAATAAATACGATACAGTCATACTTATCAGAGCTTAAACACAAAAGAGACAAGTGTGGGAGCAGAAAACAAGAGGAAAATAGCAAAAACTGAAGAAGCTTTTGTATCAAGCATGAATGAATGAACTAATATTTAGTTTAGTGAAGTTCTAACTGTGTCTTTAATTAGAAGTCTGATAGTGTTAAAACATAATTTCATTAGGGCTTATTAAATTAAAGTTGTGGAATTCCATCATAAAGGTGAGGAAATAAGGTTTTCTGTTTAGAAATTTACATTTATGAATGTGAAAATTGCCAAAAGGAGAAAATAAGTGAAGAAACCAGACCTTCTTCCACACACAAGATGACTAAAAAAAAAGTTATATCCATCAAAACTAAGTTTTTTTTTTTTTTGTTTTTTTTTTAATGAAACAGTTTTAATGACATTGTTATCAGAGTCAGACACTTTCAAAATGCACCTAGCCCAACTTCTCAATAGTTACACTGGCTTTTGTATTCATTAATTTTAGGGTTGTTAATTTTTTTAATTTTTGCTCAAATACACAATTTATTATATTAGTTCAAACTATTACAAAAGTAATAAATATACATATAAATGTTGTAACTAATATATATCAAAGAGGACTGTCTCTGGGTTACGTCTGGTGTCAGCGCAGGACTTTGTAGTCTCACTGTTTTGTTTCTTCTTTACAGGCTTCAGTAACAGGGCTGCATGTATGTTGTGGGATACTTACAGCCTGTGATTACTGTTATATAAAAGATGTTGATAAACCGTTATAAGAGAGATATCTACACAATTAAAGGTGAACTTTAACTTATTTTGTTATTTTTTATGCACTTTGCTTTTCTGGAAGCTGGGATAAGAGAAAATGCCATTCTGGAAGTTCTCAGGAATTATTTTGTGTTTTAGACAACAGTTTGAAATCAAATTTTCAACAACATAATTCACTACATAAAAAATGTATGTTTGGTGCATGCGTCATTTTCAGAGTGATGAGTGGGACAGTATTTAGCACTAGCAATTCATTGTTAAGTGGTAATGTTCTAAACAGAAGAACACCAAGTGTGGTGTACGTGCGCATTGATCCACAACATGGTCAATGTAAAGTCACTTTCCACTAAAAGGGTTGTTAAGTTATCAGAGAGAACATAACATCGTAGAATGACCCAATAAAAACATCTTGTTTTGTTTCCTCGTGTTTAGTGTAAAGACTGCAATCACCGCACCGCGGCGCTCGGGAGCGGATTACACTCCGTTTGTTTTCCGCGTGGAAGAAGAAGCTCTAGTCGCTGCTGGCTCGGCGCGGTTCGGAGAAATTTGTGGCGTGCTCTGTGCTTTTGGCGGCAGTAAACTGAGCCAGATCCGCGAGATTCTGCTTAAATCGCTCCGTTCTGTCTCTGCGTAGCGTTTTGAGCCGCGCAGGCGCAATCTGTGTTACTTTCCGGACTGTTCTTGGAGCTTCCCGGGCCTCTCGCGCCAGGCAGCATGAGTTACGGCAGGCCTCCGCCGGACGTCGACGGCATGACTTCCCTCAAAGTGGACAATCTAACGTACCGGACCTCTCCCGAAGCCCTCCGCCGGGTGTTTGAGAAGTACGGCCGGGTAGGGGACGTCTACATCCCGCGAGACCGCTACACCAAGGAAAGCCGGGGCTTCGCGTTTGTTCGGTTCCACGACAAACGGGACGCCGAAGACGCGATGGACGCCATGGACGGCGCGCTGCTGGACGGGCGGGAGCTGCGGGTCCAGATGGCCCGGTACGGCAGACCCCCCGACTCCCATTACGGCGGAGGACGGCGAGGAGGAGGACCGAGCCGGAGGTACAGCGGACGGCGGAGCAGAAGGTAAGGAGAGGCCGGATCTCTGGTGTGCAGAGCGAGCGTGACTGAATGTGGATCATTTACTTTCCCCACAACACTGTGATTAAGACTCCACCATTTATCAATGATTGCATTTAATTATCCAGAGATTTATGAGTTATTTGATTAAAATAAAGACCGGAAGTTTTCTTCAGACCAGCTGATTGGAGGCTCAGAGCTAACCAGGAGAACCAGATGGCTCCTGACTGCCAGCTCTGCTCACTGTAGCTCCAGCCCTGCAGCTCATGTTCTCCTCAGTTCAGATCCAGCTGTTTTTTCTTTGACTGTAACTCAACCCACTGAATGTATCCAGCTGTTCCCCCAGCCCGAGACGCAGGAGACGGAGCAGATCCCGCAGCAGGAGCCGCACGCCTTCTCGAAGCCGGTCCCGCTACAGCAGATCCAGGTCCCGGTCCTACTCCAGGTCCAAGTCCCGCTCTCCCAGGACCAAGAAGACCAAGGCGCGCTCTCCTTCCAGGTCTAGGTCCCGGTCCAGGTCCAGATCCAGGTCCAGGTCCAGAAGCCGCACCCCTTCCTCCAAGAGAGGGTCCAGGTCGAGATCTAAAAGCCAGCCAAAGTCAGCAGCAGAAAATGGAAATGAAACCTCGTAGAGGTGAGTTTAAACGTTAGCGGCCATTTTATTAGATACACACATTTTTCCCTCAGATGATCAGCAGGGGATTTTTTTTTTTCCCAGTCTAACAAAAGTTTCTAAACTTTTCAGTAATAGAAGTTGTGCATTTAAAAAAACAAAATGTGGAATTCTCTCCTCCCCAAGCTGCGGTATCCTGTTTGCTAAGGTGGTGTTTGAGCTGAGCTGAGGCAGAATGAGCAGGTACAAGGTGTGTGGCGAGCTGCAGCAACAGGGTGGAGGCAGTCAGTGTTGGTTTGGTGGTGTTGAGGTATGTGTGTCTGCTGTTCTGACTGCGCACAAAGGAGTGGCGGTTTGTGGTGCTCGAAGGGTTGCATCACTTCCTGTTAGCTCCACCTCATTTGAATTTGTGCACATTAGATAGAGAAGGGTGACTTTACATGAGCTGGCCTCTCCAGGTGTATCTGGTGACTCTTGCTCTTATTTTGAAAGTTCGTGTGCTCATCCACACATTCAGGGTCTTGCTGGAGAGTCAGATGTTTGTACTTGACGGTGCGCACGCCCACGCCTTCTGCCGTAGTATTCATGTTTTACTCCTGCGCAGATACTTCAAACACTTAGCTGTGCAGGCGACGCATGCTTGTGCTTGCAAAATGAACTGCGCCACACTTGTGACCTGAACTTCATGCCATGCATAATAAAGCAATAATCGGCTCCTGTGGACGCTCGTTAACCCGTCCATCCTCTCCTGTTGCTGGCAGTCCTCATCGTCCTCTGCAGACTCAGAGAGCTCGATGATTTTCCAGCTGCTGCAGGTTTTGTTTGAGCAGAAGAAGAATTAGGTAACAGCAGCTGTGGTCTGAAGCGGTGCCATTGAAGTTTGCAGAGCTCGAGATAGCGGCCTGAGCAGGACGTCCTGCAGGGAAGTAAAATGAGATGTGAAGCACCAGAGCCAGCTGGTTCCAGCTGCCTGCAAGAAGGAGTAAAACCAGCTGCTGTGGTCCAAACCAGTCCAGAATATTCAGAGCTCATGCAGCTGAGCAACAACGACAGCGCGCTGGTCCACAAGCAGCTGCCGAACTTTCAAAATAAGAGCAAGGGCTTCCTCCACATGTGTGTTGTGTTTTTCTCAGATGGGCATAAAGTAGCTAACCCTAAAATAAGTCGCCAAATATTCTGCGTGATCACAGCCAGAGAGTAAAATGAGAGTTCGATGAACAGAAGGCGATCACGATCTCTGCTCCAGTGATCTGGATTTTACGTGTAAATTTGCACGTTTCTGATAAGCCTCGTATAAAATGCTTCTTTCTGTGTCAGCTGGTACTTTCTTTAACTTTTATTCCTGACGTTTCTTTGATTCACAGTTTCGGTTAAAGACGTGTGACCTCCCGGACCGGCTCCCACGCAAGCACCAGAGTCCAGCTGTGAAAGGTTATTTTGTCTTCCGTGCTTTGGTTCATTTCCTTTTTTTCGCTGATTTATTGTGATTTTGTTTCCTTTTCATGTCCTGATTACAGTTTAAATGGTGTGTTCAGACCTGGATTTAAAAATGAAAGCTCATAAGATAGAATGTTCCACTCCTCTCATATTATCATCTCCTCTCTGGCCTGTATCACAAAGGTGTCATAACTGCAATACAGTCACATGTGTGAACTGATGAACTGTGTACTATTATTGCTGAGAAAACTCTGTGTTAAAGGCCTGATGGGTGAATCGCCTCAGTTTCTAATATTAATAAACCTTCTATAATAATACATCTGATGTTTTTAGTTGAGTTTGGACACAAAGGTCTGTCCTTTGTGTCCAAACTGTCCTTTATGATAACAGAAAACCTAATTTAAGCTTGAAATTAGCTGTAATCTCCCTTTGTGATACAGGCCCACAAAATAATGCTTAAAGGATAATTTATGTGTAGATCTTCTTGGGGGTGGGGCTACGGGAAAGCGTTTATACCTGAGCAAACACTGAGCTCCCTGCAGGTCCAGATTCAAACCCAGAGCTGCTGTCAGAGCCACCACAGTCCAGTGATCGCTCTTTAAATCAGCATCTGAATTCACTGTCAAAACACCAAAGACTCACAAAACTAAGCAGCTTAAAGTGTCTGTGAGTTAAAATTCCAGTTTTTGTGAACGGAGCCTGGTGTAGTGTGGAAAGACGGCGTCCATTTCCACGACGAGCGCAGCGTGTTTGGTTCGGCAGTTTCACTTCCTGATGCAATTCCAGAGATGGCTGTGTTCACAGCTGTATGTGGACTTAGTCTGCGTGGGGGTGTGGCCTGCTGTTACACGCAGCAGGTGACACCTCAGATGAGCTCACCTTAAAGAAATACAGTGATTTAAATCAGCAGAAGGAAAACGGTGAAGTCCTTTACTGCGTTTCCTGGAAGCTGCAGCAGCTCCTGAGCGACACACAAACTACTTTTTTTTTAAATTACTTAATGTTTTCTTTATTTTAACCTTCGTGTACATCGCTTTGTGACTGCCTGTCTGCGAAAAGCGCTTAATAAATAAACTTTACCTTACTTATCAACAAAATCAACATTTATATTGATGAGACAGCTTTAATGAAAATACGAGTCACACACAAGTCATTTTAAGTGTTCCAAAGGAAAGAACGGATCGGGAGCTTCTTCAGAAGCTGCAGGGAAGCTCAGGCCGTCCAGCGCTGCTCCTTAAATCCCCAAATCTCTGAAAAAGTGACGGAAATCCGCCAGAATTATACTTTAAGCATCCATTTGTTTTCTGTCGCACCTCCATCTGCTTTTCTTGTCTGATAAAGTGACATGAAACACTTTTACCCTGTAGAACTGTAGCTTCTTATTTCCAGTGTGTTTATTTAGCTTTTTCATTGAATTTCCGCATTTAAAAAAAAACCACAAACTAGACATTTGTGCAGCTCAGTGTTTGTCAGGTTATTCCAACCTTTTCAGGACAGACACACACTGACTCTTTGTTCTTTTTTTAATGCTAACCCTGCTCGTGTGTTTCTTTGTGCACTAGGCGCAGTTGTGTAGCAGTTGAGTTTTGCTGGTTAGCTGTTAAGGTGGCGTGTTGCGCCGACGTGTCCGTGTTCTCCTGATTGGTCCTGTGACCGCGGCGCTAACGACTGCTTCAGTCTCGGCTTCTGTACAAAGACACGGTTTTTCTCTTGTACACAAATGTGACTTTCAATAAAGATTTGATGTTTTGTGTATAAAGTTGTCCTCTCATCATTCGGCTGTACGTGTGGAGATTTCACACAGGAGTGATCCTCACTGTCGTTTTAGTTTCCAAAGGAATCCAAACAAGTCAAAGTTATGGATGTGAATTTCAGCACAGCAAAGACGAAGACTTGGATAAAAACTGCAAGACATTTTAAGTAACTATTGTAAGTGTGGTATTTTGTCCCAGCATCATCCCAACAGTTGGGAAATTCCAGAGTTGCAGCAGCTGGAACATGAAATACGGACTGTGACTAAATCTCTTAAATAGATGGGTTACTAATGAAGGAATAGGTATGTCTAAAATGTTTTTCTTTTCAACATGAACAATGCACTAACACGGCTCTATTGTTGATGGATTCATTTACATCATCGTAAATTGTTCAAATGGGATCAGTCCGGGCGGGTAAATGACCACCTCCAGTGCGATTGTTCAGCAGGATGCTGGTAGAAACTACTGTTGGCTGAAGGAGAGGAAAAATGAAGGAGGGGCACAGTAGGCCAATCCTCACCTCCAGTCCACCTGTTCACAGGTGACTGAGCCACAGGTTGGCTCTGATGTGTCAGCTGAGTGAGTGTTAGATCAAAGAACTATAGGATACTATACTACTGACTTTTAGATATCTTCTCCTTTTTGACTTTGTAAAAAATAAAATTTGAATTTCAGTGCAGTTTAAGTAAAACGAGAGAAAGTATGGAAGGAGGGTCAAAGTATTACATTCACAAATTCACAAACTTGAATACCTGAGAATCTATACTCCGAGGAGGGAGACACAGTAGTCGGATTTATCCAGTCATACAGAAAAAGACAACAATGGACGGAGTGAAAGAAACAACATATACGAATGTTACAACCAACCAAACGAGACCGAGCTGATGTAGGTTTTGTTTAAGTTCACTTCCCACCCCTGTGTCGAGTAGATTTCCCAGCTCTTAGATCAGTTAAGTGCACCTTATGTTATCCTTTATTTATTTATTTTATTTTTAAATGAACAAATTATAATCAGAATTTTAATGAATGAATAATAAAAACACTACAACTTGAAATAATCTAAGAAATGTAATTCTATTTATTAACTATGACAATAAGATACAAAACAAAGGAAAATCGACCAAGTCACAACAAGTATGAGAGAAAGATTAAAGTTTTTAGAACTCAAAACTGTAAAAAATCATTTTATTTATTAAGCTAAACTGAAAAAACCTGGCCATCTCTTGGATTAATATAAGCACCTTGGGTGTATTCAACACAACTGCCTCATGTTTTAAAGTTAAGTGAGTTAATTTAACTCAATTGTTTAAGTTGCTGCCAAAGCAAAACATCTGTGTACAACCAATGTCCACTTTTGAATTATATATTTGTGTGTGTGTCTGTGTCTATACATTTTTAAATATAATTATATGTTTATTTGTAATTTTCCAGTTGCCAATTTGACTGAAATCTAACGACATGACGTCACCCTTCCGGTAAAGTTGAGAAAGAGTTCTGGGCGTGGCTGCCTGCGACGTGCCGTTCTTACGTCAAAGACGTGCTGACGCCAGTTTCGGGGCGGAGCTATAAAGGGTTGTTTTCCAGCACTGCCAACCTTACGCGATCTCCATTTTGTGAAAGCTGCCGAGGCCGAGCCGTGTGTCGTCCCCAAGAACCTCAGAAGACACGAACAAAAGAGTCTAAAGCAGCCGACGGACCGCTAGCTGACCAAGTTATTATCCGAAAGGAAAGCAAATCTTATCGTATGTCCGCTATCCAGAACCTCCAAACTTTTGGTGAGTGGTTTTTGATCGAAGAGAGCAGTCGCAGAGGGTGGGGGAAGGGCGAGAGCTCACGGGGCTAACGTCCAGCTTCAGCTTGGGGCCGAGGCTTATTTCCTGTGGCGTAGTTTCATTTACCTGCTTTTTACCTAACTAATTCGATCAAAATAAAGCGTGAAACTGGAGAAAATAAATGGGAAATGTCTGCCCGGATGTGTTAACTTTGTGGAAAAACGCTGTTTAGCGGCCTTGCTAACGTCAAAACGGCCGCCATTAGGCCCAAAAGCCGCTTCGAGCTACATATTTGTTTTCTTAGAAACCTTTGCCGCCTTTTTTTCTTCTTCTTGAGTTCATTTACTGGTGGCGTAAAAAAATCGGATAAATGTCTCGGGTGTGATATACCGCGGGCTCGGTGGTGCCGCTGAAGTCACCCTGCCATGACTCTGCTGTTATTTGGCAATGGTTAAAAGCTTGCTAGCCCGACCTGCTGCATCTGTGCAGCTCTCAATTTGAAATATGAACCCCCAGTGGTAAACACGGGCAGGATTTGGCAGCAGGACAGCCAATCTGTATGTAAATCAGTGAGACATTATTGTCAGACAAGCTGGGTGAGCTGCCAGCCTTATGTGTTCATAATTCCATTGTGTTCTGCTCTTTCCAGACCCCTTTGCTGATGCAACTAAGGGTGATGACCGCCTCCCAGCCGGGACAGAGGACTACATCCACATAAGAATCCAACAGCGGAACGGGAGGAAGACCCTCACCACTGTCCAGGGCATCTCTGCCGACTATGACAAGAAGAAGCTAGTCAAGGCCTTCAAGAAGGTACAGCCACAGCGCTGCTTTGTTCTGAGTTTGGAGGTGGTTCTGGTTGTTGCTGCTGCAGCGTTTTTGCTGATTGACATGTTTTTGTCTCCACAGAAATTTGCCTGCAATGGGACAGTGATTGAGCACCCAGAGTATGGTGAAGTGATCCAGCTTCAGGGAGACCAGCGCAAGAATATCTGCCAGTTCCTCATTGAGGTAGGTGTTCGTCCAGATGTTGCCCCTGATGTTTGTTCTCAAAGTTGCCGAGTGTAATTGGATCCCTTTGTCTTCTGTAGATCGACTTGGCCAAGGAGGAGCAGCTCAAAGTCCACGGCTTCTAGGAGCTGCTCTCGACCCACCCCCCCTCTCCTCAAAGGCCATTAAACTCCCCACCCCGCTACATCTCTACCCCCTCCTATGTGCTGCTGTTGCTCTTCCTCCCCCCTCCCCTCTTTGCAATCCCACCAGCTCCTGTTAGCTAACACGTGAATTACCTCTGAAACAAACATGGGACTCTGTAACACCACCGCCCCCCTACAACACCAGGGGGCAGGCTCGCTCTCACAAAGACACACCACTGCAGCTCCACACAACATCAGGGATGAGTGGTGATGACCCTCCCACACACTTCCACCTCCTCGTCCCTTTTGTTTATTTCCTTTAAAAAAAAAAAAAAATTCTTTTTAGGTCTCGTGCCACAGTACGGAGGCACAGTCTCATGTAACGTTTTTGTTTTGTACTCTTAAGGTGTTTCAATAAAACGATGAGTCTCCATATTTTGGAGTCGAGTGGTGTCATGGGGAACGGGGTGGGGGCTGGGTGTGCAGGAGGGTCCCAGTGTTTGCAGGTCGGAGGAGGTGCTGAGGATGTCTGTTAAAAGCAGAAAGGGGTTTCTGTAGTTGGCCAGCTCCAGATCTTTACCACCTCTCGTCCTGCCTCATAAGTTGCCATTGTTTACATCCATCTGAGTGGAGAGCATTTAAGTGACCATCTTCACCACCATCCAGCAGATTTGGGCTTCTTGTTGGGTGCGTTTTCTTCTCTTTGCCAATCCAAGTATCACACTTTGACTGACGCGAGGCCTGTAAGGAAGGTGGAGTCTGTTCACTGTGATCAGATGGCAAAGTTACACCAGGGTGGGAAATTTAGTCCAAGCTGGTTTCATTTCTTTTGGGATTCATTAGTGAGGGTTTCCTGCTCTGGTCCTCAACCAGCTTTCTGGTTCACCCCCACAGCAAATTTGGTACTGAACCTGTGGTTTATGGACACTTGAATCTATTAATTTCCTGCAATGCAATAATTTATAAACAAGTTCAGATGTAGTGATGCTGAAATAATAATGGTTTAAAACGAACACAAAGCCATGGCCAGGTCGCACTGTGCTACTGTGATGGAGAGTGTTTTGCAAGTTCCACATTTGGTTCAATAAAATTTCTGCAGTTGATAAGCCTGTCATGTGTGGTTGATTTTACTACTTCAGTTTGCAGCAGATTTGAGCTCTGAGGTGAACACAAATCTGTGGACATGTTTAATGTGTAAAATACTAATGCTAAACTAAATGCTACTTCGGTGCTTTATTTCTGTAACTGCACAGCTGTTTAAAGTAGACTCGTGTCAAAGTATTTAATAAAAACAAGCATATTTGCTAGTGATGTGTAGATGAGGCCTCGTGAAGCGTTTCAGCACATTTCCCCAAACTCTTATCGATACTGTTGCTGTTTTGCTCCATACTGACACCTGCTGGACCTTAAATATCATTGCAGGCAACTTACTTGAGACTCACAACAGACACTGATTCAATGACCTAGTCATACTTGTATACACTGTAGGGCTGCCACAAACGATTATTTTGATAGTCGACTAGTCACCGATTATTTTTGCGATTATTCGACTAATCAGATCATCATCCATTGGACGTAAAACGTACAGCTTATTGCACCAGCAGCATCTGCTCTTATATAACTATCATTAGCTTACAGCTTTAAGTGTTTAAGGTATGTGCTAACTAAAAATAAAGAGCAGATGATAGTTTATTAAATTTTAATGAAATTTGCAGATTGTTTCGGTGAAGTTTAATAAACTCCTTGCTATCTAAAATATAACAGGACACTGGAGTAAATTCTCCAGCATTTCACACTTCTGATAATCAGCTGTCTGCTTGATGTTTATTCAGCTGTGTAAAAACTATAACTTTAATCTCAGCCAAACCGATTTACTCAGGAACAAAAAAAATACTGAAAAAAGCCAAACAATAACATTTTTAAGTTATCTAAGTGACTCATATATCATGTTTAACCTGAGTAACGAAAGACGGTGGTGGGTTTGAAAACGATTTGCCGGGAGTCCGGTGTTCTCACGGCTCTAGTGAGCCTTGAACCCTGGCTAGCTATCGAGCTAGTGGGTAACAGACGTCTCCGAAAACGTCGGAGCGCTTTTGAAAATATGTGGTGTCCTGATAAACTGAGCAGATATTTGAGGTTTACACAGCTACATTCTCGCCTGAAAATATGTTAAACGTTTATTTTGTGACCCAGAAAGAATAATAAGAGTAATATTAAAACTAACTAGCTGCCGCCATTGTTGGAAACTGAGCTGGGCCGCGCTATGAATTCTGGGACAGAGCTACTTCTTCTTCTTCGGGGTTTAACGGCAGCTGGCATCCTTGTACATGCAGTGCTGCCATCTTCTGTTTCAGTCCGTTATTACACTCTTAAATCCTGCTACTTATTCCTGCGTCTTTTGGGATCTTACAAAGCTTCAAACGACGCATCGACTATTAAATCAGTCGTAGACGATTTTAATAGTCGACGTAATCGTGACTAGTCGACTAATCGTGGCAGCCCTAATACACTCTAAGGTACTTTTCATGGAATCATTTTATATCTTTTACATTTCAAATATTGTAGACATCTTTAAAATATGTTGTGAATGACATTAAGTGAAAATTAAAATGAAAGTATTGTGAATGTAATATTACCCATTTAAATGTAATTGACTCAAGAGTTTATTATAAATTTCTATTCAGAAAAATAAGTTTATCCAATGTTTTTACATTCAGCCTATTGCATTTTTTTGACACCATTTCCCCAGCTTTGGAAAACACACTCACAGGGCACAGATGAAGCTGGGGTACAAAAACTGTAAAGCCAGGTGGGAAAGGTTCGGATAAGATGTCTTCCTATTCCCCCAGTACGTTAAAGGATCCTCTGATCTTGGAATGTTTCTCTCCGCCAAGTAGCGCTGGACCTCAGTGATGGAGTCTGCTGTTGCGTTGTTGGGTTGTCTGCCAACTTCTCCATCGAGCCGCTGCCACAGGTTTTCTGAAATAATAAAAAATGCATGGCTGTTTTAGTTTTTGTCATCTACCCCAAACTAGCACACATTAGCATCAAAATAAATGTACGAATAAACTGATAATACTGAACTTGCCTGGAACAGGTGACTGCTCTGATGAAGGTCCAGGCTGTGGCTCAGATGTTGTGCAGGCAATTACTGCAGCACACTCCACTTTCAGGCGATTGACTTCCTCACTACACTTGGAGGAACTATGAAATCCGAGTGTTTTAAATCTGGGGTCTAAAAGTGTTGATAGGGTCAACACACTTAATGACTCCAGATTAGAAGCGGTGTCTGTGACACGACGCCTCAGTTGGTCATGGAGATGGGTGGCTGCTTGTGTGTAGATGTAAAGAGTTCTGCTCAAGTGCACAATATAGCATTTTCATCATCATCACCTTTGATCCTGAAACTCTCCTCAGACAACTCCACTGTGGCCTGATGGAAAGGGACCAACACAAGAAGTGCTTCCGTTACGATGTCACACTCATCAGCCGTAAGTGCAGTTAAATCTGTTGGAAGAGAAGCAACAGATACCCAGCCTGCTTCTTTCTCATCATGAAGCCGTGACAGCATCTGATATGTGCTGTTCCAACGTGTTGGTACCCCGTTGATAAGTTTCAAGACGGGCCGTCCCACCTGCTGCTGCACTTGAGCAAGCTTTTCTTTGGCTGCAGTGCTGGATCTGAAGAATGATACGATCTGTCTAGATTTGTCTCTTATGGATGAAAGTTCAGGGATTTGATCGCATGATTTCTTGACTAATACATTGAGTTTGTGTGCAATGCGAACTGAATGTCGAATTTGGAGAGTTCTTGTTGCTGCAGTCATGTTTGGTGCTGCGTTGGTCACAAGACACCTTATTTGTGATGGCCCAGTCATCCATCATGACCGTTTTGAATTGGGCCAAATTGTCTGCAGTGTGACTTTGTGGAAAGTGTTTCACACTCAACACAGATGCGCACAACTGCATATTCTCATTAATGTAGAACCCGTCACTCTCCACAATACTAAGGGGTTGGCAGCCATTTATAATAAAATCCAGGACTGCCTGGTGCAGAACAGTCTTCCTAGATGATTGATTTCAAAATAATAGAACACATATTAATGAAAAATGACGATAAAGCTGTTCAATGTCTGTATAGGCCGACCTGTGTTCATTCTCGGTGTGCTTGTCTCCTCGTCTTCATGTTTGGCTCTGTAACGCCTAAACACTGAGGAGGTGCTTTTGTTTGTGTAAGAAAGCTCCGCAGAACAGATGCGACATTTAACCTGCATAACATGAAATAAATATTTTACACTGCAGGTCACGTTGCTGTTGTTCCTATTCTGATAGATTACACTGAAACAAAGACAGACAAACAGTTACCTTATTTGCAGTTAAAAGATCAAAATGATCCCACACAGCAGAAATTTTTCTTTTTCTTTTGGGCTGCATTTTGTTATAGAGAGATATGTTTTTTTTTTTATCTTTGCGAGAGTAATTTAGTACCTTTTAAACACAGTTTGGTAGCAGCTGTATCGATCACGTGACTTTTTCTTAAAGCGAAACACGCGCTGATACAGGTTTCGCTCTGTGAGCTTGATACATGCGCCGGTGCGTCAGTGTTGCTGGACTCATCACTAATATTTGCATTTACTGCAAATAAACAAAAATACAGACCAATGCAGCTGGTCTGAACTCCAGATCATCTACAACTGAGCTCAAAAACTGGCATGTAAGTCAAGATGTGGTATAGCAACACCTGTAACTAAATATGGGGAATTCTGCAACCAAACTACTCACTGAAACAACAGCAACACCGAAACCACTGTCACTGCAAACGATGAAACTTAGACAACACGTGCCACTGAACGCAGGAAGTTCTGCAGGTACAACCAAACCAACTATGAAAACTGCAGCAACACTTTCATCTAGTCCCGGCGGCTTCAAAGACCCGTAACACAACAGCAACATCTGCAACTACATGTCCAATGCATGTTCACTACATGAACATGAGAAGTTCTGCAAAAAGTAGCAGCGTCTCCAATCAGATCAGAAGCAACTAAAAATGTACTAAGGCTTGACACAGAAACTTCAACATGCGCAGAGAAATGCAAAGTTGCTGCGACTACACCAATCGGCTGTGTTATTATAGAAAACAGGTTCTAATTTAAGCTCGAAGGGTCAAATTTCATGGAAATGATTGTTTTTGTTTGAAAATGAGTCAAAGTGGTTCAAATATGTGAATTTCCTACTTACACGTGAAACGTGAGGCGCTGCGGTCCTCTGGCAAAGGAACACGGGTTTAGTTGAGTTTTTAAAAATCATCAGTAGCCACTTATTCTTTTACATATGAAATATTATTGGAATATTTGGTCACATTTAACATTTGTTTAATTTGTATAGAGGAACAAATGCATGGCAGTAGAAGAAAATCAAATCTTTCGATTGAAACGACAGTGCATGAATAAAACAGTGAACGTGTCCGGGCTTACAAACGGCGTGTAAAGGCTGATCTGAAAAAGTTTGTTTTCACGCTTGCCTGTTTTGTCCCTGACAGGCTTCCCTCTGTCTCCATGGTAACGCACCGCTTTGAACGACAGCAGCGGGGGGAGGAGTTATCTGTCTCTGCCGCTCACCTGTTTAAGATGCTTCATCTCCAGATTAATGATCTGTGACGGCTGTGAACGTAAAACCCTTCATCCCAATTCAATTTTAATAAGTAAATGACAGCGTTGAATATTAAAGAAACTGAGAGTAAAATAAACTTCTTGCTGTGTCACGTGGACGCCCAGGTGCTCCAGCTCCTCCAACAGATCCACGTCCTGTCGCAGGTCATCCTCTTCCTTCTGAAGTCAGCCACCATCTCTCTGTCAGCTGTAGCAGTAGAGATGATTCCTCCCTCACTCTTCTTCTTCTTCTTCTTCTTCCATCTGCTCCCTTTAGAGGTCACCACAGCAGATCATCTGCCTCCACCTCCTCCTATCCCAGCATCCTCCTCTGTCACACCGACCCTCTGCATGTCCTCCTTCACTACACTCTGAGGTCTTCCTCTTCTTCTCCTGCCTGGAAGTTCCATCTTCATCATCCCCCCTCCCTCCTCTGCACATGCTCAGACCATCTCAGCCTCTCTGACTCCATCATGCTCACTCCCAGTGAGCATCTGAGCATCTTCATCTTGGCCTCCACCGTCTCTAAACCATCACGGGAGGACTCTTTAAACCTTCCCTTTCCCTCTTGCTGCTCGCCTTCTGTCACAGATCACTTCTGACACTTGTCTCGACTCTCAATCTAAAACTACAGGCTGAAGTCTTTCAGGTGTGTAAAACAGGCAGGTGTCACAATTCCTCTGATGGTGTAAAATTAACGAAAGGTCTGTGGCTGCTCCACACCGCTCCAGAGAATCATCCACTAGTGCTCCGTACTCCTCCAGCTGCTCATCACCGATGCATCCAACCATGTAGTCAGAGTTTAAGCTGCATCTCTGCGGTTCATAAAAGAAGCCGGCACGGCGACACCGAGATCCAAAACTACGCTTCTCTTACAGTCGTGACACACCGAGGCTGCAGCTGTCAGCAGCTGTTTGTTGGTCAGTCACTGCTCTTAGTTTATCCACAGGAAACAAGTTTATGTTTGCAGGTCTCACTCTGCACATGCACGTATCTGCCAGGAGGGGGTGCCAAAAGATCTGTTTTCACACTGCACACAGTGTGTGTCATTTCCCTGAGGTCCACAGGACAAGCACTTTCAGCTTTTTAATTTCCCCAACATTTAGTAACATTTTCACATTTTTAGTAACATTTTGACAATAATCAAATAAAGTGTTATAACAAGCACAAAATCAGACCTGCTCTTTATTTCTTTATGTTAGGTGTCGTGATGATGTTGTGATAAGTGTAATTTGAATCTTCTTTCTCTTCTCTCCTTTGGTCACCTGCCGCTTTTGAGACTGTATGCTTCTGAGTTTTATTTATTTACTATAAATAATAAATAATGTTCAGCTGTAATGATGTAATACGTTAGCACTGCTGCCTGGGTTTGAATCCCCCATCTGGCTGGAGCCTTTCTCTATAAACCTCCATGACATTTACACCAGGATAAAGAAACAATAATATTATGAAGTGGTTACTGAAATCATGATAATGAGAAGAAGAATCAGAGAAAGAGCTTGCATCCATGTGCTAATGAGAACATCGTCGTAACCAGGCGAGCAACACGGCGAGCGCTTGGTGTGTGTGCTGCTGACAAAGACAGTTCAGTTCAAACTCCAGCTCTCATTTCAAATCCACAAACATGTTAAATGATTCTACTTTTTTCATCTCAACAAAAGAAAGAAAAAACAACAAAAACAAAGGTTATTTGAATTTCTTTTATACTTCAAATCAGTCCAAGAGGGATGATCATTGCCGCTGTGTTCCTGAGATCCCCAAAATATATTTCTTTAACTCCAACTGATAAATATTAGAGGCGATTTTATGAAAGCAAATCGATTCAGTCCTGTGGGCACATAACTGAGGTGTAGATATCCTACTGATCTGTTCAGCTTCAGAAAAGCATCTGTTGGGCTACATTTTCATGTTCAGTGCAAGTTTTAAGAATTTCTTCATTTTTCCACCCATAAACCAAAGTCCAGCCTGACTCGACGTGGTCGTCCTTCAGAGGTACAGAAACACATTTAGTTCTTTTAAAGTGGACTCGTGCTTTTTCTTAAACGTGTGCAGTTTCTTATAATGAGGCCGGCGTAAGAACAAAGCCTTACTGACCTCTGCTCAGAATGAACACAACCTGTGGTGGGATAACCTTTGTTGTCATACTGGAGGTGGAAATGAAACAGGACGCGGTTGTGTGGTTCAGGGAGATAGTGAAACTTTTCTTACTCTTTAACACTAACACAGAATCCAGACTCACCCGCAGTCACAGTGGCCGAGTCTGGCAAAAGTCAGAAATGTGTTGCACAGTGAACCTGAGCAGTTTTCATTGTAAACAGTATAAAAAAAAGGTCTATAAACCAAAACCAGCCATCACCTAAGGCCCCTGATTGGATGCTGGCACCGCAATGCTCCCTGGTAAAGTCTCAAAGTCGAGGCTTGTTCACATTCATCTGTGTCCATCACATCATGTGAATCAAGTCTGAGTCCTCTAAAGGCAGAGTTGGAGACAAAAGGTGAGGCTGAGGAGATGGACGAAGACAAAGACGAAGGAGTGAGCAGGACGACCCTCGCTGCTGTCAAACACACTATTTGAGTCAGTTGTGGTGGCTGTGGTGGTGGTGGTGGTGTAGGTACTTCTGGTAGTGGTGGTGTTGGTGATGGTGTTGGAGGCCGGAGACAAGAGTGTCCCCAGCGTCTTCGTCAGGAAGGAGTTAAAGGTGCTCACTCTGGTGAAGGTCATGACTGAGCTTCGTCTCCTCCTGGCAGAGGAGCTTGGAGCTGTTAACACGACCGCCTGGAACCAAGAGCCGCCCTGCTTACACATCAGCGGGCCGCCAGAATCACCCTGAACAAAGAGACGGGAAGCGTCAGTTATTATTTTCCTGTGACTCAAAGGAAGACTTTGATACACCTTTTTTTGAGAAACAAAATTTTAATGAAACAAAGCAACTAAAAATGTGAAAAGAGATCACAAATACACTTCTGCCCTGTTTTTGCTTTTATAGTATTTTCTCATAGATTTAAAATTCAGAATGATTTGGTTGATATGTCATTCTCATGAAGAGGAAAGTTATAAAAGCTTGAAAATAAAACAAAATACAGAGGGACTCTTTTAAATCACAATTAAAATGTTCCAAAGCATTCCAGCATACAGGCCGGTGACAATGTGACTTTAACAGACTTCATAAAGACACCAGCTTTGCTCTAACTGGCCTGTAATGAAGACTGAAAATTGAAGCAGATTGATGAACTATCCAAATTCGTCATGTGGCTCTGATGAGCAGCTAAATCCACAGTCCAGAATAAACAACATGTCAGCAGACAGTGTTATAAGAAGAAGAATCCAGTCATTTACCTGCTGCAGTGCAAACACGTCTGTACAGATGCTCTCACTCGATGATGAGTTCCCACAGTTTACCACCGAGGTCTGAAACTGCTGCATAACTTCCTCAGCTAACATCATGAAAGATAAGAAAATCCTGATGTTTGACTAAAGAAACTGTAAGTGCAGTGGTCCACATGTGTAATCTGAGAGATGGACTGGTGCAGAGTCTGGGCAGAACTCTGTCAGCCTTCATGTTGCTGACTCACCTCCTCCTCTTCCAGGACTCCAACCGGCCGCCCAGCACGCCAAGCCCTCGGCGAAGGTTCTCCCGTTGTCCAAGCAGATGGGCTGGATGTAGTCGGTCAGGGTGGGCTGGGCAGATAGACGGAGGATGGCTATGTTGGTCCCGGTCGTGTTGCTCAGAGTGATATTTGTCACGTTCAGCGTCACCTCAAAGGGGTTGGATCCATTTAGCTTCAGACGCCCCAACACGACAGTCCACTCGGACGCTACAGGGGAGCTGTGGGAGGAACGAAGCACACAAACATAAACTTCATCAGCTTCAAACAAGATCTACACCTTTACGCTCAACTTCATGGGACCCAAGTTTTACAGACTTGAACCTGGTGACATTCAGGCCTGGTTCTAATTAAAGAGGTATATATTTAACTAGATGAACCCCATGCAGAGCAGAGCAGCATCCATGACGGCAGGTGTGATGTTAAGTCGGGAACAGGGCTGGAGGTGGGTTGCATTGTGGCTTGCAGATCCACAGTAACCACTGTCAAAACAATTCACTTCAATTTTATTTATATAGTGCAAATTCACAACAACAGTCACCTCAAGGTGCTTTATATTGTAAGACAGACCCAACAATCACATGACCCCCAATGAATAATCTTAGAAGGAAAAATTCCCTTTTAACAGGAAGAAACCAGTTAGCAGTGAAGTTTCTCTCCAAGTTTGTTTCAAAAAAAGTATCCAGAAACACGTCAGGTGGACATGCACATCAGGTTACACTGTAAATGACAATGTACCCATGGACTAGATTTAACAGAGATCCAACTTAAATGCTAACCCTGTGTGGGACTGTGTGGAAAGTGTAGAAGTGTGGCACCATCAGGTGATGTGGGCTGGCACTGAGATCATCTGATCTGCTGGGACTGTGTTCAGTTTCCATTTTTAAACACTCGCTCATTGCATTTCATTTCAAGGGATGGTTACATTTGTAGTTTGTTGAGCACAGTTTTCACCACAGTTTTCACTGGTGGATTGATCCACAGTGGAATGAAGCTTGTTTACAACACGTTGACTCAGTTTGAACTGTAAAAAGTAGTGAGTGTAAATCTGAAAAAGATTTTTTGTTAAAACAGTAATCTAAAACACTATTTTAATAATATGTTTAGAACAATTTCGTTCTAGATAACAAAGGTACCTATTATAAATCATAAATGGTTTTGCAGTTCTACTTCAGTTCACAAGCAGAGAGCACGTAAACCTTGTTGTGATGAAAAACGCATGAACTAAAAACTAAAAAATACATTCTTGGTGCTGCTTGTCTCTTTGTTTTTTGCTGTCTAATAGATAAATTATGATTGAGCATAAAATGCAAACATGTTAAAACTCTTACTCGTGCTGTTTTTCGTCAGGCAGATTTAGAGAGGAGCGACATCCCAACATACAAAGAGCTGAAGTGATGAAGAAAATTAAAAACACTGAACAGTTACAACTGCAGCT
Source organism: Simochromis diagramma (assembly GCF_900408965.1). NCBI lineage: Eukaryota > Metazoa > Chordata > Actinopteri > Cichliformes > Cichlidae > Simochromis > Simochromis diagramma. Next base: position 921,645 of record NW_024386772.1, read on the forward strand.
GTGCTCTTCATGCTATATTTTTGTATGTTTTTCCTGTGATTATTCCAGTCCTTGTGCACTCTGCTATCTCTTCCTTCCCTGTTCTGGTCAACTTGTCAACCCGTCAGTATTTAAATGGTGCACAGGTGTTATCCACGTCACCCAGCGTGCTGTTCGGATTTTTGTTGATTAAATTGTGCAAACTTCAACCTCAGCTCCAACTCACCTTGAGAAACAGTCGACGTTGCTCAGCACAGAGTCCAAGGCCACCAGAGTCCCACTGCACACGTGACTTCCATTTTTCTGTAAGCTTGCCATCCATGGCCATGAACCGGCTATCGCCACTGAAGTTCCCCCCAAAATGTGAGAACTCCTCGGTGCTTGTCCACAGACCACTGCTGAGGAGATAAAAACTTGGACCAATTAAACCCATCAGTTCAAGTATTTTAGACTAGAGTAAAAGTTAAATTGTTTTCTTTAATAAAGTGTTGCCATGATGGGCACTTACGCTGGGGAGTGGCTGGAAGCAGGGTGGTTGTTGTAGTGGTGTGGGTGGTTGTGGCAGGGATTAAGATTGTTGTAGCAGTATTTGTGATGTTGGCTTGCATATTTGTGTCATGTTTGGGGTTATTAGGATTTACACTTGCTGTAGTGGTAGTTTTAGGGGTGGTGGTTGTTTTAGGGGTGGTGGTGGTTGGAGGGGTGGTGGTAGTTTTAGGGGTGGTGGTTGGAGGGGTGGTGGTTGTTTTAGGGGTGGTGGTTGGAGGGGTGGTGGTAGTTTTAGGAGTGGTGGTTGGAGGGGTGGTGGTTGTTTTAGGGGTGGTGGTTGGAGGGGTGGTGGTTGTTTTAGGGGTGGTGGTAGTTTTAGGAGTGGTGGTTGGAGGGGTGGTGGTTGTTTTAGGGGTGGTGGTTGGAGGGGTGGTGGTAGTTTTAGGGGTGGTGGTAGTTTTAGGAGTGGTGGTTGGAGGGGTGGTGGTTGGAGGGGGTGGTGGTAGTTTTAGGAGTGGTGGTTTGGAGGGGGGGTGGTGGTTTTTTGGGGGTGGTGGTTGGAGGGGTGGTGGTTGGAGGGGTGGTTGTTGGAGGGGTGGTGTAGTTTTAGGAGTGGTGTTGGAGGGGGTGGTGGTAGTTTTAGGAGTGGTGGTTGGAGGGGTGGTGGTTGGAGGGGTGGTGGTAGTTTTAGGAGTGGTGGTTGGAGGGGTGGTGGTTGTTTTAGGGGTGGTGGTTGGAGGGGTGGTGGTAGTTTTAGGGGTGGTTGTTGGAGGGGTGGTGGTAGTTTTAGGAGTGGTGGTTGTTTTAGGGGTGGTGGTAGTTTCAGGGGTGGTGGTAGTTTTAGGGGTGGTGGTTGGAGGGGTGGTGGTTGTAGTAATGGTGGTTGTAGTGATGGTGGTTGTAGGGATGGTGGTTGTAGGGATGGTGGTTGGCACTGGTGGCAGTCCTTTGCAGGAGACACTGAGGTCACTGTTGGTCCCAGTGGACGTGAACCTCATGAAGCCCGGCTGGTTGGATGAGATTAGGCTCCTGATCCAGGTCTGGTACTTGGATACTCTGGTGTAGACTCCTGGAAGATTCGGCCTGGCACAACCTGTTCCAAAACTGACGACTCCCGCCTGAATCCAGCGACCGCTCTGCTTGATCACCATTGGACCTCCTGAATCTCCCTTTGAGAGCAGAAACATTTACTGTTAGCTGAGGAGAAGAAACTGTAGAAGGTGAAAATGTGCCAAACACAGGTAACAACAATCACCTGACAGGAGTCCTTTCCTCCTGCACTTAACCCGGCACAGATCATGTTGTCAGTGATTGATCCCGCTCCATAGTTACAGTTACACTTCCTGTTTCCCACCACGGGAACCTGCACCTCCATCAGGTTGGGTGAAGGAACGGACGCTAAGGCAAAAAAGTATAAAGCAGAAAAAGTAAAGTAGATGAAAGGTCTCCCTCATTTGATACCAGGATTATTGTGTGGCTGTAATTCCTTCCGTATCAAAATACTTTTCTTGTCAAGTCATATTTTAACAGTGGGGAATGACGCTTTGGCTGTGAAATGGAGAAACAACACCAGTATTCACATGGCGAGACAAAAATTGGAAAGATTCTAACGTAAAATTGGCCAAAAAATGAGGTGAGTGGGCAGGTTGGATGCACTCCTTTTGCAGGCCTGTTGACTGCAGTGGCTTGTTTTATCTCAAACAGCTAACAGATCAACTGCAGAGGAATGGCTTATTTGAAGGTCTCTATCACGGTTCTGGGTCATTTTGACCCAGCATTTTCAGTTTCTTGTATTTTGGTATTATTCTATATGATTTATGTTCTGATTCTCTAGTTGTGCTGTTTTGATTGTTATTATTCTATGTTTCAGTTTAATTCTGGCTATGAGTTTAGTTCTCAGGTTTTGTTCTTGTTCCCTCGTGTTTAGTGTAGGTGTCATGTCTGTGCCTATTGTGTGCTTCCTGTTTTACTTTGAAAGTCTGTGTCTCATGTCAGTGTTTCTAATTTTGCTTCCATTGTCTCGTTAGGTCTAATTTCTCCCAGCTGTGCTTCCCTCCTGTCTCCAATTCCCGGATTACTCGACTGTGTACTTAAGCCCTGTGTTTTCTCTGCTCCTTGTCGCGTCGTACCCTCTGTGTGTGGTCTCTGTTTCCTTGTAGTTTATGTTTATTATTTTCTAGCGTTACTCCTTAGTTTCCATGTTCAGGGTATTTTGTTTGTTTTTCACAAGTTCATTATTTGAATTGTTTTTCCATTCAAAAAACAATTGTGCTGTGTAGACAGGCTGTGCTTTAGGTTAATCAGTCAGTCTCTGAGTCCTGTATTTGGGTCCAATCCTGCCTGCAGCTCAGCCAAAACATGACAGTTTCAGAGCTCATCACAGCACAGAAACAGCTTTAGTGAAGGTTACAAATGATCTTCTTATGGCCTCTGACAGTGGACTCATCTCTGTGCTTGTCCTGCTAGACCTCAGTGCAGCGTTCGATACTGTCGACCATAATATCCTATTAGAGCGATTAGAACATGCTGTAGGTATTACAGGTACTGCGCTGCAGTGGTTTGTATCATATCTATCTAATAGACTCCAGTTTGTGCATGTAAATGGAGAGTCCTCTTCACACACTGAGGTTAATTATGGAGTTCCACAGGGTTCAGTGCTAGGACCAATTCTGTTTACATTATACATGCTTCCCTTAGGCAGCATCATTAGAAGACATAGCATACATTTACACTGCTATGCAGATGACACCCAGCTCTATCTGTCCATGAAGCCAGATAACACACACCAATGAGTTAAACTGCAGGAAAGTCTTCAAGACATAAAGACCTGGATGGGCGCTAACTTTCTGCTTCTTAATTCAGATCAAACTGGGGTTATTGTACTCGGCCCTGGAAATCTTAGAAATGTAATTCATTACTATCAGGAAGTCCTAAAAACTCCCTGAAAAGCCTTCAGCTAATCCAAAATGCTGCAGCAAGAGTCCTGACAGGGACTAGAAAGAGAGAGCAGATTTCTCCTGTTTTGGCTTCCCTTCATTGGCTCCCTGTTAAATCCAGAATTTGTGTGCTACTTTGTGTTGGTCTATGACAGAAAATCTTTGTAAAAACATTGTGGTTGTAAGGTGACGAAATGTATAAAAGTTCAAGGGATATGAACAAAAATAATTTCTAGTATTTATAATAGGCCTATCATAGCATGGGCCTGTTCCACTGGAGATGTAAAAAAGTAAAGTTTGTAACTGCAGTTTTATTCAAGCCATACTCACACAGAAATTATTTTTTTTACTTTTTTACTTTAAAGTTATTTTTGGATATCTTGGAATCAGCAGCAAATGCAAGATAAGATGAGTACACTAGCAGCAGTTTCAGGACAAGTAGGATTTAACATCCACAAAGGTAAAACTAAGGTCATCAAAATAAAAGAAGCCAGAACAGAAGCAGTAATCCTGGCAGAATCCCTTCTCTTACCTCCCTCATTAACAAGCAGGGAGGAACAGACACTGATGTCAAACCGACAACAAGCAAAGCAAGAGCTGGATTCTTAAAGCTGAAAAACATCTGAAACTCAAGAACACTTAGACTTACACTTAGATCAGAATCTCCAACTCCAATGTGAATATTAGAGGAAGTGTTGGAAGGATGATGATGTAGATGATACGACGTACGCTGAGGAAACCACGCAACAACATCACCAACAAGTTGGGACAAATCTGGCATCAGACTTAAACGATGGTTCAAGAACGAGCTGTTTGGAAGATCCTTGTAAACGTTTTGTGGAGTGTTAGGCATAAGGAAGTCCATTTAACTTGATATAATTGTGATTATCAAATGGTTTGGGCTTCTGGTTGAACAAAGTGGCATTGAGGTCATAACACATGGAGCTTTAAACTCTCTGTAGCCATCTTTTATTTGGGCTTAGAATACTGCTCAAACCATTTGTACTTTTAGTCAGAGATCATCATGGAACAAGCAACCCGGCCATGTTTGCGTACCTCATTTGAATAAGCAGCTCGCTTCCTTTCATCTAGCAACATCAGAAGAAAGAATTTTGAAAAGATGAGCCAGTTTGTTTGAAGCAATATTTTCTATTGAAGACAAAATTTCAAATTTCAAAATGTCACATTTAAAAAACCAATGTGTTCCCAGTCATCAAACTCAGATTTAGAACATTTTAGCTTGCAGAAGAATTTTATTGCTTGAAGTATTTCTGAGCCATCTGAGAAAGCACACTTATTTCTTTCAGTGTGGAGATTTTTTACTCTAAAAGTAATCAGGTGTCTTTATGACCCACCTCCTTCTCTAGTACTTCCCCAGCCGGTGACCCAGCTGTTAACACCGCTGTAGAAGATGCTGTCTGAAGCTGCCAGGCAGACGGGAGAAATGTAGTTGTTGAAAGTCACCGGTGAGGAGAGCCTCAGGAGGCAGACGTCGCTGTCGTAGGTACCAGAGTTGTAGTTTGGATGGTTGATGATCTGTGTTACTGTCCGAGACACTGCATTGGGGTTAGATCCCTGTAGACTCTGACGGCCCAGATTCACAGTCAGACTGCTTACAGTAAAGCTGAGATCATCACGAGAGACACAAACAGTGCAGAAAGGATGAATCATCATCTACACTGGATCCTGCCATCCAGATCTGTGGCTATTCATAGTCTCTTCAAACAGCAATTCTTTCATTCTTCTTTTTTTTCTTTTCCTACTCACCTTCGACAGCAGTGAGCAGCAGTCAGCACCCACTGACTGTTAATGAGGGATCCTCCACATGCGTGCTTCCCAGATTTTAGCAGACTGACCTGCCAGGGCCAGCTGCCAGGAGAAGCTTCCTGTCCTCCTACAATCTTGGTGCTGAGCTTTGGTTGACCACAAACTGAAGACCGACATTAAAACACAGAGTGAGCATTACTGTCGGAGCTGTAAACTCTCAGCATTACAAACTGCTGAGTGAGGACACAGTGATCCTGGACTAACAGCAGTAAAAAGTAATCTGATTTCAGGAGTTCACTGCGTCTCAAGTCTAGAGTCCAGTCAGAAACTAATATTCATCCTCATGATGTATTAAACATTACAAGTTAAAAGGAAACTTTATCTTACCATTCAGCTGTGACTCAGACTCTGAAAAACAGGAAAACATTTTGGTTAGTGTCACCTCAGCTATTTTGAGTCTTCAAACTGGACGTCTGGACTTTTGGAGCATTTTTAAAGACATCATCTGATCAATAACAGCGCTGCTGTGGTTTCAAGTCTTTGGTGTCTGGGAGTCCACGAACACATGATCTGCAGTTACATCATAAGTTTAAAGCTTACGGACGTGCTGCACATGATTACTACATGATTACAACGACCAATAATTATTTTTAGGGGCTTGTTTATATTAAATAAAACATGATACAGAGCATTGCAGCACATTAAAAAGACAACAGCCTTAATTAACGCAGTGGGAGACTGGACCCAAACGTTGGGTTGATACGTCATCACTTAACAGATAACAACGAGGGTAACGAAGAGTGAGCTCATAACTAAGATCTCCACCCTCCCATCTAAATATGGCCACATCTGACTTTATGAGCTATAAGAAAAATAATTTCCTTGGTACTAAAACCGATTCTGAAGTACAATTTCACTAACTTAGAGGGTAACCGTGGCAGATCGCCTCAAAACAAATTTCCCACGCGTGGGACTAATAAAGGTTATCTTATCTTGAAACAAGTGTAATCTCCACATTTCAACTTTTTTTTCAAAATAGATTTTCTAATTTAATCTTGAAAATTCGACTTTATTCTTAAAATGATCAGTAATGTTTTTTCCTAATGTGGCCCTAATACTCTGTAATTAAGTTCTAACTACATAATTATATCTAATATAGTGACTTCTTACATTCATGTATATTATATCCAATATAAGCATTAGAAATATCCTGTCTCAGAGTGACGCTGAAAAACTTTATGCATTTATTACTTCCAGGCTGGACGACTGTGATTCATTGTTATCAGGAAGTCTTCAGTTAATCCAAAATGCTGCAGCCAGAGTCCTGACAGGGACTAGAAGGAGAGAGATTTCTCCTGTATTGGCTTCCCTTCATTGGCTCCCTGTCATGGGCTGGGACCCAGCATTTTCTGTTCATTTTGCATCATTGGCATGTACTGTAGAAGACATGCTAAGTTCTTGTTGTCTCTACCATTAGTTCGGATTTCAGTTGCCTTGTATTTTGACATTCTTTTATGTTAAGTCATCCAATTATCTTAAACGTCCTTAGTTGCTCAGGCTTTAGTCCTTGTCGATCTAGATCCTTTTGTGTCGTCACCCCTTATGTTCCAGTCTGCCTTGTTCATGTTGTCAAGTCAGTATTATGTCTGCCTCCGTCATGTTTCCTGTTTTATTTTGAAAGAGTCTGGTGTTCTTTGTTCATTGTATTTAGTTTCACTTCCTCTGATCGCCCCTCGTGTGTATTTAGTGTGTGTGTACGTTTCTGTCTTTGTCAGAACGTCTGTGTCACCATGTCATAGCACTCATAGTAGTCACAGTAAACATAGTTATCATAGTTATCGTGTTTAGTTTTCCCAGTGTAGGTTGCAGTTTAGTTTGTCACCCAGTTTGTATTGTATTCATATTTATCAGCCAAAATAAAATGGCTTGGCTTTGGTTTAACTCTCCGCTCCGTCTCCTTCTGTGTGCGCACCTGGGCCCTGGTTCTCGCACCTGGGCCCTGGTTCTCGCACAGTCAGCTCCGCTGGCCGTGACACTCCTGCTTAAATCCAGAATTGAACTCAAAATCCTGCTCCTCACATACAAGGTCCTAAATAATCAGGCCCCATCTTATCTTAATGACCTTGTAGTACCATATCACCCCCTGAAATATTGTTGATTTGACGATATATAAATAAAACTGAATTTTCTTATCACAACAAAAACAACAGCTGAATGTCATCTACGAAGGACGTGAGCCACATATTTGAACTGTAATATCTCTTCTTGAGTATTAAGACTTAGTATGTTAACATTATAAAACTCTGTAATATAAGTCTTAAGTTCTTATTATGAATTGAAATAAATTTTAAACACGGGATCAAAGCTAAAATAAAATAAAGCAGCTGTGATACAGACGCTGATTGATGGAGAGCAGTTCAGCCTCTCAGCTGCTTCCAAACCAAACAGATCGTCACATTAATCTGTGTTTAAGCTTTCATCACCAAGATAAAGATGAAGCTAAAGCACAACACCAGTCCTCCTTTTCCTGCAGTGCCACTTTAAAGTGAAGCGATGTGCTCCTGAGTGTTTTCGCCCTCTGAGTCGTACCTGATGCAGGTGTGTGCAGAGAGCTCTTACCTTGGGTCAGGAGCATCAGCCCAGCAGCCAAACACATCACTTTGTAGAAAGCCATCGCTGTAAGATCCAAACCTCCAGACCTGCTGAAGCTTAAATAACCTTCCTCTCTCCTCCTCCTCTCTGTCTGCATTAAACACACCTCTCTCAGACACTTGTCTGACGACACACCCAACGCCTCACTGCAGCTCACCTGATCCAGGAATTTCAGCTTTCAGGCAGCAATGTTGAACCTTTTTATTTATCCTTTCCAGCTCGATTTCTCTCCCAGTCAATCAGTACACGTCCTTTTCTCCTTCTTTGGTGTCCAGCCTCACATACGGTTCACTGTAAGCCTTTTCCTTTATCTTTGCCACCTCTCTCTTAGCAGCCAGCAGTCCGGTCTACTTCCTTCAGCTCCCTGACTATCCCACTTTTTCTTTGCTAACCTCTTCCTTTGAATGCTTTCCTGTACTTCCTCATCCTAACACCAAGTCCTCTTCAGTACACCAAACACCTTCTTGGATGTTGCCCTCAGCGCTTTCCCAGCTATCTGGCAACTTTTCCCTTCCAACCAGAACCTGAACTCTGTGCTACATTCTGCCTTCTTTAACTTCCACCATTTCATCTTCATCTCTGTCTTTAGCCGCGTCCTCTTCTTGATTTTTATAGTCATCCTACAGAGTGCCATCAAAATCTCCCCTGAGGCCACCGTGCAGTCTTACATCTCAGATTGCAAGTTCTGCGTAAGACATCATTTTATTGTCCAGCAGAATTACTGGACTTGAAAACCTGATGCTGAACAAACTGAACTTCACAATTTAGCATTTCTTCTTGATATTTCATTCTGCTTTTTTCTAACCTAAATAATAAATATATTTTATATTTATATATTTATGTAAATATATTTATAAATAATAAATATATTTATATAAATATATTTATTATTTATAAATATAAATATATTTATATTTATTATTTATAAATATAAATATATTTATAAATAATAAATATATTGATATGATCTACTTTATAATGTTATTTTTTTATTCTGGTGTAAATATCACTGAGATTAAAAATGTCCTTTTCATGACTGACATGGGCAATGAAGCAACAAGGGTTTTATTTTAAAAAATGAACACCAGTTATCAGCGTCACATCTGCTAAAGCAGACAGCATGCAGCGACAAGGATGAGTACCCAAATAAGAGAAAGTAACTGATTTAATTGAAGGCGTGCCGTTTATTAAGACAGATCCACAAGAAAGGGAAAAAACATAAGTCTCAAACTAAACAGAGGAATGCCTAAACACAAAATAATAACCAGACCACTACAAAAACCTTGGAAAACATACACAATATATACACCAAGGGTAACGATGGAATTTGGTAAAGAGGAAAACAGAATACACTAACACAGCACACAGAACTATTACAAGAAAACAGGAAACCACAGACTCACACAGGAACAGAGGGAGCATGAGATGTAACATGGAGACAGAATTTAACCTACATAAGGGACATGACACACTCAGAAGGAACAGAACCATGACTAACAGTAAATCAAAGGATGTTAATAATCAAAAACATAACACTTGGTCACCAGACCCAGGGCCATGACCATCGGGTTACGACTGTCTTTGGACAATGAACATAAAACATAAACACACAATAAAAAGTTTCACACAAATATCCAGATAACATGAAAAAAGATCAAAGCCTAGATTTATCCCATATTTGGGAAATTCTAACTGATCTTCGGAAAGCCTTGGAAAGCTGTTGAGACAGTATACAGCTGAGCATTATTTATTGTAAATAAATACAACTCAAACACATACAGGCCCAACATCAGCAGCTGACTGCAGAGCATGAAAAAGAGTCAAATTACACTTCATTACGATCACGCACATGAAAATAACACGGAGCAGGTTTAATTTTCTGTCAGTTTTAGTATTTTATTTGATTACTATGTAAACAACGATGTGGGAGAAAGTTAATAAATGTTGGGAAAAACTAAAAAGCCAACACCGTCTTTGTCCTGTGGGAAATAACACAAACTGAATCGTGTGCAGTGTGAAAAGAGAGCTTTCAGCGCCCCCTACTGGTGGATTTGTGCACATGCAGTGTTAGGCTTCTTTAATGAGAGAGATTCTGTTAAACTCTTACTCTACAAGGTTGGATGCATCAGTGATGAGCAGCTGGAGGAGAACGGAGCACTTGTGGATAATTCTGTGGAGCTGGGTGGTGCGGCCACAGACCATTTGTTAATTTTACAACATCAGAGGAATTTGACTTTGTCTGTGTTTTAATGTTACACCTGCCTGTTTTACACACCTGAGAGAATTCAGCCTGAAGTTTTAGACTGAGGGTGAAGTATCAGAGGTTATCTGTGACAGAAGGAGAGCAGCAAGAGGGAAGGTTTGAAGATGGCAGTGAGACCTGTTGTGAAGCACTGGAGTTGTGGAGGTCAAGCTAAAGATGTTAAGATGTTCACTGGCAGTGAGTGGGATGGAAATTCCTCCATCAGTGGGACAATTGAGTATCAAACAGGCTGGGATGGACTGAGCATGTGTAGAGGAGGGAGGGTGGTTAACTTGACAAAAGATGATAAAGATGGAGCTGCCAGGCAGGAGGAAAAGAGGAAGACCTCAGAGGTGATGCGCAGGTCGGCCACTCAGGACCAAAATGTTGCTGTTTTTGTGCTTTCTATCAGCTTTTGCGATTTCTGAGCCACATGGACACCAGAACAAGCAGTGTTCAAGTATACAAATAGTAAACACTCCTAAATTACAATCATGATACAAAAGCTAACCAGGAACTGCTGCCTTCTGAGTAGGAGGATGTAGGTAACACCATGCTGCAGATGAGCTGCATACAGGGCTGGACTGGGACAAAAAAATCGGCCCGGGCATTTTGACTAGAGACCGGCCCACCATTATAGGAAAAACCATAAAGCCTTTGAATGAAAACAAACGCTGTTGTGACAGTGATGTACACTGTTTTTGTGGTATATATGCATCAATCTATCAATCGTTTGTTGTAAGATTCAGATAATTATTTAATAAAAGCTGGAAATTGTAAATGAGAATAACAAAGAAACTGAAAACGGAGATTTTTTAAAACTTATTTTTTGCATTTACGTGTGGACGAGGAATACAGAGTTCGTCACACAACGTCAAATGTGCCTTTTTTCACGTCACGCTGTGGCCACGTTATTGTTTACATGAGATGAATTGCAGAATGGCAGATAGAGACAAAATACTGTTAATCTGACTGTCTGCAGGTTTTACACGCAGTTACTGTCCCTCCATTTACAAAGGCAGAGGCGTCACAGTGTGATTATTTTACTGTATGTGTAATAATATTCAACATTGCTGTCAATGCATTTTTCAAAAAATGCCTCTCTGTGCAAAATGGGTCCAAAAACATGAACAGCTGTGGGATCCTGTTTGTCCGTGGTTTAAACAGCCCAGCGCTGCTCCCGACGCAGGGGAAACCAATTCTGCAGGGAGAGCTACCTCGGCACTTGTGCAGGTGGAGCCAAAGGGAAGATTTGCTTCACCATATTTTCCAGTCTTTGGCTTAGATATATTCATTCAGCGATGCTTCATCTCCTGCTTTGCATTTCTGTGGGCGCCCTGTGCTAGCAGTGTTCAAGCACACACACATACACACACTTTGGGAAGGTCTGAGTTAGACTAGTATTAAAAATTCTCTGCTGTGTAAATTTGAAAGGAAAACAGGAACTGAATTATGTAAATCATCAGGAACAAAAAACGCTGTACACTCCACAGAGTGTGAAAGTTTGGCTGAGGTTGGCGTTCACTGATTGACAGATTAGTATCAGAATAATATCAGCATGCAGGAACGTTGACAGGTGACATTCGCCTGATGGTGTTCTGCCGTTGTTCTTCCTGTGCAGGTCAGCTGAAGTCTTCATAATAATCTGGGACTGTAAATTGCGCAAAATTAAATGTTCTGGCCACCTCCGTTATTTTTATGTGGACTTTACTAACTGTAAAAAGTATAATATCACTGCAGATCTAACATCTAAGTGAACAAACAACAGGGCAAATTATAATTGCCACAATGAAACTGAACTACATTTGATTAGGTGACATCAGAAAAATGCACTTCTTACATCGATCAGCCGTGTTTGCTGGACTTTTTCTCTGGAGTACACCAGCAGGCCGCAGTCTTTCTTTCATGTACAGCCAAGTGGGAAGTAGAGGTGTTGTCCCAAAAAGCAGCCATCACAGCACCCACTGCCAGAAAACTGGTAAAGTGTTTAAAAACTTTAAAAAATAATTCTTCTAGTTATTTTTCTAAGAAATGTGTAATTTAGCAAGCTGTGAAAATAAATGTTCAAATTACTAGTCCGTATGAGTTTCAACATCAGTGCCCCTCGTGGGAAAATTTATCACCAAAACTTCTGAGCGCCAAGTAAGATTTGGAATATTATAACGCGCACCCAGATGAAGGTGTTGTTTCACGTTGTTATGAGCTGCAGTTTAACATGAACCATTAAGCAGCTATTTCACATCTATCTTTGTAGATGTGTCCTGTGGGCAGCATAAAATATCCTACAGTGTTGGATGGGTTCTGTGCTGCGTCATGAGAAACCTCGTAGATGTAAGACTGGCATACTTTTTCATTTTTTCATACTGTATTTGCTCACCTGTGTGTGGCTGATACGTGCACGCTGAAAGGTTTAATTGATGTTGCATCTGTGTTAAACTACGGTGTGTATATTTGTTTCAGCCTTGCAGACCTGCTCAGGTCAGTTTTGGCGGTTTCTTCTTGTGTGCAGCAGGGTCGGGTAGTTACAAGACCGACATAGCCCACTTTGTAGAGTTAAATTAGGAAGTGACCAGATGACTGCAATACATTTTATTACTTAGAACTTTGGTCGGGACTCTGAGTTAACAATGAATGCCTAGAATGCTGCTGACCAAACACAAAGGAAGAGGGGAGGGGAAAGGCATGTTAGGAGACAGTGAGAGAAAAGGAAATGAAGGAGTGTTGAGGCGAGAGCAGGGACTCTAAATGTAGGGAATATGACTGTTAAAGGGAAATAGATGGCTTACAATAATTATGGAGAGAAGGAAGGTAGTTATATTGTTTGCACAGGAGACCAAGTGAAAAGGATGCAAGTGACTGGAGCATTGAAGGTGGATTGAAAGTGTTCTACCAGAGTGTAGAGTGAAAGAGAAATGGAGGGTCAGGGTTAGGGGTAACCTTGCAAACAGAGTATGTGAAGAGTCGTCTGGATACAAAGAGAGTGCCAGAGAGAATCACGAGTTTAAAGCTGGGAATTAAAGGGGCATGAATGAACGTTAGTAAAAAGTGTCCAAGGGGGGACAGAGGGGTGATTGGAGGAGACTTTAATGGGCATGTAAGTGAAGGAGACAGAAGGAAGAATGTGACTAGCCAGCATCAGATGGTATTCTGTAGTATTACTTTAAAAATCAAGACTAGGAAGCCGCTGAAGGCAAGGATTGAATGTTTGAAGTTAAAGAAGGAAGAAGGTTGCACCGAGTTCAGGTTCTGTGTTGTAGGGAACAGATACCAGGTAGCTGGAGAGTACAGCTGCACTGCTGAGGGAAACTGCCAAGAAGGCGTTTGGTGAATCCTCCACACAGAGGAAAGCGAGCAGGGAGACTTAGTGGTGGAATGAGGACATACAAGAAAGTATACGAAGGAAGAGGCTAATGAAGAAAAAGTAGGGTAATCAGGGAGATGAAGGAAGTAGGCAGGACAAGGTAAATGAAATGAATGAGAGGGAAGGTTTACAAGATGGTAGTGACACCTGCTGTGATGTATGGCTTGGAGACACTGGCCATGAGAAAAAGGCAGGATCAGAAATGAATCCATCATAGAGACAGCAGAGAGGCAGCGATGGCTCGAGCATGTGCAGAGGATGGAGGGTGGATATACTGGACAAAAGGATGAAGATGGAGGTGCTGGGCAGGAAGAGAAGAGGAAGATCTCAGAGAAGATTCATGAATGTACTTAAGGAGGACATGCAGAGGGTTGGTGTGACAGAGGAGGATGCTGGGTTATAGTTTCTGACCCAAACCAAAATCAGGGAGTCCATCAGGTTTTTGGAAATAGAAAAGGTTGCTTTAAGTGAAGTCATGATTGCTCAGCTCCACCTTTTTCATGTCGCCCATATTAGATTCTTTGCTTTGTCACTGTATTTCCTGGCAGCTTATCACCTCTTAAGTCCTAAAGACTCATAAAGACTGAGAGCGTCTAGTGTGATGCCTTTTTAGTCAGAAGTCTGATGGCTTTTTGTTTGTGGTCTGACGTTTGAGGCTGAGAATAAATGTACACTGTTAAATATCAACACTTCACTGTTCTTTTGATTCCTCATAGGCATCTGATGGAAGACAACACACTGCTCAGTAGACCATTTTACACTTTATTCTCTCACAAAATCACTTCTACAAGGGAGATGCGTCCTGAATGACACTCTGCGTGGATCTGGTGATGGCGGTGTCAGAGGTGTGGACTCGAGTCACATGACTTGGACTCGAGTCATTAATTTTATGACTTTAGACTTGACTTGAAAAAATGTTCTAAGACTTGTGACTTGACTTGGACTTTTACACCAATGACCTGGGACTTGAATTGGACTTGAACCGGTTTACTTGAAAAGACTTGATATTTCACCCCAAATATAAAATTTAACATGCATATTATATAGAGATTGAAAATGTGACGTCATTCACGGGTAGAACCGCAAAGGATTCTGGGAACTCGTGGCAAGCGGTACTAGCGCACGCAGGCTTTCAATTAAAATCAGTCACACAGCGATAAAAAGAAACACAAAAATGTCAAGAAGCTGTTGTATTATTAACTGCAATAGCCGGTCGCATGACAGCCACGGGAAGCCGACGGGTAAAGAGATCGGTTGTTATCGGATTACGTCGTTGAAGAGAAGTTGTTCGAGCCATGTTTCCGAAGTAACAAAGAGGCGACTGGATTGCAGCCATTCAAAGATCAAATATAACGTCCCAGAACACTCCAGCTCACAGGTTAGTCTGCTCAAGCATTTACACGAAGGTCAGTGTTTTTTAGTAGTTAATGCGTCATTTTTCTTAACATAATTGGTGATATAGGTTACAAGCAAGTCTGGCGCTGAACAGAAATTGTCGCGCTATGCTCCTTTGTTTATTGTGTTTATTGTGCATAAATAGTGAATTGTCCTGACACAATATTGTGTTTCGCTTCTGTTATTATGGTACATTGACAAAAACATATACTTTTATTCACAGGATAAAACAGGTTTTTTGTATCACTAATTGCCCAGTACGATTACAGCATACAGTATTATTGTCACTGCTACATTTCTGTGATGCTACCAGAGATTTCCACTGCTAATTAATTACCGTTGAGCTCAAAGGTTATATTAATAAACGGTTAACGAATGTGTATTTATGACGACAATTTGTGAGACTGGTAAACTTATGATACGTACGATGGTCTTTACTTTCTACACGGTGCATTTCAAGGTCCTGCACCCATCCGTCGGTAAACTGTACCTGGGCTTGTTGCAGTGACCGGAAGTTACTAAACTTCACGAGTGTATGCACTCACTCCAAGAAGCGTATAATTATAAATATGCATATAAATATGCTACGATGAGATAGCTGACTTCATCTAACTAGCAAATGTTGTCCAGGCTACGTTGGTGATGCAGTTTTTTTTAATATGTATGATATTTTTGTCATGCGATTTTAAAGCCGGTCCTACAACCGCATCCAAGAATAACATGCAGCTTATCTCAGAACTGTCGGTGAAAATTATTCTTGGAGCTAGGTTTAATTGAGCTGCATTTTAAAGAGGTGCAATTTCACAATTTGTGTATATTTTCTAAGTTCACTATTTTGTCATGTGTTGAGAAAAACACAGATTTTAAAATTACATGGTCTAATATTTACATTTAGCATAACTGCAACATGCTTTTTTCGTTTTTGTTTTTTTTTAAAGACTCGAAAGGACTTGAAATTCAAAGTTTCAGACTTGTGACTTGACTCGGACTTTTACACCAGTGACTTGAGACTCGACTCTGACTTGCCTGACATTACTTGAGACTTGACTTGAGACTTGAGGATAAAGACTTGAGACTTACTTGAGACTTGCAAAACAATGACTTGGTCCCACCTCTGGGCGGTGTGCCCCTAACAACAGTGTTACACAGGCACTCAGAGGTTATTGTCTATTAGCTGCACAACATCTTTTCTCAGCTCTGGCGAGGCTGTGACCTTTCCCTACTCCCTTCCAGTAAATTTCTACTGGCAGATGGTTCCCTGTTATCAACTCCTGCAGACAAGCGTGGGTGAGGGTCTCCAACAATCTACCACTAAAGGACACGTAGTCTAAGGCCTTTATTATCAGGGCCGTGTCCACTTAATACTACGCTATATAATTATATGACACTTATTAATATAAAGCATAGCTTTGAGGCACTGTGTGTGAATGGGTGGATGACTGGGTGTGTAAAGCACTTTGGGGTCCCTGGGGGGACTAGTAAAAGCGCTACACAAATACAGGCCATTTACCATTTACATTTATATTATTCAGCTTTTAAAATACTTCAGTCTGTAGCAGGATTTTGGTTTCATGATGTAAAATTAATAATTAATTCTAAAAATAAGTTACTCATCAGTAACAAGGTTGCTGCCTGAAAGCTGAAATTCCTGTTTAATACAACATGTTTGATGTGAGGAAGATCAGGTGACCCGCATTGAAGCGTTGGGTGTGTCGCCAGACAGGAAACTGAGAGGTGTGTTTAATGCAGACAGAGAGGAGGAGGAGAGAGGAAGGGTATTTATGCCTCAGCAGGTCTGGAGGTTTGGATCTTACAGCGATGGCTTTCTACAAAGTGATGTGTTTGGCTGCTGGGCTGATGCTCCTGACCCAAGGTAAGAGCTCTCTGCACACACCTGCATCAGGTACGACTCAGAGGGCGAAAACACTCAGGAGCACATCACTTCACTTTAAAGTAGCACTGCAGGAAGTAACACGGCAGGAAAAGGAGGACTGGTGGTTTATTTTAGCTTCATCTTTATCTTGATGATGAAAGCTTAAACACAGATCTGTTTGGTTTGGGGAGCAGCTGAGAGGCTGAACTGCTCTCCATCAATCAGCGTCTGTATAATAATAATGGATTGGATTGATATAGCGCTTTTCAAGGCACCCAAAGCGCTTTACAATGCCACTATTCATTCACTCTCGCATTCACACACTGGTGGAGGCAGCTACAGTTGTAGCCACAGCTGCCCTGGGGCAGACTAACAGAAGCGAGGCTGCCATATCGCGCCATCGGCCCCTCTGGCCAACACCAGTAGGCGGTAGGTGAAGTGTCTTGCCCAAGGACACAACGACCAGGACAGAGAGCCCAGGGATCGAACCAGCGACCTTCCGGTTACAGATGCGCTTCCCAACCAAGGTCGCCCCTGTATCACAGTTATTAGAGCTGCTTTATTTTATTTTAGCTTTGATTCAGTTTTTAACTTTCATTTTCAATTCAATTTATTTTTTGATGATTTAATCAGTCAGTTTTGAGTCATACACAGACATTTATTCATGAGGGTGTACATGTTTAAAAAAAACTAAAAACGTTTATTTGATGGTTGTTTATAACTTTTCTATCGAACAATGGAGTAATTGTGGAGAGTGGAAAATGAAAGCAAAACTATAAAAACACTGAGTGGCTGAGATGAGAACACACACAAACATAGTGT